>NW_023597034.1:31180773-31335664 GCF_011947565.3 Pollicipes pollicipes | reverse complement strand
GTCCCACTCCTCCATCAATGCCCTAACGTTGATGGCCTCTCCCTTCACTGTAGTCTACATCAACGATACGGGAGCATACTGTAGCAGCCTTATGTCTGTAGGAAAAAAAACCAACAGGGAGACCATGCAAATATTGAAGGAATGATGAGATATGATGAGAAAAAAAATTGTGAGGTAAACATGCCCCTCACCACGTCATTGCTCGATTACGGCATCACACCTCGTACAACATCGATTAAAAGCCATTCGACGTCCGTTACATCTGGAAATCGTGGTCACGACCGCCTAATAGGAAAAACTCGACAATTGTTTTTGTCTTAGCCTTGATCGTCGCAAGGCTAGCGGAATGGCAAGATTTGAATGACGTTATAATGGCGTCATGGATGCCTGGGTAACCTGGAGACAGTCTCCGCGAAAAGTCTGGACATCCCCGCGGGCGTGTGGCTCCGAACCCCTGGAGGTCTGGCCTTAGGAAATGCCGGGCTGCGAACTGCACCAAATGACCTTCAAGATGGTTATTTCAATTCAAAGTCCGATGCAAATGTGGAGCACTCGCATTATTTATTATTATTATTACTATTTGTTGCTGTAATGGTTAACATATGGGAACGGCTCTTTAGAGACTCGGGATGGAGTTCTGGTGGTGGATCCCATTTACCCGCATCGTGACCTGGGATGGAGTCCTGGTGGTGAACCCCATTTACCCGCATTGTGTCCTGGGATGGAGTCCTGGTGGTGGACCCCAATTACCCGCATTGTGATCTGGAATGGAGTCCTGGTGGTGGACCCCAATTTCCCGCATTGTGACCTGGAATGGAGTCCTGGTGGTGAACCTCAATTATCTGCATTGACCGGCAAACAATACCGCCAAGCTGTAAATCGGTCAGGCATTTCTGGCTTATCAACGCTGAAGTAGCCGAAAGAACAGCCTTACGCGGACGTAAATATCCCCAGGCCGAGAAATCTCCTCAACAACATTGCCGTTGGTTTCACCGATTTTACCTGCAATTCAGAGATCGTGATGTGTTCGTGTGGCCATTAGCTCAATATGCATGGAAGCAGGTGTGGAAAAGGTTAATCACGACCGCTGTGTTTGTTTCGCTACATCATCAATGTGTTTTGCAAACTGGGCTTATTTAGACATCGTTGTGATTTGGGAGCTCAAGCAGCGGCAATTAATGCTCGTGATATTGTTATCAAAATAATGTTAGAACAACACAACTACATTGCCGCGGGGCGAGTCAATTAATCACTGCAGCAATCCGGCGGGCAGCAGCCCACACTGTGCAACGCCTCGGCACGCGCGGGCACCGGGTCCATGATGACTGGCGCGCGGGGGTAGGGCGGGGGTGGGGGGGGGGGGGGGAGGGGGAGGCTGGTACACTGCCAAGGATGGCTTCCGTTGCAGACAGGGGGCCTGGGCTGTTTCCAGTGGAGGTCGGGTACGCGGGCTGACCATATGGCGGACGCGTTGCGGCGGCTGCCGTGGTCGGCTTCAAGACGCAGGATTTTGGCTGGTGCGATTCACGTCTAATTGCTGGAGTAACTCAAGAGTTGCCCTCCCTATCGCAGAATGTCCTTTCATAGGATTGGGCCCGCCGACCAAAAAAGCTATGTGGGTTAGCCACGTAGAAAGTGCGGTATGCCTTCCTGATTCATTCGGTAACTTTCTTTTTGCCACGAGCTCGCCAGCTGTGTCGTAACAATGCGAAAAATATTAAGCCAACCATAGGCTTTATGGGAGGCGAGTATCATAGAGGAATATTTCCTTATGACATTGATTTAATCTACAGTGATACGATTTACGGCAGTGGGGTAAAAAGCGAGGATATCTTAACTGTTCCGGACTTGGATTCAGTGGCATTGCCACAGATTTTTTAGTTGGGGGGCAGGATTTTCTAGAGGGCCTCTTGGACAAAACGGGGCCTTCTCACAGGGGTATCCAGGACAGTGTCGCATTCAAAGGGAGAGGCACCGAGAACATAAGGCCCTCTTATCAAACTGTCCATGTGTCATATCCAAATCAATGGCCTTCTTTTCCGGAAAAGGGTCTCCTGCTGCATAGAAACGCCTTCTGATCCGGAATGGAATACTTCCGATCCCCGAAGCGGGCCTCCAGACCTAGCCAAGGAGACCTCGCTATGCTAAAACAAGATATACTGATCTGAAACCGCAACCATCTGATGTATGAAAGGGGCTACTGTTCCAGAAATGGGGGCTCCTAAATATGGAGGGTGCCTCTGTGACCAGGGTAGAGGCCTCCGAGGTCTTATCAGGGTCTTCTGAGCCGGCAAAAGGGCATTCTTTAAAAAAAAAACATTGGACCTTCTCATCCAGAGCATTGGCTACCTTATTCATGAGGTGGCCACATCACCCAGAAAATGGGGCTCTTGATGTAGGGAAAGGTCATCTGAGACCAGGGGTGTCATTTTCTAAATGCGGGCGGGGGAGGGGGGGGGGGGGCAAACCAGAGGTCCGTCAACCGACCCTCCATTTGTTGTCATCGGATTTAGCCCACTTTATTTTGATTGAAGGCAATACATGCCTTTGCTTTTTGTATAACTTATAACAAGTCTTCAATTTAGGAAGTATAAAAGTCCTCCAGGGATGGATCCAGGGAGCAGGCGCTGGACCTACGCGTCACTTCTGATTGGTAAATGAAGGGGCCGTTTTAGAGGCCACCTTAGTGCGCCGGTAGTGCTCTTCTATGGCGTCATGGGAGGTGGCACGCAAGCTGGGTGTAGGGTTACCCATAAATGGCTTTGGTCACACCCACATACCAGCACTTTTCACTTTAATCTCACAAACCATGGTATGCCTTGACCTGTGCCTTGACATGGTATGCCCTGACCGCATACGTGAATGTTATTGCATCGTTTATCCGCCCAGCTGTTAAGACTTGCATCCGGTGGTGAATGCAGGCATGACTTTTTGTGACGAGGGTAGGAAAAGCTCTGTTGTTGGCAGGTGTACAGCTATATACGAGAAGCATTGTCTCCACTGGGAAGCAAAAATCCGGCTACAATAACGGATCTTGCTACCGGGTTTGGGGACCAAGCATCGCGGCAAATTATACACCCTACTCCAGTTTTCTTTTTGTCCTTGAAAGAGGTCAAAGCCCCCCAACCGCCAGCAAAATGGTGCTCCCTTTTTAAATCTAAGATTTGTTGTGACATGCGAGTGGTGCGCAAAAAATAGACTGCAACTGGGTGCCGTACCACATTTTTCAACTCAGCTTTTTGCCATGGCATCAAGAGTTACATCGACCAATACTGGTATGGGATTTAGGCTTAAAGTTAACTGCTTTCATTAGGTACCTAAGGAAATGCGCTGTAAAAACAACGATGAGGATGTGTGTGCTGTAACTGTGGCGTAGAAAAGGCGTGTGCTATAAGCAGGACTTCTGCATGCCTAGCTAGTTTTTCCACGCGCTCGGGTCGGGGATTTATTCGATCCCCTCCCCTTCCGAAGATTTTCCAAAATAATCTCTGACCGGTGCGGCGCAGCCATTTTGACGTTGGTAGGACCGCCGCTACGTACGACAATCATGCTTTTCTATGGGAAGGTAAACATCCGGCAACTTTAAAAACGAAGCTTTGACGCCGCTACGCCGCGCCAAACTTTGCATAGCTGTAGAGAACTGAATAACAGATATCTGTGCATACAAAGTTGAATGCACATGGTCAGGGCGTTAACCTATGGCAGGTCGAAGTTAGACCATGGCTATCAGCAAAGACATTTCCCGTGCAGTCGTTCAAGCTGATTCGACAACGAAATTTTAAGTGATCATCCCACTTTTTTCCTTTTTCGCGTTAATGACGCCAGGGTGAAAGCTTCTTAATTTTCTTTGTTCAATCTTTGGCTTTTCTGCGCGATCTAAGTGCGCAAGCTAATCACGCCTTGTAGGGAGCATCCCACCTTTTGGTGCTTTTCACTCATTGTTACATCAGACGCATGTAATTTGATCAGTTATACCTGTTTTCTCGAAATCTTTCCGAATAACTCAGAATTTCTATTTGAAGTAGCCGATACTGTGGCAGAAATCTCACCGCATGCTCACCGCAATGAAAGTAATGCAATTCATTTCCCGTGCGTTTTCCAACGATTGTGTTTTGTAATATTTGCGGCACGTTAAAAGTTTAAAATGTTTGTGTAATAAATGCTACGAAAGCCTGAAACACTCTGTTTAGACAAAAATACATGAAAGCATGAAGGTATTATCCCGCGGATACAGCGAAACGTTCGGGTAGAGCTGGGATCAACTGAAGTTATGCTGACCACATTCGTGATGTGGCGAAACGCGTGGTGGAGGGTTCGTGGTGAAGAACAAGCGTTCGTATATGGCTCGCCGAAGAGAGCCATCTGGCTGCTGGCTGGACAGCGCCAGCCTGATTACAGGACACCGAGGGTCGTGCGGTTACATGACACGGTGAAGGTCCTTTCGTACTATTTCGATAAGGGATCGAGGCAGAATGGGTGGTCAAAATCTTCATTTTAGGAAGGGGATGGTGGTTAGGGGTGTAAGTAAGAAATTCTTAAGCACGGAACCCGATTCAAAATATGTCCCGGCAAAATTTGGTATTTCGTTATGTGTACTGCATACCCCATCTGATAGCTGAACCAATGTCTTTAAGTAACGATGCCGCACCATAAATTGCATTCTGCCGCCCGATTTTGTTTTCTCATGAGACTATAGCGTTAAGAAAGTCGGGGTTCAAGTAAAACAAGGTTAGGCTGGCAACCTTCCATGGGTAGCAGACGGAGATAAAATGAGAATTATCTCAGGAAGATCAAAGAAGAATGGCTTTGTGTTATGATCATTTTTTATGGCCACCTTCGCTTTTTGTTGTATTCCAGCCAAAAACACTGGAGGGCCAAGCCAACATCGGGGGAGGGCAACTCGGCATTGGGGGGGGGGGGGGGTTAACAAAAGAACACATATTGACATCCGTGTCTGTGACCGATTTAGTGCTCTCTAACACTGCTATGGGGGCCTCCTTGATCTGAATTCTAGTTGAGTGAGATAGGTGTGATAAAGTTAGGGCACCTTCAGTTTTGAAAAAGGGGACCTCCCCGAAAAAAATTGAGGCGGGCAAAAACATTCTCTTGGCCCCTCTGCCCCTCCTTGCTGCGTCGCCCGTGCCTGGAGCTAGGAAGCTGTTTTGTGTAATCAGGAAGTTCCACCCATCTATAAAATGAAAATGGAAAATTTATTTTGTCGAGAAAGCCTTCTGTGTTACAATAGTAGTTTCGCCAACACTAGCAAAGCACATCAACGTATGCTACTGGGAGCGGGAAAAAAACTGCAATATGTTCCAGAATTCCACAAAAACGAAACTGATTTCTTACCTTGCATATGACGAGTCTAGGTGGTCCGGGGGCCAGCGATGGCAGCATCGGGAGAGGATTGTACGGATCCGACGATCACCCAGGCTGCCACAAATCTATACCTCCATCCAAACCCCACCCATAAAGTGAGACTACAAATAACGCTTCTGATGAACAGCGGTATACGCTTGGCGCGATGATTTTTGTTATATTTGTGCTGTGCTTTTCCAACAACAATAATGCGATATGAAACGTGTTGTATATCCCTTTGCAAAAGAAATCAAGGCATCACTGTTCCTCAGTGACGTTAATTAACAACAAATATCTCATCATCTCCCTGGACGGAGGTGACCAGTCAACATTACGCTGCGTGTGACTGAACAACTGCACTGTGAACCTTCTGCGCTGGCCAGAGCGCGACGTCCGCAGCGCACGCAGAGGGGTAGGAAAGGGAAGGGGGCGGAGGGGAGGTGAGCGAGGGGCGGGGGGGGGGGGGCTCAGTAGGGGCGCGGGTAGCGCGGCAGCGGGGACGGCACCACGTCCGGCTGGCGCTGGAACGAGCTGAACCCGGAGCTGGCGCTGAACACGGGGCTGGCGCTGGGCGCTGCCGACAGAGAACACGGCGTGCGCGAGCGGACGAGCCACCTCCGGCAGTCGCGTCGGTGCTGGGTTCACATCAAGTATGTTTTGAGAGGCGCCAACGGCGATGACAGGAACAAGCGAGCACACAAGCCAACGCTCAACACGATCAAGGCGGAGGACGCGCAGCGGAGTACGTGCCCGACGGTGCAGTGGTCAGCAGCCAAGCCTGAGCAACGCGCCGCGGAAGAGGCGGGAGCAGGCCGAGGCCACGCCTGCTCGCTGTTTTTTTGTTGTTGGAGGTGTAGACCTGGAGTTCTTTGAGTGGCACTGTTTCAAAGGATTTAAATCTGCGCATCGCTTACGCGAGCGCAACAATTTGTTATGTCCTGAGCCAGAGCAACAGGCGACTGCAGTGCTAATTGAGCATCTATTCTAGGTTGTCCCAATCCCCATCCACACTTCTGCCAGTCCGGAGTCTGGAACATGAGGCAGCGGAATCCCGCGGAACGCCCACCGCGCCAGCAGGTCCACCTGTCCACTGTGGACGGTCCACTTGGGCGTGGGCTCACCTGTGACCGTGTTGAACTGCGATGTGAGGGGGGCGTACGCGTCCATAGGCGACAGCGGCATGGGCTGGATTGGTCCTACGGGCGGCAGCTGCAGCGAGACACTGGACGTCAGTCTGCACAGCGCGGTGGCGATCATGCGGTCGCTTCGATTTCCAACGTCATGGCCACGGGACACGATGCACAAAATCGGAGAAGGACGTACCGGCAATCAAGCGTTTTTCATCGTCACTTGTTGGCCCCAATCCGGTCAGCCAAGCAGTGCGAGAACGCCGGCTCACGTGTGAAACGTTCAGCCTCAAAACAACAAATCGTAGGTTCGAACCTCACGCCCGACCACATCTCGGTCAGCGCTCTAAACCCAACCCGGAGACAGCGGCGCTGACAACTAGTGCCGCGACCGCCGTGAGCGATCAGAACTCTGCCACAGCCGCCCGCCGCGGCCGGTGGCGGTCCCGGCCGGGGTCGCCGCCGGCCGGGGTCGCCGCCGGCCGGGGTCGCCGCTGGCCGGGGTCGCCGCCGACCGGGGTCACCGCCGGCCGGGTCGCCGGCGGCTGGGATCGCCGCCGGCCGGGGTCACCGCCGGCCGGGGTCGCCGCCGGTCGGGTTCCCGCCGGCCGTGTCCCGCGGCCGGGGTCGCCGCTGGCCGGGGTCGCCGCCGACCGGGGTCACCGCCGGCCGGGGTCGCCGCCGGCCGGGTCGCCGCCGCCGGGGTTGCCGTCGGCCGGGGTCACCGCAGGCCGGGTCGCCGCCGGCCGGGATTGCCGCCGGCCGGGGTTGTCGTCGGCCGGGGTCGCCGTCGGCCGGGGTCGCCGCCGGCCGGGGTCGCCGCCTCCGGCCGGGGTCGCCGGCGCCCCGTCGCCTCACCTGCGAGGAGAGCGGCGCGAACGGCGAGAACGTCTGCGGCCCGGGCCGCGGCGCCGCCGGCTGGTAGCTGCTGTAGCTCAGCTGCTTGGCCGGCCATCGGCGGCAGGTGCGGCTGCACGTGCGTCAGCGGCCAGCTGCCGCTGGGGCGCGGGTCGAGGTCAGGGAGGCGAGAGGCAGCGGCCGGCTGCCGCTAGGACACTGGCCGGGATCAAGTGGGGGTGAAGCAGCGGCCGAGCCAGCGGAAGATGCTGGTGTCGCCGCTGGGGCGGGGGGCAACAACATGGCACACAAGTGAATAAATATGCATGGAATACTGGCTTGCACAGGCATCTCAATCAACATCGGTTATGATTTCATCGGCAATTATTTGTTACACAAATAATATTTATGACTGATATATCGTCCACGCAGTATACGCTGATACGGGAGCTGCTGGTATAACGTCACGCTAGCGTGCCTGCTTTGGGCCACCCGGATTACGACTCGCAAACCTGCCGTCACGCCCACCGGCCAGCCTGACAAGCCCTCTGCCACGCCCCCTGCGCCACGCCCCCTCCCTGCCCTCTCCCTCCGCAGCACCACAGCGCTGCGGCTGTGCGCAGCCGCAACCCGCGGCGACGGCACCTTCGCCCACCTGTTTGTAGCTGGAGGCGGCCGGGAAGAAGGCCCTGGAGTTGTGCGACAGCAGGGGTGACCAGCTGTCGCCGATGAGTGGTCGTGGGAAGGTGGATGGCCGGTACGGTCGCTTCATCCGCCGGCGCCGACGGAAGTTTGCCGTTCTCGAACATGTTGTCCTCGTAGTGAGGGTCTGCGGTCCGAGAGACGGCGGCTCAGAAGGGTCAACGGTCATTTTGTGTTGCGATAGCGCTGCGTTGCTTTGCTCCCTATCGGTATACATTGTCGAATCATCTAATTCAGCTAGCTTTGGTTATGAGTTCAGAATTCCCTTGCTGAGTTATCCACCTGTGATGTCCCCGAAAGTATTGGTTTAACGTCATTGTAGAGCAAACATTCGCTGGACAGTGTTGACAACACTCTCGGTTTCCAGCTGGGCTTATCATCGCCGACCGACATGGATCACTGGCCATCCCCCTTGACAACGTCCCTTTGGAATCGAACTCGACTGGTGACAATTTGAAACCCATCGGTCTAGAAATTTTAGGGAATGAATTTCTTTACTCTCCTTTCGTTCCTTCCGGTCACGCAGCAGGGGACTGCACTGCAGGGAGGAGAGAGAGAGAGAGAGAGAGAGAGAGAGAGAGAGAGAGATAGAGAGAGGAGCGAAGAGAGAGAGAGAGAGAGAGAAGAGAAGAGAGAGAGAGAGAGAGAGAGAGAAGAGAGAGAGAGAGAGAGAGAGAGAGAGAGAGAGAGAGAGAGAGAGAGAGAAGAGAGAGAGAGAGAGAGAGAGAGAGAGAGAGAGAGAGAGAGAGAGAGAGAGAGAGGAGAGAGAGAGAGAGAGAGAGAGAGAAGAGAGAGAAGAGAGAGAGAAGAGAGAGAGAGAGAGAGAGAGAGAGAGAGAGAGAGAGAGAGAGAGAGAGAGAGAGAGAGAGAAGAGGATAGAGGAGAGAGAGAGAGAGAGAGAGAGAGAGAGAGAGAGAGAGAGAGAAGAGAGAGAGAGAAGGAGAGAGGAGAGGAGAGAGAGAGAGAGAGAAAGAAGAGAGAGAGAGAGAGAGAGAGAGAGAGAGAGAGAGAGAGAGAAGAGAAGAGAGAGAGAGAAGAGAAGAGAGAGAGAGAGGAGAGAGAGAGAGAGAGAGAGAGAGAGAGAGAGAGAGAGAGAGAGAGACGTGATAGACAGCCGACGAGCCGTCTTGGGCAGGCGCGGTCAAGCGTCGGTGTTTTCCAATCAGCGGCGGGCACCTTGGCCTCAGGCCAGCAAAAACGTGAGCCACGTGAGCTGTGATGAGTGCCTCTCAGCCAGCCGGCTCTGCGCCCAGCTGCTGGTCAGGTGCAGCCCAGCACGCCGAGGATTGGGGAGCCTCGCTTAGAGGCCGTAGCTCTCGTCAGCACGCGTTCAAATGTGAAAGTACGGTTTGCTCTACACGTATGGGGCCAGGGTTCATGTCGGGAGTTGAGTCGCCTTAAATTGGCGATGTTTAGAGAATAGGCGGTTGTTGTGCTTTCCGAAAAACATCAGTGTGATCAGAAACATATTTATTTTTGCACCTAAACAAGGCAGGCTTGGACAGCAGGCTGTGGGGAGAGGGAGGCTTAAGATACGGAGTCAATTTCTTGAAAGCAAACTTAGACAGAAAAATAAGTTCCCTTCCCATCTTTTTTTAGGAATGTGGCCTGCTTTAACAATACAAAATGACGATAGGACGGTATTGGAGCCCAGTGACCTTGAAGGCACCTCTGCGTCCAGCCACAGGTCTTCGGCAGAATGAATGACAAACACTAAGGTCCAGCCGGAATATTAACAATAGCTCAGGCGTTTATTGCGGCTACTGACTGAAACCGAGTGAGGTATCATATTGTTTTCTATGCCATTGAAAAAAGAACAACTTGCCAATGTTATGTAAATAAATCAGAAATTCTAAGCAACTTAAGAGCAGCCGAGTGGCCCTCCATGTGTTTGAAATAAATGTGTGTTAGCACACAAGATCCATAAAAATACGTCAGCATAGCTTGCACATTCCCACAACTTAAAGGAAGTGCACCTAGTCAAGTTGGGATTTGTAACTGTGCGCGTAGCGTGGTGGGGAATATCGATTTATAAACTTTTGGTGTATTGGCTTCTACCAATTCGCCTCCACTGACGAGATATTGCCACAGCCCCCGAATCTCCTCTGGTTTGTATGCAAGAACGAAGTCATCGGGTAGCCCCCAAGCAATATTCACTACTAAACACATCGACATCGTTGACATGTCATCATTTATGATGTCATGCCAATGTCATGTCGACATGACATTGACATTGACATCAATCGACGGCAAGTCCGTCCCGGTGGCTCAGTTGGTTACATCGCCTGCTTGCCGATCCACCCACCCGTGGCGGGATTGGTTCCAGACGCTTTAGGGCGCCCGCTATTTGCCCTTGACGGGTATGGCCTGCGCCCGGTGGCAGCGGTCGCGCTAAAGGTCAGTTGACGTGAGAGGGCAGGACGGACCGTGCCGAGCATTACGGCACGTTGAGCTTTCGCCACTAAATTCTGCCGTTGCCTGGAGTTGCGCGATCGGGTGGTGGGGGTCAGGGCTCACACAACATGCACTGCTTAGCGTAAGCACTGACCCCAGAAATCCATCCATTCAAAGGGTTCGGATCAAATTCATAACAAAAAATTGAGAAGGTATCGTTAGCTCTAGCCAATCGGTTCTCGAGGATGCCGCTTGTCAGCGCTGACAGCAGCTTGCGAACGTAGCGAGGGCGGCCGCCATTATGCTGATGTTTTTCTTCTTTTTTTTGTTGTTGTTTACATTCAGCTGAGGGCCGCGGGTGTCCGGGGTTGGATGTATGATAAGGCTGGCCAATTGACACACACCGCGTTTAATTCATGTTGGCCTTCGTTGTACTGAGATGAGGCTCACTTACTGTGTCGTGTCAATCGGCTGCGCTATGCTCTAGGAAAATGTGATTGTTGTGGGTTGTTTCGGCAGCGGCAATACGCGGCTACGATTCCTATACCATGAAATTAATAACCGAATTACGAATGCACGTGCACCGAATTCCGCGTCCGAAAAACAAGGTACATGCGCTGAAATTATTGCTGCGATGTCGCTGGTACAGGGCGCATGTTCAATGTATCATGTTTTCCGTCTCGAATTACGCAAGGGATCTTCAAGTGCGTACCGCTTTTTACTGCCCGCACTCTCCCTATGCTCACGAGACCATAGCGCCCAAGATAATGATCATGTCACTAGCGCTCAGTTACTCGACACATATAAGCCAGTGTATTCGTCCTTTTCCACCCGCCGATGAGCTCATTTTTTAACATTGCAGTTGTTCACACGCAGCCATCGATACGATCGATAAAAATGAATTAAATAAAAGCTGTTGCAAGACCCAAACGCATATTTAAGCAGCAAAATTAACCATAGATGGTTGTATAACTACCCTTGGGTGTGTATTCGGAAAATCAAAAACACTAGACACACTCCCTTTAATGCCTGAGTTTAGCAGATGTCACGAATAACAACCTCAGGTTCGTAAGAAGAACCACACGTAGACATGATTAGCACCAAATGATCGATAAATGGGACCAAAGTCACTGAAAATGTTTAAAAATACTGGGTTCTGAGTAAATGAATAGGGCCATAAGTATTACTACCGCATAGCATTCCTATTGTGCCTAGCACTGATCATTCCTATTACAGAACAAATTCTGAGAGATAGCATCGCTATTTGACATTTGAATTGCGCACTCTGAACTGAAATAAACAGATGAGCCCTCAAATTGTTCAGATCAGACCATGTCAAGTCATAAAATGTCATATAAGTGCAGCATGCTAGCCTGTGCAAAATGCGTGGAAATCCCCATTATATCGAACCTGGCTCCAGGCTTTATCAATATTGTGTTGTTACATAAGTTGTTATGTGCATTCGCGAATTTCGCACTTACATTAAACAGTACTTTTGGCATCATTGCTAGTCGAATAACAAGTAAAGAGAAATAGATATATTAACATTTCAGCTACGTGCCTTAATCAAAACGATTATGAGCAATAAATTCAAAAGTCAAAGTGCCCGCCGATACCACTTGATTTTTCAGTTTTTTTTTCTGTAGCAGCAAGCCACAATTTTTATAAGTCATCAACATTCAGCGAACGATAAAGGCATGTAGCCGAAATATAGATACACCTACCTTTCCTTTTTCCAGGCTAAAAGTACTATAATATGCTGTACTTCAGGGATTCGAAACAGGTCGCACCACGATCACGTAACCAGGTCCAGGAAAGAAGTCGAAAATCTCATTTGGCGAGTGTTTTTTTTTTGTGAAACGCTGGATGACGAATGCGGAATGACGACACGTAAAAAAGTCGACGCGGCAAAAAATCAAAAAGGCTAAATGGCGAACTGCAAAAAGGCGGAATGTAAAAAAGTCGGCATGGCAAAATGGCGATGGGCTTAATGGCGACCTGCAAAATTGCGGCATTGAAAAACTGTCGACACGTCAAGTTGACCAACGGCTTAATGGCGAACGGCAAAATAGTGATCTAGCAAAACAAGGATATGTCATATAGCGAACGGCAGAATGCCGAAATACGAAAGGGATATATTTGAATTCGATCCAAGTTAATGGTGCCATTGAAAGTCGTGAACATGTCAAAATATTGGATGGCTGACTAGGCGTTGTTTGCTGTGCAGGGGAGCCATCAAAACGTCTAACATCGCAGCGTCCAGTGACCCATGTGGGGGAGGGGGAGGGGGGGCTGAAGCCCAACAACTTAATAGGAAACTGCACACCTGTATGAAAATTTCTCATTCTATTTCACTATGGACTGGTTGCAGCCTGCGTGCCTCCCACATACGCTCGGCAGATTTCTAAAAATATTTGTCTTTTTTCATGACGCCCTTTCCGTTTTTGCCACTTCAGCATGTTGCTATTCTCTCATGTAGTCACATATTCAACCAAGATACTCAAAGGGACTGTTCCATATCAGTATCGAGTTTTCAGCCAATACTAACTTTTCTTTACGATCATGACGTGCAGTGCACACCTACGCCTTCTTAAAATTTGGAATCCTCCCGTTTCTGAGCAAGGAGTAGCGAACTCGTGCAGACTTTCTCGCGCCGCCCATTTCGAAATCATCTCGATAAGACGCGATAGAAACTCCACACAAATTCTGCCTCCTCCATGGCCATATGGTATTCAAGGTCAAGAAAAATGTGGCCATTGACTTTTTCGTGTATGAAGTACGTTAACGTGGATCATTGCATCAACGAACAGTGGTTAGCTTCCAAGCAGCTGGGAGCGTTTGGTGCAAGTTTTGAACAATATCTAGACATTTGGAAATTTTACTAGTTCCGAAGTAAATGTGCCTCAATTCAATAACTTGAGAATAGCGGCTTAGCCGCGAAAGTAAGTACAGTTAAAGGAGGCATGGCATCATGGAGAAATATGAGAGAACATCAGGATGAGAAAGGGCCAAACCATACTCAGAGAGCGACATTTAGCCCATTTCACACGCAGCTCTTTCAAACCACCTGTCGGCGAGGTGGAACGCTACAAGTAAGTCAGCCCGTAAAATACGATGGTGATTATGACGCGGTCAGTCTGGCAGCGATTCTGACGCCATAAAATCGTTCCATGACGTAATCGAACGATGACGCATTCAGGAGCGTATTTACTAAATAGTCAGTTCAGGGGTAAAAAAGTGTACTTTTCGTCGCCTACCGAATTTCTGTAGACAAAATTGTCGCCAGCAGCGTAATGCGATACCATATGACATAAAATGGTAATGAAGTTCATCTTCAGTAGCGTCATGAGGGATTGGGCTATCACAAAAAGCCTTTTCATCGCCGCAATTTTCTATATCATGCACACAACCAAAACGTTTAATTAACAATGTCCTTCGTCAGGATAAGTGCTGCTGTTTGGAAAGCAGGCGCATCTACCTCAGACTATGGGATAGGCCAAAGACGACAGCAGCTTTCTTCCACCCTCTGGACTCGCCGGGGCCTCACATTTAAACTCGGTCCACAACTGTATTTGCTTTCCTCGAACACAAAAAAACAACAATAACAGCGGAGGAGCTCGATAGCCAGGGCAGCAGAATGCACAGCAGAATTCGAACCGGTGGCAGGCAGCACTGGGAATGACGTCCAATATGCGCGCCTCCTCGAGACCACGCCCCCTTACGAAAATCACGCGTGCGCTTCGAGCCTCATGTCAACCATCATCAAACTACCCATCATACCTTAGGCATGCTCCAAGTCGAGCAGGACATGTGTTGCCTGGTGGGCGCCTCTGGCCGTGCCCCAACAAGAAAATTGCATTGAAATTTGTTAATAACTTCACATCATCCGGCTAGTTCTTTTTGAACAACATATTCACCCTGACAGGTGGGAGAAGGGGGGAGGAGGGACGATGCATTTTCGGTTTGTCGACTTCGTGGTATGCGTCCTGAATTGCTGTTAGTCATGCCACCTTCCGGACTTTTGGCATGTCGCCATTATTTCATGCCGCCTTTTTTCAGTTTGTCATTTGGCCGGTTTGAGTTTTGGCACGTCAAGGTTTTTACATATCGCCAATATGGAAGTCGTCATATGACAGCCGACAGTAACAGCAATTGGGGAGCAATTAATTATACAGTAATTGGGCAGACTACAAGGCGACTTTTTATCCGGACACCGCAAATACTGACGTCATGAAAATATTTTGTTGAGAGATTTATGACGTGTGTCTGCGGGTCTACGGGGTCAAAATGCGAACGAAACATTAGCCGCTCTCTGTCCTCTGTTCCCCGCAGAAGGAAGCGAACGAGACCAGTTGGTCAGTAACCAAAATCTTGACACAGCTTGACGCGGCTGACACAAAAATTGAACATAATATACGCGTTCATTGTAGCCTTGGAGAACCTTGCGCTTTGTTGTTCCCACCTGAATTTGCTGTTTTCTATGACGTCATTTAGCCTTTCGTCATTTTAGCATATCACCGTTATACCTTGTCACCATTTGTCCAAACATGACTCGTTAGCAGTTCAATGACATTAAAACGTTTGTCAATGCTGCACATCGAGCTTTTTTCATGCCGACATTTTGCAATTCGTCATTTAGCAGCTCGCCATTTCGGCATGTCGCCATTCCGCCATGTCGCCATTTTGCTGCTCCATTTGCCAATTCGACTTTTTGACATGTCGACATCTTACACATCGCCAATATGTAAGTCGTCATACAGCAGTCGACAAAAAGTCATTCGGCAAACTGCGAGTCGACTCTTTGTCCGGACACGCCCGTGACTACAACTATATCATTTGAACCATCTCAGCAAAATACAGGAATATCTATTGAGCCACCTCAAGCCAGAATGCTGAAAAGACGAACAACATCGTGAGTGGTTTCGTGTTCCTCCACCACATACTCTAGACACATTAACCCACCATCTCATGACGTCACGTGCAACTTTGCCCAAAATCACGTCGCGTACCACTGCAGGATACCACGTGCTGGCCGGCTGATGTGCAGTGTACCTGGTGGAATCGACTGGCACGAACCATGGACTGGTACAAACCATCGACTGGCATGAACTGTCGACTGGCACAAACCCTCGGCTAGTGCGAACTATCGACTGCCACAAACCATCGACTGGCACGAACCATGGACTGGTACGGAATATCGACTGGCACGAACTGTCGACTGGCACAAACCCTCGGCTGGTACGAACTACCGACTGATACGAACTATCGACTGGTACGAACTATCGACTGGCACGAACTGTCCACTGGCACAAACCCTCGGCCGGCACGAACCATCGACTGGTATGAACTATCGACTGCTACGAACTATTGACTGGTACGAACTGTCGACGGGTACGAACCATGGACTGGCACAAACTATCGACTGGTACGAACTATCGACTGGCATGAACTATCGACTGGCACAAACCCTCTGCTAGTATGAACTATGCTAGACTGGCACGAACCATCGACTGGCACGAACCATCGACTGGCACGAACCATCGACTGGTACGTAATATCAACTGGCACGAACTGTCGACTGGCACAAACCCTCGGCTGGCACGAACCATCGGCTGGCACGAACTGTCGACTGGCACGAACCATCGGCTGGCACGAACCACCGACTGGTGCGAACCATCGTCTGGCACAAACGATCAGAGGAGGCAGCAATGGGTGCCAGCTAGCATTTATCCGACTTGGAAACGCAAAATGCGATTGCATGAAACCAGCGTTCAGGGGTGTGGAGCGCTGAAAAATGGGAACCCCGCCCCCTGGGAAACGATTTCAAGCGCATAGACAAGAACATCACTTTATATACTTAAAGGGGAGGGGAGCGAGCCCCCAATGCTAACCTGAGCCCCTCCCCCAACCCACCTCCGAGCTCCCCCCCACACTGAGTATAGGGAAAACACGAATGCTGAACAAAGGAAAGGCAGAAAAATCCCTGCAATACTGCTACACTTGGTACATGAAGACGTCACTGGCAGTTTCATGTTCAGTTCATATCACATACTTTTCCTGTTCATATCTCATTATTTTTTATTATTCCGACACCTTCATATGTTAGGCCAGTCTGCAAATATTGGCCACATTTTCATGAAAGAACACCTGGATCAGGGAGAAAATAGGTTACAATATGCGGCAGATTTTAGGTATAAATTGATTGGTTTTAAGCCTTTATGACTTCATAAGGTTGCATTACTTACCACGAACGGCACAATTAGATCAATGCAAGACTATCACGAGCATCCGAGTCAGTTAGGGTCTCACGACCTGTCATCCGACACGCCGCACTATGATAAGGCTGCCCGAAACAAAGGCGGCCAAACCGCAAGGTTACGATTTTTTGCTAAAAAAGTAGTAAAAGCCGTAAGATTTCGTTTTTTCGGTACCATGTCTTTGCTCGTGTCCAGCGAAAGCGTTGCAAAAACGCTTTCCGGCAGGTAGCAGTGTT
This sequence comes from Pollicipes pollicipes, assembly GCF_011947565.3. Classification (NCBI taxonomy): domain Eukaryota; kingdom Metazoa; phylum Arthropoda; class Thecostraca; order Pollicipedomorpha; family Pollicipedidae; genus Pollicipes; species Pollicipes pollicipes. The sequence continues at coordinate 31,318,753 of NW_023597034.1, read as the reverse complement.
CACCACAATGACTATAGAACTTTTTCTAAACGCATATAACGAAGCCACATTGCTCATAAGCATGTCAAGTTGCTCAAAGCGTAAGCGCAAGAGCGTCAGGGTCACACAACGCCGTTTGTATTCCCAGCCTCGGGAGAAGATTACGGCTGTGCAGCAATTCTGATCTCCTGAGTTTCGCGTAGCTGTTGCTAAAATTTATTCTTTACAGGTTGTGTTTGCTGCACTGTGCTCCATTGTCACGCATCAGACTACCCATGTGGTCACCTAGTGGTGTGTATGCTCACCGTAAACATGCGCCTCCAAGGTGTCCATAAATCCCGTCACGAGCGCTACGTTTCGTTTTTCCTTCATACAATACTTCTCGCCAAAGGTTACAAAAAGCCTTTTATAGCACGCTCTTCCATGTGCATTTTTTCTCTCATCTGATTAACACATGTGTGGTAAGCCCTAATCCCAGCTGGATACGCCGTTGTCTCGAGGGCTGATCGAACTGGCGTGGACTTGGCGTGGCGTGAACTAACACCACCAATCCACGCTAGCCTCAGGCCGCGCGAAGCACGCTGCGGAACAGTGGTATTCACCTGCTGCCACCGTAACGAACCGGACCGGACCAGGTACCGTGTTTCAACATGACCATTGCTAATACAGCTAGCTGTGTTGGCTATGCCATTGCACGACACAGCTAACATGTTTCAGCATGACTATTGCTTGCTTTTAAGGTCGTTTTTCAGTGCCTCCTCACAAACTGAAAGTAAATTATGTGCAGTGAATTCCCAACTCAGCACGGCGGATTATCACGAGCGCGTCACATTTATTGCTCATATCAACTTCCAAATCGATATCAAAGCGCTCGTCGCGCTCTTTAGTACGGCCGTCATTGTAATGACCCGTCCGGTCACCGGCCTTCACCTGCTCCAGACGTCCCTCCAGCTACAGACAGTGCCTGTTGAAAAAGTGCCAGACCAGTTTCACCTTTTCGTATAGGTACTTCCAGGCTGTGCGCATAGCACATGTTCCCCAAGCTGTCCAAGGAGAATGTATCCCGTGCACGCGCTTCTCTGGTCTGCCCTTGTCAGGCCACTGCCATTCCGCAGAAAACTGTCTGTGTGGTGCGTGACGCTTTGCATGAACGGCAAACGAGGCCTATCACCGGTGCTCATACCGGACCGTCTTAATAAGGGGCCTTCTGAGGTTGAAACTAAACTTTGAGCCTCTCGCAAAGCTGCAGCTTTACATGGGCTTGAAATGGCGAGTCACCGTTCGCTGAAGCCATTTTTTATTGGGTATACTTTCACATAATCATTTGTAATCATTGACATGGGAGGCACAAATTTTAGTGGACTAAATCCGGGAATAATTTTTTGAGGCAAGGGGCGGGGAAAGGTTGGGGAAACTTTATCGGCTGAGCCCACAAAACGTTTATAAACGTGACACCCTTGTGTAGGCCAGCATTTACCTACCGGAAAGGTAGGTAAATGCTAGCATTACACTCATAGGTGTAGAATACCAGTAAAAGCTCGCATAGTTAAGCTACAGGACAAGCGTCTTTCGACGGAAAATATCGAAATAAAGCCTTTTCAATGAAAGATGGTGGGGCCGCTCCCACGTCTGACAAACCACTTCCTCCACTGCGCTCAAGGCCCAGAAAACCAGGTACGGCCATTCGGCAATATGACCGCTAAGTCACGCGATCCCATGACGTCATCGGTATGTACCGGGCGAAACCACCTTTGCCCGCAATACTAGTTCCAGAGCTGCGCCACGAAGCCCGCAGGAGTGGCCTGATTGGACAGGAGGTGATGACGTCAGCGAAATGGGTGGCCGCTATGGCCGCTGGAGGATGACAGGGGCTTAACTGCGGCTACAAGAAAAGCGGAGGACGCAACAGATGAATGAAAAAGGGGGCAGATAGGAAACTCATGGTTACTCTTCATGGATGTGATACAGCACGTACACTGTCAACCAGGTGAAAAGTGAAAAGTCATGTAACGCGGAAGGTGCCTGTCTGTGTTTCCAAATTGCTGCAAAGACACCTATTGTAGCATCACACTTATCATTAATGAAGGTTTTCTGAGTTTGAAGGGAATGTTTCACTTTTGAGGATATCGAAGACGCCTCAGATATGACAAAACAAACTCAATCAGAACTGTTGGTATACTTTTTAGCGGAAAATACTGCTCTAGGCAGCACAACTATCTGTTAAGCAAACATGCTCCTCAATGCGCCATGATTTGATTACGTCATCACACCTTGCACAACATTGATTGAGAGGCTATTGACGGTTGTTATATCTGTAAATAGTGCTCAAGAACGCCAGGAATGAACGCCTCGATAATTCTATTTATCTTGGCCTTGATCATCGCATGACTTATGGAATGGCAGGACATGAATGACGTTCTTATGACGTTATGAATGGCAAAGTGACTTTGAAATACTACCCTCAAAATACTCTCCCCGTTTTCGTGGACGTATAGCTCAGAAACTAGAGGGGCCTAGGTCTTAAGAAGGGCAGTATTGTGAAGAGCACCGAAGGGTCTTCAAGGTAGATATTTCAGTTAGAATAGCCAGATAGACCCACATAATTGAAGAACACTGCCTTTAAGTTTTTGTGCCTAGTTTCTGTCATGCGACGTTATACGGTTAAAATTTGTGGAGCCATGGCTGCCGTTCCACCCCTTCCCCCTCCCCCGTCCCGTCCCATGCCTGGGACTTTTTAAACATTTAGGAAGCAACCCCGGTGATCAGAGGGAGGGGGGGGGGGGGGGTACAGACGGGGACTATTGTCCGCTCTTAATTCACATAGCAAATATTGGAAATGAGTAAATGTCGTTGGTGGCCACATATAAATCTGCAGCTGTTTCGCACTGGTGCATTATCTTGGTTATTCGACTCATCTATGTCATTTGGTAAAGCAGGCTATCCAGCTCCCCACCATCATTCGTCCATTTCAACATTACTTTCCCTGAGTATGTGAAATTCTACGGCGAGCATGCATTTTGGGTCATTAAAGAGGCATCCACATACACAGGATAGATGCAAAGCGCGACCTCGACATAGGCTGGTCAGAATTTTGAATGCGAACCGGTGACCCATAGTGCGCCTGAATTTGCATGCGCCTAAATTTCGCGGGCTACTTTGCTAGAAATCAGGTTTTTCGTAGCATTTAAGGCGGAAACAAACTCGGAAGCTTGAAATATTCCCTGCCAAAAACAGGGTGACAAAAACCATAAGACTGCCTTTTTTGCCCTTTAAAAAACCAAGTCACAGAACGAAAGCTCCTCTGTCATATGTTCCTTATCTGAAGCCTGCTCCCGTCCGCCGTCGGTAGCCACTGCCCTAGCCCGGCTGCCCGTCCCTCCACTCCCCAAGGGGGGATGGGGGGGACTGCGAGCTGATCGTGTGGCTACTCTGCTGCATATTCATGTATCAGCATCATCAGTTATTGGTGTGTAAAACATGTCTTGAATACCCACAACAGTATCTTTTTCCGAATTATCTTCCATTACACCACATCGCCGCAGAAAAGCTTTCGGGAAGCTGCCTGCCTTAGGCATGAATTGGTCCAACGGACACCCAATTGCTCTTCATTCAAAGTAGCCGGGTGGATCTACTTTTGTATGTAGGCAGGGGCTTAGCTAGAGCTTTGCCAAAAGGGCATATGGTTAACAAAGGCCCTCTCAGATGGTGAACCCTCAAAAAAGATCGCCGGATGTAGCGAGCTTAGTTGTTGGTAAGGGACAAAAATATCTTCGTTTTATTGTTTCTTTCATCTTGTAAGCAGAACAGAAACAGAAACCACAAGCTACCGCGAGATCTGTTCTGTTTGCATTTTGAAGTAAATAAGCTGCAGAAATCAGGCGTTGAACAGCTGCGTGGAACAAATCGCCGGCGTTCTTAATTTAGAATGTCTCAGTGAACTCTTTCTGAGCCGAAAAAAATCAGAAGCTTCATCAGACTTCTTATGTGGGTTATACAGCCATATTAAGGACCCCGCGAAGGTAGGTTGAGAATACAAATGTGTATAAATGTGCATTAACATGGCCAAGCCAATTTTAAGTGAAACTGTTCAACACTCAGTCAGAATCGATTAGCGATGTAAATCATGTAGCGTAATTTTGAACATGCGCGCTCGCAAATCTTAGCAACAAAAGCCTCGACGCCAGGCGTTGCAGCCTCCGTAGGCCGCGCAGTGTTGGCCCAGTGGCCAGTGCTGGGTCGTAGCCAACTGGTGGACAAAAATGATAACGTTTCTAAGAGAAGTACCTTTGAACACTTAAATCTATTAGTGATGCAAGTTGTGCACCGTAGTTTTGAGCATGCGCGCACGCAAATTTTAGCAACAACGGCCTCGATTCCCGGCGTTGCAGTCTCCATAGGGCGCGCGGCGTCGGCCCTGCGTCTGTGGTGTTGAGCGATGGCCAATGGGCAAACGAGAAAGATGACGCTTCTTCAGGAAGACGGTTGGTGAACTGGGTAAATTGGCGTGCATGTTTATGGTGGTTCAAAAGTAAGCTAAACGCTACTTAAATCTGAAAAGTGATGGGCCAGTTAACATTGCTGGTCCCGATCTTGAAAAGTGAGGTACCATTGGTCCCTTGGTCCCTCCTGTTCCTACACCCATCATCACTTGGAGTATAAAAAGCATTTCTAGAATATGATGCTCTTCAGACACAAAAAGGCAACACCTAATGGAAAATTACTCTTTGCTGCTGAAGTCACCCTTTTATCTCATCTTTGAAGTGCTCTCGACGGTTAGTTAACCAATTCACAAAATTGCGTGCGTTGTGCATGTGATGAGCATAAGAGCAGCCGTTAGTTCCATACTGGTAGCGATACGAAAGGCAGAAGCCTCCACGGTGCGTTTACCATCCAGCATTCTTCCACTGTTCGGTGTGCAGGACCATAGGTCAAGGTCATATAGGCCTTTATGTTCGTCTAGCGATCGTGGGTTCAGCTTCGTTAAAAAATGCCCCATGCCTGAGGGCTTTGTCTCGCTCGCTCACTTTCCAGGCATTAATAGCAATAAGCTGATGCGAATTTCAAGCGCAAGGAAGCTGTAAGAGATGTGGTCGCATCGACCCTTGGCACTGCGACAATGCATGCATCTCCTGTATTAATACCGACCGCGTTCCAAGGTGAATCCATTTCCATGTTTCTAAGCGAAATCTCCAGGATGATGCAGGCTTAATAACTTGTCTGCAATAAATAATCTGAGTATTTTGGTCACACAGACTTCCCGAATGTATTTTCATGTTAATGTTAGAAGTATATAATCGACCCAGCTAGCAAGTGATGCATTGGCCAGTCATCCACTCAGCAACACTGCGTTTGGCAGAAGGGGGAGGGGAGCGCTCTGCCAAGTCCTGCCGTACTCACCGATAGCCCAAAAGTTGCCCTTTCGCTCGCCGCCTCCCTCTCGCGGGATTTTCACAAAACACTCGTTGAGGCTGAGGTTGTGCCGGATCGAGTTCTGCCAACCCTTCTGGTTCTTCTGGTAGTAGGGGAAGTTGTCCATGATGAACTGGTAGATCTCGGACAGCGTCAGCCGCTTCTCCACCGACTTCTTGATGGCCATGGTGATGAGGGCCACGTAGCTGTACGGCGGCTTGGTGTTGGGATCGGCGTGCTTGCCGGCGTCCGGTTCCGACGGCTCCGGCTCCGGCTTCGGGGCCGGCGCCAGCGTGGTGCGCGTCAGGTTGTCGATCGACTTGTGCAGCGTCGTGAGCGACGACGTGTACTCTGCGGAGCGGACGCGGTGTCAGGCCTGCACGTGAGCGACGACGTGTACTCTGCGGAGCGGACGCGGTGTCAGGCCTGCACGTGAGCGACGACGTGCACTCTGCGGAGCGGACGCGGTGTCAGGCCTGCACGTGAGCGACGACGTGTACTCTGCGGAGCGGACGCGGTGTCAGGCCTGCACGCCGACGAGGCCGCCTGGGGGTGTCAGGCGCAGATGCGAGCCGTGCACGCGTACGGGGGGAGGGGGCTCACGCCACGAGCCTGCTGTGGCGACAGAAGATGCTTCTGAAGGTGGGGATGAAGGTGCCGGGGGGGGGGGGGGGTTGAACTGGGGCCGACAGTTGAGCGAAAAGAAAGGTGGCGTAGGTATGCCGTAGGTAAAGCCCGTAGATGGAAAGGTTCAGATACAGTCACCACATGATTGCGTCACATGCTCGAGTGCACGCATTGCCAACCGGAGGACCATCATGCCGTCGGACTTGCCGTTGGCTGTGATGGCCGAAAACTGCCCATGCCTATACTGGTCTTCCAGAGGCCTATGGGACGGGTCTGGGAAGAATGGTCCGCTCTATACCGGTCACGGAGAGATTAAAACGTCCCAAGACGACCCGGGCTTCCAGGCCAGTCCTACGATGCGCGATTTCCACGCATCGCTCTAGGGTTATCGTCCTCGCGGAGAACACCCACCGTTCCCCGGTGCCATGGATGAAACCACGCTCTGCATGTTGCCGCGGTCCATTTCTGGTTCATTTCTGGCTCATTTCTGTTTCGGTGCCAGCTTCACGACTCGAACACTAAATTGGTCTAATCTGCCCTAAATATGCCGCGATCCGGGCCCCACCGATACCAGCGGCGGCCACGCGCGGGCCCGCCGCACACCTTTGTCGTCCGCTCACCTGTGCCGATGTGGAGGCCGGGGTAGCCGGGGCACACCGGCTCCACCTCGTGCTTCACCTTCACGTCCAGCGGGGAGAAGTCCTGGAAAGAGACGCAGCGGCGGCGTCAGCAGCGGCGCGGCGGGGCGGCGCGCGCAGCCGCGGCGCGCACGGCCGCTCATGTCTCGCACGGGGCCAGCGGGGTCTTGCTGGGAAGCAGCTGCGAACCCCCCCCCCCCCTCCCCCCCGTCTGCTGTTGGACATGGACTCAGGTGTTGATTAGGGGCGTGCGCGTCGCGAACGTGGCGATTCACACGCAGTGCGGATAATGCGTTGCTATGAGAGAGAAGCGATGCCGAGATCCATCCGACTTTGACCAGCCTGGCGCTGAAGTCCTTCTTCAATCCAATGTGACGGAGCATATCACCTCGCGGCTCTTGGACACGGGAAGGTTTGACTCAGCAAATTGTACTCAGCCTGATTCCTGCACGTCCGACGCGAAATAGACACGTCTGACCGTCGTTTTGTAAAGCCCATTGCTTCATATGCTAGGGCAGTCTGTAAATGTTGACGGGCTTTTACGAGACAAAATCTGAACCGAGTACGAAAAACTGCAATGTGCAGTAGGTTTTGAAGCAGAAGGTTGACGACGGCTTGAGGTCCTAATGGCTCCAGGGTTTAATGAGATAGCGAAGATAAGGGTGGATAGCTGCATGCTTCCAAGAACATTGCCCGACCATCACGAACATTACAAGAACATTGCCCGACCATCACGAACATTACAAGAACATTGCTCGGCCATCACGAACATAACAGCCATTCAGGCCTTCAGATTTGGACACCCATTACACGGTGCCTTGCCGAGGGCTGCCCCCCCCCCCAAAAAAAAAACAGTCCGGCCGAAAGGTTTCGATGACTCACAGTGATCGGAAGGTCAACTCGTTTGCGACGGCAGTGTTCATCACAACTACTAAAGAAGAGTTATTTATAAACCTACACAACGTAGACAACGCAGCTCAAACCAAGTTACAAGACCATGCTTCAGTGGTCGGTATCGGGGGAAGGCTGTGGGTGACCAGCAAGTATAATATTCTGGAATCCGTGTTGTATTTTGCTGATGGCAAAATTTCTGCTTGCACGTTGGTACTTGTTGCACCGCAGCTGATCTCTCCGTGCCAGGCTTTCATGCGTTAACCAGGCGGCTTGTACGTTTTTCTTAAATCTGCCTCTCCGCGGTTTCATGATAACGTTTTGTTTTCATAAAACCTTTTTTCATTTCAACGCGGCCACAAGCGCCGCGTTATGTTTGTCATACATGAGATGTTCCTAAGTACCAATATTACAAGATATTTTAAATGCATCGTTCTTCCATCTGCATTTCCCTTTGACCCGACCAGCACATGCGTGGCAAACCTCACTCACGGATGGGGTCTCCAGCGCCGATCGCACCACTTTGGACTTAAAACCAGGACCACCAGTGCGCGCTACCTTAAGGCCGTACAAATCTTTGGATGGTGCGGCGGCGCTCACCTGTTTGCCCACGTTATCATTCCTGGGTGGGAGCCTCACATGACACAGCTTGTGGGACTGAGCTTACACGATCCTGCGTTAATGGGCCGCGCAGTTAAATCGAGGACGTGCAGCACAAGCGACGGACTTCGCTCGTCAACACGGATAGCCGTTCTCCCGGATTTTTTTACGACCACGCTTACGCAACTGGGGATGAGAACATATACAAACCGCCCTGGGCATTTGCGACAGAAGGACCGGTTTCTCAGCGGTCCTCGGTGTGTCTGATTGTATTAGGCACATTCATTATTTTAGGCATGATGGGGTAGCACTTGGTTTAAAACGCAATTTGCTTGCATGCGTTTCACCTGGCTTTATCACAAAAAGTTTGCCGAGCGTGGAATCCGCACATTTTGAGCAGCGTGTTTCCGAGTGAAAGGAATATTGCTGCGACGTAAGGCGCTGGTCGCACTTGTCAAGACGGCTGCTCTGGGGACCCGTCCGGTCACCGGCCTCCACCTACTCGGTCCTGCCAGTCATCGGCATGTCTGTTCAGAGAGCCGTGCGAGCTAAGTGTCAGGTGTCACGGTTATATACGGGTTCATCCCAGCAATTCACGCGATACAGCTTCCATGGCCTCTCGTCCGCGCGTGCTAGGCCGCGCCATCGTGCATAAATGGGTCTGTTTTGCCCCCTACGCTACCTTCAGTGACTAATAGAGACCTATTTTCCTTGGTCGTGACGATTGGCTGATCGTGTCACCGAGATAGGTTTCCTAGATTACACCTCATTTAGACCCTTTCAAAAAATAATATCGACCTGAAATTGGAAGCCATTTCCGCCCAGTCAATTCATATCTAAAACGTTCAAAAACTGTCATCTTTTGTTGGTGTCGGGAACCCAAAATAAAGCGTCCGAAATCCGCGGACAAATAAGGATTTGGATAGGCTACGTTAACCTTATCAGTTCAGCCAGCCTTCCCCACCACGGCCAACCACAACCAATTGTATAAAGTTACACCCTGTTCTCAGCCACAGGTCATGGTCAGGTCAGGTCACAGGTGGAAATGAACATTATCACTTTTGGGCAGTCGAGGCAGTTCGGGTTGCGTCACTTCCGAAAATGTTACCCGTCACACCCCGCGTCACGGTCCCCATCCGCAGGCGGCAGTCCAGCAGGAACCCGACACTCCGGGTCGACTTACACCGGCCCCGGCGTTCCAAGCAAGGTGATCACGGCCGACGTCACAAGCACGGAACTGAGCGGATCGCTGCCGACAGTGCAAACAACACCGCTCTCATTTCGGCGGCGTGAGCGGTGTCCGAGATGACGCGCTGCCCTCAGTTTGACCTTAACCTCCGGCTGCCAACTGGACCCACGCTCAGTTTGACCCTTACTGGCTGCCGACTGGACCCACTCTCAGTTTGATCCTGACCTCCGGCTGCCAACTGGGCCCACTCTCAGTTTGACCCTCACTGGCTGCCGACTGAACCCACTCTCATTTGGACCCTGACCTCCGGCTGCCAACTGGACCCACTCTCAGTTTTATCCTTACTGGCTGCCAACTGAACCCACTCTCAGTTTGACCCTTACTGGCTGTCGACTGAACCCACTCTCAGTTGACCCTGACCTCCGGCTGCCAACTGGACCCACTCTCAGTTTGACCCTTACTGGCTGCCGATTGAACCCACTCTCATTTGGACCCTGACCTCCCGCTGCCAACTGGACCCACTCTCAGTTTGATCCTTACTGGCTGCCGACTGAACCCACTCTCATTTGGACCCTGACCTCCGGCTGCCAACTGGACCAACGCTCAGTTTGACCCTCACTGGCTGCCGACTGAACCCACTCTCAGTTTGACCCTGACCTCCGGCTGCCAACTGGACCCACGCTCAGTTTGACCCTTACTGGCTGCCGATTGAACCCACTCTCATTTGGACCCTGACCTCCGGCTGCCAACTGGACCCACGCTCAGTTTGACCCTCACTGGCTGCCGACTGAACCCACTCTCAGTTGACCCTGACCTCCGGCTGCCAACTGGACCCACTCTCAGTTTGACCCTTACTGGCTGCCGACTGAACCCACTCTCAGTTTGACCCTGACCTCCGGCTGCCAACTGGACCCACGCTCAGTTTGACCCTTACTGGCTGCCGACTGAACCCACTCTCATTTGGACCCTGACCTCCGGCTGCCAACTGGACCTGTGTGATGTGAGGTCCTACCACATCGCGGGATGATCAACTCCAGATATAGACATGGCGTGCTGTCTCCTACAGATGAAAACATAAACGCAAATCACGTCTTGTTCGTGGAGCCTGTTTTGGCATTGGGGACTGCACCGCGCGTAGATAGCTCGACGAGACGCACCAGCACAAGGGACGGTTGTGTCGTCATTGCGACCCCCAGAGTAGCAGTGAGATATCACGTAAAGCGTGTGGTTATTCTTTTACATTGCGGGGCAAATAAGATTTTATGTTTGCTTTCCACGCATCCGCTCGTCGGTCCGAAGTAAACATTCAAAACGTGAGTGTAGCTTGGCAAAATTAGTGTGGGGAGGGGACTGAGCAGAAACTGGCTAGACCTAACCACAAAATACATAAAAACGGGTTCATCCACAACTTTTGCCCACTTCGGTCTCAAAGTTGGGGGGCTTAACTGGAGCTCCCCCCACCCACCCCCCACCCCCAACTGAATAGGTTACCACAATTTTTGCTCAAACCATTACAGCCTGGATGTTTGGGCCCCTGCAAAGGTATTGGCGGAGCACCACCAACGTATGGCGCCATTTCTGTGCCATGACTGGGAACGACGGCTTAAGGGGCCATCAGGGACAGAGGGACAGTCCTCCCCCAACTGAAGGTAGTTTCGCATTAGCCACGTGACGTTGCATGAAAGGACGAACTAAAAGCCAGCATTTCCGACAGCTTAAAACAGATTTTGCTGTTTCCGTACATGGCGAGTTTTAGATACGTATGTTGGCGATCCCGCACTGATCGATTGCTTGGAATTTCGCTCCAATACGGGTTTCTGACAAACATAAATCGAGTAAACGGTCGGCAAGGTCGGGTGAACTCACAAAAATGTTAGAAAGCAGACCGTCATGCAATGCAAGGCTTTCCGTGCAGGACCATTGGTTATATTCCATTTTTCTCCGGAGTTGGAGATACCAATACTGGATCATGCCAAATACGGCCAACGCTTCCAGTGCCTCCCCCCCCCCCCCTCCTCCCTCCCACCTCCCAATGCCACAGCGTTCAGCGGTGAACAAACGGCGCGTATTCTTCAGTTACCCGATAAAGCAAAAGACCAAGTCAGGTGTAGTTCCTGGCTAAGCATGTATCAGGTCAATTCATGTCTTTCATTTTGCCAATTTTTATATTTCCATAATTTCCTTATCCGATTTTACCAAACCACAATGTGTATGCAATTCTAGGGTGCATGAGCTCGTCCGAGAATCATAGCCCTCTCGATCATATATTATGGTTATTTCCGCAACCATTGCACCAAATCCACTGGACGAAGCTTGGCAATATTTGTGTTTTGCTGTCAAAATAAGGCTTGTTTTAACAACGGATCGGCATGCGTAGTTTCCAGCACACAACTGTCGCACAGTTGCACTCGTGTAATGTTTGAAACACATGTAGGGCCGAAATTACCCAAAACCCAAAAATCAGGTTGCGTGCTCTCCAACAGAGCTATAGCTCACCATGTGTGTGTCTCCCGGGGGTGCCATGAGTGCCATGGCAGGAGCGCCGCTCGTCACGCCACCCGCCACACCGCGCGACCCCATCCACTGGCACAAGCCGCGCTACGCACCCGCCATTGGACGCTAGCCCCGCCCCCACCCGCCGCCCATTGGTGCAGCCGTCACGGTGAGCGGAGCTTCCCGGTAGCCCACCGCTCATTGGCTGGCGGCGCGGTGGGCGGAGCCGGCGCCGTGGCGCGCCCCGTCAGCACACGTCACAATGGCCGGGCGCTGGCCACAATGGCCATCAGTCAGGTGGGGTAAGCAGGTGTGCCGGTGCACGCTCGGGGCACGTTCCGCTGCCGCTGCCGCTGTGAACGGGCATTGTTCAGGCCCGCGCAGGGCAGGCCGGCCACAACAGCGCCCGCGGCTGGCGGCCACGTCACGCGCCGTGCGCCGCTCGACCTACTTTCCAGCGCTCCGCGCGCGCTGCCGGCCGCCGGCGTAATGGATAGGGCAGGAGGGAGCGGCGGCTAACGCTGAGTGTGAGGCTAATGTGGGAGTCGTGTGTCCCATATTTCGCCGCTGGAGGGATGACGTGGAGACGTGGAGATCCGCCCCGCCCCCTCTCCCCAGCCTCCCCAGTCTTGTCGCATCACTCGACGGTTTTTGCCCCGACCGACCCGGCCAGCTCGAGTGCTGGGCTGGGGTGACGGCGCACCGCCGTATTGAGGCGAGAGGCTGATGGTGTAGCAAAAGATGGATTGCGTTCCGGTAAAGCTTTACACCGTTCTGTTCCATCAGGGACGGGTCACCACGGGGGCGGGGCAGTGGAGGACGCCCCCGCCCAGTCCCTTCGGAGTCAACGGCCAAAGTGGTGCGAGAACCAAAGCTGGGTATTGCGCTCCATTAAAGCTCGTGATACGCGAGAATCCGTGCGCACATGGTTGTGATCTCAACTCTACGCACTCAAAACCTGTGTACGCAAAATGAAGCACGCATATCTTCGCATCGCGAGTTATCATATGCAAGCAATGAAAACAAACACCAATTTCGGAATTACGTTACGGGTGCTACATGACGGCGCAGGCGAAGCGCTCGAAAGCTCCAAGTTACTTCTAACAATTTCAATATGCGCAAAACACCTAATATCATTGCGTCGTGTGATCAAATTTTTGCCTCACATTGCTTGTTAGCGCAGGTCTTCCTAATACACTTCCTTCACGTAAGCTCTTCTGCGCAGCCATTCCCATTACAGTGCTTCCGGTCATCCCCCGCGGCGCATATCTCTCTATTGCTTTTGCATTGCGTGCCGTCTCAAAGTCCTCCGCAGTTCGCATGCATTTTAGCTGAGCGAAACGTCAGTTCTTCCACCCAAGCGGCAGCTGGATAGAGAGAAGTTTACTGCAAAACGAGTGGTAGCAGAACTCTGCTTCCATATTCCCCCGGTGACATGGTGATTGCTGGAGCACTCTTCAGAGTGTGGTTGGCCGCCACCGAAAACGCGGTCAGAATCTGCATTTTTGGAAACACGTATAGTCATAGATGTAGGAGCGGGGCGGAGGAGGGGTGGGTTAGGGGAGGGCGCTATGTTGTTTATCCTTTCGTTAGAGTTTAACATCAATCCCGCTGTGGCACATGAAAAAACCCATTCCAAAAAGGGGTTTTGTGCTATTCGTTGTAAGACGTTTCCACACCCCCTAGTGTCGGAAGGGATCACACCCCCTTCTGTTGTCGGAAGGACGGGGGGAAGCGCCACGGGGATCTCTGAGTGCTGAGCGTCCTTGTCCCGGGCGGAGAAGGTGGCCGACGAAGATCTGGCACCAGCGGCCGACAGAGATCTGGCAGATCTGGCAGCCGGCGGAGATCGAGCGGCGATTACCGGACGCCCTCAAGCTTGACAAACATGTCCTGGGAGACCACGATTTCATCAGGGCGATGAAATCTCTTACCTTAAGGAGATAGTGCTGTTCTGGCTAGCCAAAGTGAATGTCTTCGTAACTCAGCCGGTAAAGCGCTGGTTGGCTCCCGGAATGGAAATAAAATCGAATGGATACAGGCAAAATCGAAAAATTTAGCTACACAAGTCGTATGTAAGTAATCAAAAGAGACAAAAGTCGGCAGGGATAAATATCCAGTCCGAGAAAAATCGATGGACAAAAAACAAAAACAAAGGGATAGCAAGTTGACAGGGTAAAAGTTGAATCTGAAAAATTACAAGGACAGTCAAATGGCGAAAAAGTGAAGGGCGATACGAGTCGAATCAGAAAAGTCTGAATGGATAACAATAGATAAGAGCTGGAAAACGCCACAAACAACAAATCAAAAAAGAAAATACTCGGACTGAAAAAAGGAAAAAAGGGATAACGGACAGGTGAGGAAATAGATTCAAGCAGGTGGTCAGTAGAAGACAGAACTAGTAAGACAGGAAAATTTGAATGACTTGAGCTTGGTGTGAAGGGGATATTGCCAACCGCGCTCAGATGTGCTCGCGGATTCAATGGATTTCGCTACCTCAGCATATCTGAGTCTTATAATATGGGTCCGGTCCAGCCCACCCGGCAAACATTCCTGGCAGGAGGCAGCCATCGGACGTTCCCGATCGAGCCAAATGCAAAATTCCCTTAGGCTACCAGGTGCTCGAGCTGCTATGGGTATCCTGCTAGCCTGTGCCTATGCCCAAAACTATACATTCTTATGTCATTTTCTGGAACAGTGGCGAGCTTCGTATGCGTGTCGCACAGTAGGGTAACAGGAAAAAAAGCCGAAAGCCAAGAAGTCAAGGGACAATAGGAGAAGGAGGCTCCAGGACAACACGTGCAGGAGGCGCCTTCTCGTACAGGAGGAGGCGCTGTACAGCGGCGGCGCCGGTCTTGATCTTTTTCTCGTTTTTTTTTTGTCGTTCTTTTTTTGTCTCGACAAGGACACTCACCACTCGGAGATCTCCGTGGCTCTTCCCCGAATCCTTCGGACGCCAGAAACGGGGGTGTGGAAACATCCTACAAGGGATAGCACAAAACCCCTCTTTGGAGTTGGTTTTTCCATGTGCCACAGCGGGATTGATTTTTGTTCGAGTGCTAGAAAGACACATGTCCAATTTCCAACGTCGGTTCCTGGTTCCCACCTCATCTTTTGAAGACGAGATCGTGGATCCTTGGTTTCGGCTAGTTCTTTCATAAACCCCACGCCCTGGTTCCTTGATCCAGTTGGTTGTTTTGCAAAAACTGTACCCCCCGCCCCCAATACGAATAGCTGTCCCGCTACAGATGCATGCTCTGAGTCTGGGGCGTGTCAAACAGGTCCTAGCTGAAAAAAAAAACAAAGGGACGAATCTGCGTGCTTTTGATTTGCGTCCCGTGGACTTTGGTGGACTCTCTTAAAAGAAACTAGTCCAACTGACGCGTCACACTTAGAGATGGCCTGATACATGATAGATCAATCAAATTCAGCCTGTGTCCGGTTCGGACAGCTATGCGGAGCAATTTATAAATGTGAATCTTCGTAGGTTTCCTGTATATGAAGCTAGGTCCTGGAAGGGTGTAAGATGCTGGCAAGACAACATTGTAACTGTGGAGCTCGCTGTTTTCTGTGAGGCTTGGTGGTCACTGCTGGAGTTTTTCTCCCCATGCCTTAACACGCGCCCGGGTGGCCGCCTAGATACCCTTCGTTCGGGTGGGGGGTCAATTTGACCCCCTGAGATCTCAATAACTAAGAAAGCTAGAGACACCACATTTACAGGGTGTGTTGACCTGTACGTGAGCTCACTCAGGTCAAAGTTCCAGGTTCCTAGGTCATGATCTTTGGGTCAAAAAGGTCAAACAAGGTCAAGTCCCGGGTTGGTCTCCAAAGTGCCCCCATAAGCTAGATAACCGTTTCTAAGCAAAAGGTCACATTCTCATTTAAGGCCAGTGATCTTGTTGACCTTTTTAAGGTCAAGGTGACCAAAATAATACAAGATTGCTTTGGGTTTTGCATTTGACTAAGCGACAAAGATTACGCTGGGCAGTATGTTCCTAAAACAAAATGTTGACCTGAGTCATTTTATGCCGTTGACCTATCCGGACCTCTAAGAAGTCCATGGAAGAGGTATGATGCGGTTCCTGCAATCAATAAACTCGGAATGAGCACCAAAAACTATCCCATACAGCAAGCCCTAGGGGAACAAAACAGGGTAGTTTCGACCTTGGTGTGACCTTCATACCTGACCCTAGGTCAATGTAATTTGCTCATTCAACTGTTGTGTCGCCTAAGAAAGCATCTCAGAGATGTATGGGTTCGTCTAACACTCCGCTGTTGAATCAGATTGAAGGATTCCCTAGTAATTGCCTCCGCTGAAACCACGGTCTGACTTTGACCTGCCAAAGGTCGGAGATCTTACAAGATACGTTTAAATTTTTAATACCAAACGATCCACCATTCAATTTTCTACAGCCACGCAAAATTTGCGCAGTTCGGAAAACATTCTGGAAAAACCTTTAGGGGGTCAATTTGACCCCCTACCCGAGGACGTGTTAACACGTAAAATCGCTTTTCTCTTCCTCGTTTTGTTGCTCCAACTTTCTAAGATTTCAGCACCGCTAGCTCAGTCATCGCTACTCCAGAGGAAAACATGTATATTTACTTCCCATTCTTCCCGGCAGATGCCAAAACATGTTGATGCCTACTTTTAGAGCGCAGCTTGGCGTAAATGTCTATAGGCAGGTTTTGCGATTTACTCACCCCACCATCACAGCATAATCAATTTTTGAACACTGTTGTTTTTCACGCGGCGAGAACAGTGCCAACACACACTTGTGAGCGCGATGATCCGGCGACGGCAGCGGGGGGCGCGACGCGCCACCCGCCACCGCGAAATGTCGCACTGCATTAGTCAGGCTAAATACGTTGTGGTTCAACTTCGCGTTCACTTCCCCGCCTGCCACACGGTATGGGCGTGCGGTCCCGGAATAGTTCGCTCAGAAATCACCGCAAAGCAGCCCCGGTGCAGTGCGCCAGGAACGGAAAGGACAAAAGTAGCCGGACAAAAAAAAAGCCGAGAAGCGAAAGGACAAAAAGCTTAATGTGATAAAGGCCAATGGCAAACAGCCCAAATTGATAGAAGTCAGTTGATAAAATTCGAACTGCAAAAAGTCAGAAGGACAGCAAGTGAAATGGCAACAATTCAAATGAAAGATAGTCAAAAGATATCAGTAAAATGATAAGAAGCCCAAACATAAAATTCAAGTATAAAAATTCATCGAGATGAAAGCCAAAACGGGGAAAAGACCACGAGAGTAACGGCAAAAAAGGCTACACGTTGCTCTTTGGTCTTCCTCACTTGTATGTAAAATGAAGACGAGTCTAGCCAATACAAAGCGAAATGAAAGAGGTCCGTAGAAGCCCTGAATCAAACAAGCTAAAAGAAACCCTTCGTCCATTGCGTGAGGGCGCTCCCAGGTCAATTCCGGAGCATTCCGCGACCTCCGACAGCCACGAGGCCTGCGCGTCTCACTCACTTTCAGGCTGGAACTCCTACATATGTCAGCATGGCTCTTTGTGGGCCTGCAAGGGCCCATGCATGTCCAGAACTAGTGCATAGGCATATTTCGCGGCCCTGGGTCAACAGGAAATGACCTGACCTGAACTTTAAATTTGAAGGATACATTTAACGCATCGGACGCTGGACAACCTCTAGCTCAGAAAGGGATACAATTTCCACACTGGATGTAGTCTTTTAACTTTTCGACAGTTTTTATATCTTTTGCATCTGATTTTATCCAGTGTGAGCTCTTTGCTATTAGACCTTTTGTCTTTTGACTTCTTGTCCCGGTTTTTGATGTGCAAGTTTTTCTCCATCCTCAAATCCACTGACCAGGCACGGCGACGGCACCACACATGCGGTAACCGGAAACACTGTGGCTTGGGATCCCAGAATGATGCCTGACATACCATGACATGCTACTTTGTTCCCGAGAAAAGGCCGTTCAAGGAGAATGTTTCACTTTTGAAGATATTGAAGCAAGAATCAGCCATGATGAAACAAGCTCACTTATAACTATCGGTATGCTTCCAAGTGGAAAAGTTGGTAAGTATGTTCTGCAATACGTCATTGTTTGATTGCGTCATCGCACCTTGCAAAACATTGATTAGGAGCCAATTGACGGCTGTTCTATCTGGAAATCATCCTTACGAACGCCAGATACGAACGACTCGCCCATTATATTGTTCTTGGCCTTGTTCCTGCATGGCATATCAGAATGCGATTATTATGACGTCATGAATGCCAAGGTTACCTCGAAATACTCTCCCAGAAATAGTTAGATCTTATATAAATGGCTATATTCTAATCTTTGCGGGCGTGTAGCTCACAAGTTAGAGGGGCTTAAGTCTTAAAAAGGGCAGAGTTGTGAGCTGTACTGAATGATGCTCAAGATGGTTATTTCAGCTCCAAACCCCATATAAACGTGGAGCACTCCCTTCAAATTTTAAGTGTTGATATGGGCAGGAAACAGTTTTTGTTTTCGCCCACTGTTTTCCGTGGGGCCATGGGAAACCATGCCGCTAATGCATCTCAATACCTGCCCATGCAGCTGCGAAAGCGTTGCAACTTGATCGGACAACTTGATCAAAGGTTTGGATCCACGCCAACCTATTGCTAGCCGAGCCAATGTTGACAGCAGCTGCTGTTTTTCGCGAGTTAAGCCTGTCCAATTTCAAAAATAGGTGCAAAACGAGTAACAAGGCAACGTTTACAAATTTTAGTAAGCACCTTATGCTACAATTATTTTCTTTTTGTTCTTCTCACTGGTCTCGGTGACCCAACAAATGCGATTACCTATGCCTCCACAGAACCCGAAATGACCGAGACGCGTGTCATATATGTTTTCCAACTTTGGGAGGTACGGCACAGTTCTGAGGACTTGGTATCGAGAATGGCGATGAAGTTATGTGGGTTCACTCTCTTTTCCCGCCGAAGCTAATGAGACCCATTAGGTAGCCTCGCCCAGGAGGCTATCCTGCGAGGAGGCCCTTGTACGTCCAGAGGGTCCGAAGTCACCTGAGGAGTTCTTCTTCAGCTTAAAATCCGTGGCGCCGCCCGTCTAGGAATTTTTTTATGGCCGTGACTTTCTTTGGCTGAAGAGATCTAAAACAGATTAGTTAGAAGGTATCACATCGCAAAAAGGATTGTGAGTTGAAGGGAGTATCTCATCTTTGTGACATATTAAGAAAATACTGTAGTGAAATATCAACACTAGTCAAGTCTAATAATGGGACTAGGCAGTGCCGCTGCAGCACCGTCTAGCCGTAATAGGGATATCAATTGCAATCACTTCCGAGTCTAAATTACGCTGTCCACGCTTTGTAACACTACCCACTGCTGTTGCGCTTCTTCCCTGCAGTCGCGACCACCGTCATCATGACAATGACCGCAAGCACCTCTGCTGGTACGAATAATGTAACCTTTGTGATTGGCCCAGCGGGCAAGGGCCTGTAACCGAGAAGTTGGTGGATTGAAGTTTGGACCAAAGCGTCACATGGATCATGTTATACTCCCATTCCCAAAGCCCAAGTGCGCCTCGAAAATAACTGTTGTGATAAACCCCATAGAGGAGAAACCAAAACCACAGCGTAACGTTTTATTGAATTTGCGGTGTAATTTCTTCATGCTCGCATATTTTAATATCTAAACAGCTGCCCACGTCTTCCACGTCCACGTCAGCTGTCTTCAAGCTTTCGTAGAAAATATTACACAAACGTTTTGACACATTGGCGTGTTGTAAACATTAGAGATTACACATGTTGGAAAAAGCGAGGCAAATAAAATGCATTACTCTCGTAGTAATAAGCAGGAAGTCAAATGGGATTTATCCCGCAGGGTCAGCTCCTTCAAATATAAATTCCGAGCTATTCAGAAGGATGTCGAGAAAACCGGTACAATTGATCAAATTGTTCACGTGTTATGTAACAATAGGTGAGAAGTACAAAAAATGGCATACTGCCTTTGAAACACTTACCATCACGCGAGAGTGCCTTTTTTATCCAAAGCTGGAACCCAGCCTATGGTCCTTTCGCGCCATCACAGCGCCAATAAATGGGTTATTCTAACTGGCTCAAGCGGGCGGGCTTTTACTTCCTTTCCCTAATCCCTTCACAATGCTTCCATGAACCCTTGACCACAGGCCCTCGGTGAGATTTGAAACCCTGTGAAATCCAGGGATGTGTTCCTTTCATAGTCTGTTCCTCCGTTATCCGTTTTACGTTGATCCCTTTTGACTAAGTGTGTGTATTTTTTGCTTTGACTTTAATCCCTTTTCACTTCTTTCGATTTAACTTTTTGTCTGTTTGACTTTTCGCCTGCCGACTTTTAGCTATGACTTTGGTCACTTTTGACTTTTTGACCGTTTGACTTTTTGCATTTGACGGTTATTCCTTTCACTCTTCCATTGACTTTTGTCCTTGTGCCTTTTGGCCTTTTGGCTTTTACTTCTTCTGTATATTACTTTATCATGTTTGAATTTTTGCCTTTCGACTCTTTGCCATTCGACGTTTTGTCCTTTGGCTATTTGTCTTTCGACTTTTTCTAGTGGAACCGGGGCTGCCCTGTGTGTCTCCAACAATATCATTCCCACCTCTGCGGGCCATTACCGCTTCAGTGCGTTTACGCGGCCGGAACATTGGCATATGCTCGATATACGTACCTCCGGAACTTGATGACTGTGAACTCTGCTTGAGTGCCGGAACTTGATGACTGTGCCTCCTTCCGCATCTTGTTGAACAATTCAGAAATCGACATTTTCTCCTCGGCGATTTCAGTGGACATCTAGCACACTTTGGAGCAATGGCGCCCAAGCAGTTGATCGCCGGAGATGAATTATGAAATATTTCCTGCATGCATACAATTTGGTTCTCCTTAGCACAGACAATAGTACCTATCATCATATGGCAACTGGCCAGCAGACCGCAAAATACCTGTCAGTGTGCTCCCCGCCACCCGCACTTTCTTTGCCTGTCCCATTGATGGCGAAGTGTGTGATAGCGATCATTTCCCGTTAAAATCTACACATTTATGACCACTGATGACACTGTTCCTCGTTTCATACTTTGTTGGGATATACGCAAGGCTAACTGGGTGAAATTTGCAAGAAGTCTGTTCCGACATCGAGGTACCACACAAGGACACCAGCACAAGGCATCGAGCAGATCACAACCACCCTCCGTACTGCAGCTTCCACGGCAATGCCTCTCACTCGGCGTCCACCACGACGTATCCCCGCACCGTGGCGGACGGATGGCATGAAAAGAGTCATTGCGGGCCGAGAGCGTGCTTTTCAGAATTACCGACGCATTCGCATTCCTAGTTTACTGACGCGCAACTCCAGATACCAACATGCTACGGGACTCATAAGAGCCGCAAAATGTCACTCCTGGCAAACTTTCTTCTTCAGTGCACAACAGCCACTCCATTACGCGAAGGATGGAACGTGCATTTTCTAGCAAGCGGCCTTCACTTTCACGTCCAGTTCTCCGAGTCAGCAATGCTTTAATTACTTGTCCAAGGTATGACCAACTGTCTTTCACCAGGCAATTACAAGCCAACATTCGTAGATCATCCTCGGCTCAGTTTTCATTTGCCTCCCAACTGTTTCCTTCCTGACAATACAGATAACTACAATGCACCATTTTCCTTAGTAGAGCTTCGCCAGGCAATTAAGCCTACCGGTAACACTTCAGTAGGTCAGGATAAACCAAAGCGTTTTTTTTTCATTTACCTGATAGCATGCTTCAACTCATTTTGAACATTTTCAAGTATCTTTGGTCTTTCCACGTTTTTCCATAGACGTGGGAGGACACAATTATCATTCCATTTCCAAAATCAGATAAGGACACTCACGACCTAGCCAACTATCATCCCATTGCGCTCATCATCGGTCCGGGAAAATTCCTGGAAGGCATGGTTGGAAAGCGCCTTGCCTGGTTGATAGATTACAAACTGAAATTGCACCAACAATATGGATGTAAACGCAACCGTACCACCCATGACCACATTATCCGCCTAGAAACAGTCATTCGTCGTGCATCTCGTCAAGAGCGTCAAGTCACTGCTGTATTCCAAGGTATTACTCGCACCTGCGATATGATATTCAAAGTATTTTTAAACTAAATAAATGCAAAATGTAAATGTAAAAAATAAAAAAGTGCTCAGAAACTTCATGAGTTAGAATTGAAGGGAAAGCTGGCACACTACCTGGTGGGATTGCTCTCAGGGACGCAGGCCGCTTCGTGTGGGGTGTCGACCAACTGTTTCCGATGTCCTGTTCCCGTCCCCGTTCCGGGAGCCCGTTTTTCCGATGCCCTAGAAAACGGATTCCCGCTGCAGACCTATATTTATCCTGTGCTTTTTTACCTAATGATTGATTTGCTTGAGGAACTCCCGGTGTACTGGCATTTACTCCTCGCTTTTGCCGATGACAGAACAATCTGGCCTTCAGACACAAAATGCGATTGCTCACTACCACGCCTCCAAGACGCATTAGACAGGGCACAGTAATGATCAAGACGCCATGGTTCCCAGTTTTCCTCCGAAAAAATCGGTCGTTGTAATTTTCAGTAAAAGGTGACGAGATATACCAGCACATCCTTTCATCTCGACGGCTGTCATATTCCTTTTGTTTCATCGCATAAATTTTTAGGTGTTGTTCTTGACCCAGGATTATCAGTGCTCAAAAATGTCGAGCATGTCCGCACTAAGCGCATGAAACGTTTTAATCTGTTCAGACGTCTTTCGGGGTCAATATACTGTGCATGACCAGCATATGCTGCTATTATTACATAAATCCTTGGTCTTCCGATTCTTAAATACGGTTCCGTGGTGCATGCAGGCGACAGTGAAAGTAGTCTAAAATCCGTAGCTGTTATTCAAAATATTTTTTTGCGGCTCGCACAGGGAGCACTGCGTACATCCCCAATTCCGACGCGTGAGGCAGATGCATACATTATGCCCCTAGCCATCCGATGTGTTGGAAACACGTTCAGGCCACATCACAAATATTCGACAAAATCCTAACCAGTCAACAGTTGCCTGCACACTTCTTTTGTCTTTTTTTTGTTGTTGTTTTTTCTTTGTCAAAGCTTAGATGATGTCCTGTCATCTAATCAGGAGGCACGGGTCTCCGTGCCTCCTGATTTAGCAGCGCCTCCCTGGCAGTTGACATCATGTAAGGTTTGTTCCTTCTTATTGATCTTAAAAGCTCTGTAACAACAGTTCACGTACGAGAAAGGCAGGGGCTTGTGAACTATGTTTAAGTTCGGGAGAAAGATCCAAAATACCAAAATAGGCCCGCTGAGATTAGAAACTGCCCCCCCCCCCCCTCCCCCACAAGCCGTGATGGGTCCTTCAAGTCAATAATGGGTCCTCTGCAGGCTAGGGTGACTCCAATAGGGCATAGACGTAGGAACGTTTCAAAAAGTGGAGGGAGGGCACGCTCTGGTTATACTAAAGGGACTCCAGCTCGGAAGCAATCCCGGTGACTAGAGGTTAGGGAGTAGCCTAAGCCAGATGTACGTCTACGGCTGTTTCCCGCTGATATCTAATATTGCTTATTGGAATAATCTAGGACAGTTGGTAGAGGAGACTATCCAACTTCCTAAGATTATTCGTCCACTTCAACCTTGTTTTCCTTTGGGAGGCAAAATTTCACCAGCGGATAGGCGTTTTGGGTCATTGGAGAGCAATCTATCCCCACAGGGTAAATACCAATGTACGGACTTAGCATGGGCTGGTCAGAGCTTTGGATATGAATGGATGACCCATTGCATGCCAGAGTTTTCACGCGCTTAGATTTCGCCGGTTGCATTTTAAGAGATAA
Source organism: Pollicipes pollicipes (assembly GCF_011947565.3). Taxonomy (NCBI): domain Eukaryota; kingdom Metazoa; phylum Arthropoda; class Thecostraca; order Pollicipedomorpha; family Pollicipedidae; genus Pollicipes; species Pollicipes pollicipes. The sequence continues at coordinate 31,295,099 of NW_023597034.1, read as the reverse complement.
GATTAATCGCGGTATTTTTGGCGGAAACCAATTAGACAGCCCCAAATGCCAACTTTCAAAAGCAGTATGATAAAAAGCATGAACCGGAGCTTCTCCTGCAAAAAAGCAGGTCACAGAATGAAAGCCCTTCTTTCGGATGTTTTTCAGCTGAAGCGTGCTCCCGTCCGCCGTCACCGAACACCGTCCTGGGCTGACTGTGGACCCCGCGTGACTGCTTGCGAACTGACCGTATGACTGCTTTACTGCATGTTTATGACTCAGCATCACTGTTTATCGGTGTGTAAACCGTATATTGGACACCTGCTGCAGCATCCCTTTTCCGAACCTTTTCCCTTACACACACCACAGCGGGAAGTTGCCTTCCCTGGGCATGAATTGGTCCACTGGGCATTTATTTGCCCCTTATTGTGCGTCGCCGACCTCATCGGCCTTTGTATGTAGGCAGGCACGCAGCCAGAGCCTTGCTGATGAGGGGACACATGGTCGACGAAGGCCCCCCGATGGTAAGGGGGCACAGGGTTGACGAAGGCCCCCCGATGCTAATACAGGGTTGACGAAGGCCCCCCATGCTGCCCCCTCAAAAAAATCGCCGGGTATAGCTCACTTGCTGAAGTGAATGTTGCATAGTTCGAGATATTAAAGCCAGCATCAGATCTTAGCAAATAAGCTCACTTATAACTGTTGGCATGATTTTAAGTGGAAAAGCCGTTCTAGAGGACACAGTTTCTCTGTTCAGCAAATATGCGCCTCAATATGACATTATTTGACTACGTCATCGTACCTTGCACAACGTTTATTGAGAACCATTGGACGGCCGTTATGCCTGCAAATCGTGCTCACAAATGCCAGTTATTAGCAAGTCGACAACTGTATTTTCATTGGCATTGATCATCGCATGGCCGGCGGAATGACAGAATTTGAATGACTGTTATCACCGCCTGATGTCAAGGTGACCTTCAGATAGTCTCCCCAAACTAGTCTGCACATATTTGCGGGCGTGTAGCTCAGAGACTAGAAGGGTTTAGGTACTAAGGGGAGCAGGGCTATGAACTGCACCGAATGATCTGCAAGATGGCTTTTTCAGTTCAAAACCCCATACAAATATGGGACACTGCCTGTAACAAACCTTGACAAGAAGGGGAGGGGGGGGGGGGGGGCACCAAGTTGACGAAAGCCCTGATGGTGAGAGGCCCCCCTTCAAAATTCGGAAATGGCTTACTTGTTAACAAGAGGCACGAGGGGCAAGTCTGCTGCGTTTCACTATCATGCTTACCTTGTATTTAGAGCAGAAATAGAAACCGGAAGGTATCGTAAGATCAATTCTGTTTGTATCTGAAGTCAAATTAGTTATTTATTTGAAACCAGCTGACACTCCACATGCATACATCGCTATCACGTGTCTGAGGGATAAACAGTGGGTCGAAAATAACGGAAAATAATGAGGAATAAAGACGCATAAAGGCATGCATACATAAACAGGATAGGACAGCCCGATCACACAAAAATGACTTGGCAGCGTGCTTAAGACTTGTTGAATCCAGCTGTCTAACACCCACCGACAACTCGTTCATGAGAGAAGCCACTTGGCGTGCGAAGGGCCGCTGTCCTGCCGCCGTGCGTAACACCGGGGGATGCAGGTCATGGTCCATGCGGGTAGTTTGGTCGCTGGTCCGCGCGTCAGCGTATGTTCGAAGCAAACAGGCGAAACCTTCAGGTTTACTTGGCTCACGGGCTTCGCGCGCAGCGATAGCAGTTCGTACTTCACACATTGGGCGAGGCGTGGGAAAGTGCAGGTCATTCCGCGCGCGAGACACGTGGTCATACTTTCGTAGGCCAGTAACTACTATGGTAGTGAAGTTACCTACTTTCAGCAGTCTAGTGTGGTTAACAGCTGATCCTGAACATAAACTGAAACGCATTATTGCACGCGCGAGCTGACTAGGACCCTGTGCTACGGTCATCGGCACTCGTTGCGGGAGGAAATGTGTCAGGTAGCGGAAACCGACCAGGACGCTGACGTTACGGACACTGACGTAGGTATCCTAGGTCAGGTGGCGGTCAAATGGCCCGCCCAAGTTTTTTCACTCAAGCTCTCCCATACGTCCTCCCCAACAACCCGCGCGCTGACAAGGGAAAGTCCGCGGATGTTCTGTCTAGCGCTAAGGAGCAGGAGTTCGGTTCTGGATGCATTGGCCTTAAGGTGACGGGCATGGAACTACGATACTAAGGAGGACAGGGTGGTTTCCATGGGCTGGATGAGGGAAGGAAGGTTGCGTTTAACATCAGATGTAAGGATTTGGGTGTCGTCAGCGTACTAAGTCACATGGGCGTCTGGTGCGTGCAAGCGGAGGCCGTTGGCGAAGATTGTGAATAAAAGACGACTGAGGGTTGATCCCTGGAAGACTCCTATGGTTCTGTGGAGGAGGATGGAGGGCAATCTGCCACCAGAGGAAGAAGAGATGCAGACTGATTGGGAATGACTAGAAAGATCGGAAGAAGTCCAAGCCAGGTCAATGTTAAAGAGCTGGAGCTTGGAAAGTAATTGAGAATGAGAAAGGACATCGGAGCATTTACTGAGACTCAAAAGGTACAGGAGTGAAAGATGACCGCGATCCATGTTGGAAAAGGTGCGATTGATCACGGTGAGCAGAGTAGTCTCCATGGAATGGCGGGGACAGAAACCATGCTAGGATGAGCACAGAAGATTATTGTCGGGCATGCACGTGAACACCTGACGCTACACTGCACGCTCGACAATCTCGGCCATGATAGGAACGATGGAAATGGGACGGTAGTTGGAAACCAGGGCTGGATCGCCGGATCCGAAAATGGGATGAACCGGGGGGTGCTTTCGGGAGTTGGGAAAATTGCAGGAGGAGAGGAAGTTGTTGATAATGTAGAAAAGGATAGGGTCGATAACGTCAAAACAGAGGAGCAGAATGCAAATACCAATGCCACCAGGTCCACACAACCCAGAACGCTTCATGGAGAACGCGACCTCGTGCAGTCCACTCAGGGTCGTGCCAGTCGCCAGGAAACCGCAGGCGCCCACCCTGGTCAGGCGACATGGGACGTCACGTGTCTGCGCGAGACCTGCCAGGTTGACCGCAAGACGGGGGCCGACAATAAACACTCGCCTTGTCTGCGGTGGCGGCAGGGGGTTACAAACTATGCCCATTTCCCCGCTAACGACGGGAAGATAATGCAGTACAGGGAACCGCCCCCCTGCTCACGCTGGCTCTCCTCAATATCTGCCCGGCGGTCACGCCTGGTCGCCGATAATGTAGAGAAGGATAGTTCGGTCCAGTTTTCGGGAAGCCGGTGATCTCCCCTCGCGACACAACACACCCCCTCCGGCGTGTAATGAGGTCAAGGGTCAACGAGGTGGCAGCTGACGCGCCTGGATTCCTCACAGTCAGTCAAGCAAATGGGGCCACATGTCAGCGACTGACGGGCCCCAAAAAGCATCGGAGCAGTCGACATGGTACAAATCACGGAACAAACAAGCATGATCAATGCGTTTCAACAGCCCAGTACGGATAAAGACGGGGTTGACGCGACGCTTTGGCAAAACTAAGAGCGTGCGAACAAAATGGTGAGGGCTAAAAGCGCAGCTGAAAGCCCCAACACATTGCACGACGTAATTTAAATTAGAAATGACCGCGTCTTAAAGCGACCCAGACGACGAGGTGGACTATCTAACAAAATAGAGCAGATGACACGATCGGATCATCTCACTTAATCGGTCATTTCCAACGTTCTTCGCAGGGGGTCGGGCAGCTGTAGAAGTGCTTGCTGATATTGCCGCTCCAGTTTGTTGAAGTCCGCCTGGAGGGCAACCCCGGCGCGACGCGGGGTTCGGTAGACCGCAACCATGATAAAATGCGGGCCAGACACCGATTTCATCATCGATCATCATTCATCATCATCATCATCATCATCATCATCATCATCATCATCACCACCATCATCACCACCACCACCACCACCACCACCATCATCATCATCATCATCATCATCATCATCATCTCATCATCGATCTCTCACTCGCAGCCAGAGGGACTTTGGCCGACAGTCCGGATGCTCAGATGCCGTCGTGGGACGACAGTGGCTTCGTAGCGGTCGCAGCTCAAAATCCCCACACATTCATAGCCGACCTCTCCTGGCCGGTCTGCACGGTGAACAGTCCCCATAGCCGTGGACTGTGAACAGCCTGGAAGCGTGTTCACAGTCCTCATAGCCGGGGACTGTGGACAGCCTGAACGCCGTGGCACATCGAAGCCACGTCTCGGTGTGTGTGTGTCCGTGGGGCTTCACGACGCACTCAGCTGCTGAGGCTATATGGCATCGCCTGCCTCTTACCCTGGCAGGAAGGGCGGGCACCTTGGGGAATCGAACCCCGTACCTTTGATTTCCTAGACGCGCGGTGGTTAACGCAGACACGTTAAACCACTTCACTACCGGCACCGCTGCCACGTCTCGGTAACAACACAAAAGTCGTAATGCAGCCGATTTAGATGATCATGCTGCAGTGGAACTATCTTTGGCATCAAGGACTGGATGTTGATCAGTCCCACTAGCAGGTTCTGACGACGACCGTCCGGAGGAGAGGGCCGCCACACCTGACCGCCCCTGCAGCCTCGGCGCCTGGTGCCGGCACCGCGCCTGCCGCGTCGGGCAGCGCGAGCGGCCCCAGGCAGGTCACGTTCAAGGTCACCGTAGCCGGGGTGCAGGACGATCTCGCCTCGAGATCTGCCAGCGTGTCGACAGGACCGATGCGCTGGAGCGTCGCTGCAGGACAGCACCGGTGACGATGGCGCAGGCCCGTATCGGGGTGGTGGCGGTGGTGCCGGTTCCGCAGCCGTCACGAGCAGCTAAGTCAACACCAGGAGCATCAGGCGACTAGCAAGATCGCGGCGCATCTTGGGCGCGGCAGGAGCACTGCCTCGTCGACGTCTTCAACTGGTCACGGAATCTACGACACGCTACGTCACCGGACGACCACTCTCACACCGCGGTTCCTGGCACGCATGCAGCGCGAGGCACAATGCGGTAGGGCGGGGAGGAGCGGAGCCTCCGACAACGCAGGCGACCAGGGGCGCGGTGCGGTGGGGCGGGGAGGAGCGGAGCCTCCGGCGACGCAGGCGACCGGGGGCGCGGTGCGGTGGGGCGGGGTTGGAGCGGAGCCTCTGGCGACGCAGGCGACCAGGGGCGCGGTGCGGTGGGGCGGGGAGGAGCGGAGCTTCCGGCAACGCAGTCGACCAGGGGGCGGGGTGCGGTGGGGCGGGGAGGAGCGGAGCTTCCGGCAACGCAGGCGACCAGGGGCGCGGTGCGCGGGGAACTGAAAATAAAGTACAAAAAAGCAGGCTTTGAACGGCTACATGGAATATGTCACCGGCGCTCTTGGTTCTACAATGGCTCAGTGGAATCTTTCTTAGCCGATAGAACTCAGAAGCTTTGCCAAGTTTTTCTGGGTTTTTCAGAGACGTTGAGGACCCCTGAACGTAGATTGCAGATCGAAATGGGGTCCAAAATTTCCATTGACAGGGCTCGTCTTGAGATGTTGAACATTTAGCCAGAATGCTCGTCTTGAGATGTTGAACATTCAGCCAGAATTGATTACTGCGAACAACTATATAACAGGGTTTTGAACATTCCCACTCATAAATCTCAGCAACTTCGATGCCCGGCGTTGCAATCTTCATACGCCACGCGGCGTCTGCCCCGCGGCTGACACTAAACGGTGGCCAACGGGTAGACAAAAAAGGTTACGGATCTGAAAGCGGCACATTTAAATGCTTTATAGGACATATTCGCACGACTACCAGGTAGTCCGGGAGTGTATTTCACCTGCGCGGTGTTTGAATTGATAACAATGACGGACTGGCCTTTACAGCACGGCGAAGTGCTGCTGGAATCTGGTGGTGGAACTAGAAGATTAAAGGTAGAATAGCAATTTTCGTGTTAATGTGCCTGCCAATTTGATCAAAGGACATCTTAAAAAGTTTCAGAAAATGCGTCCCAGTCTAACCTTTGAACGGTTTGAATTTATTTTGAAAGACTTTGGAAGCATTATCTTACGACAGTCGTTCTCGCGCACGAGGCGCCCGCCGCCCGGCTTTATCTGCAGCGGTCAAGGCCATTCGGTTTTACGAAAGCTGCAACCACGGCCATCGCTATTTTTGGTCCCGACATTGCCGGCGTGCGGCGTATTCAGTTTTTTTTAAAAATTTGTCTCACTTGTCGAATCTGTAAAATAATAAACGCTCTCAGCCGAGCATGGATTGGCCTTTTTCATTTTTGGCCCCATTTCGATCCAGCCTTTTGAACACTTCTGAGGCCCCTTACGCTTGCCGGGCAAGGGGTCCGTGAGAAAAACTAATGGGCACATAATCATTACCAGCCCAGGTCTGAATGACCCATTCCGTCCCAACGCGGGGTGCATTCTGGTTGCCATTCTGGTGACACGGGATGGGGAGGGGGGCGGGGGCGGGGTCCCCTGGTCGATCCGGAGGCTGTTAGGCCCCCACACATACCATCTTACATTCCATGAACATATGTTGAGTGAACTATAAATAGCCATTCAGAAGAATCAAGGTCATATAAAGAGACATCATGGATTCTTTGTCACTAAACAACTGCGGGGTTGCCCCTAAATATCTCCGTTCGCCGTACATGATAGGATAATATGCTATTAATTTCCACACGAAGCAGCTGTCTTCAGTGCGGTTTGAGGAAGATCGCTGGTGAACTAGGAAGTTCGGCATGCTTGTTTAAGGTAGTTCAAAGGTGAAGTAAACGCAAATAGATCCGAAACATGGGGAAGTTAACTCTATTACCCCTCTTTCCAGCTTGAAAATTGGGGGATGACCCCCTGGCCCCTTGTTTCCGCACCCATTACGAAGAGTCAGAATAGGTCATCTGCAGGTCAAAGCAGGCCCTCCGCGCTCAATAATGGACCCTCTATGGGTCCGAATATGTCCACCATAAGTCAAATGAGACCCCTACGAGTCAGAACGGGCCCTGGTTAGGTCAGAATGGGCTCTTTGTAGGCAAGAATGGGCCCTCTACAGGCCTGAATCAGCGCCTTTACGGGCCAGAATGGGTGCTCCACAGCCAATAATGACTTCTACACCAGCCAGAATGGCCACTCCACAGTCAAAAATGGGCATCTGTACATGCTATAAAAGGCCCTTCACAGTCGGTAATAGGCCTTCCACAGCCCAGACTTGGTCCTCTACAGGCTAGAATGGGTCCTCAACAGGCCAAAATTGGCCCTCCACAGTCAATAATAGGCCCTCCACAGGCCAAAACCAATCCCATACCGGCCAGAGTGAAAGCATCTCCAGCCAATGATGAGCCCTCTGCGATCCTAAATAGGCTCCTCCACGGGTCGGCATGAGCATGTTCGGGCCAGACTGGGCACTCGAAATCAATAATGGACCCTCTAAAGGCCATAATGGATCATCTAAAGGCCATACTGGACTATCTACAGGCCAAATGGGCCCCTCTAAAGGCCAGAGTGGGCCCTCTACAGATCAGAATGGTCCCTCCAGTCAATAATGGGTTGTCTACAGATCAAAATGAGCCTCTACAGTCTGGAATGGGTCCCACAGTCAATAATAGACCTTTCTCAGGCCAGAATGGACTCCAGCAGGCTCAGCTCTTTTGGTCAGAGTGGATCACAAATAGGCCAGAGAAGAAGCCCTCGACAGATCAGAGTGAACTTATACAGGCTTGCGCTATCCCTTTACAGTTCAGAATCAGCCATTAAGATACCAGAATGAGCCCCTTACAGGCCCTCCAATTTGAGGGGAGGGGGGAACGTTGCTACCCAGCTTTCAATTTGGGGGAAGCCAAACTGTCCCCACTGCCCCCACCCCCGTTTCCCGCCTCCTTGAACAAAAATTCAATCGCATGGTTGTCAACTTTCTACATTGTCAAGTTATTTATGCCGATGGCTCCAGAAGTTACAATCACACTGGATGCGCGATATTATGCGCCTCACACAACAATCACAAACAAGCCAACCACCAGATTTCACGTCTGCCAACCTTGCAGAATTATTTGCTCTGCATCTTTTTGCAATACATCGAGCGACAAAATCATAGGACCAGGATAGTGATCTGCTCAGATTTGAAGATGACTTTACAATCACGTACTGGGTCCAACTTGACTCCTCACCACCTTGTCAGCTTCATAAGCTTGCGTCACTTCGCCTGCAGAAGCCTGCATTATTTTTGACAATTCCAGGCCCGTCTGACATCATCCTGCTCTATTCGGTTCCGTGCCGTTCTGTCTGGTTCCGTCTGGTTCCGTTTGGTGCCGTTCTATGCCGTCCGGTTCCTTTCGACCATGTCCGGTGGCGTCCTCCGCTGTCTGATCGCGTCCGGTCATGCGCGGTCCACTCTGATGTCGTCCGGTTTGGTTCGGTGCCGTCTGGTTCCGTCTGGTCCCGTTCCATGCCGTCCGGTTCCTTTCGACCACGTCCGGTGGCGTCCTCCTCTGTCTGATCGCGTCCGGTCATGCGCGGTCCACTCTGGTGTCGTCCGGTTTGGTCCTGTGCCGTCGCATCCGGTACCCTCTGGTCTCGTCCAGCCACGTCCGATTCGGTCCCATGTCGCTGTTCTCGCCCGGTTCCTTCTGGTAAAGTCTCATCTCATGCGGTCCCACACTTCCCCGTCCCATTCCATCCAGTACCATCCAGTTCAATCCAGTCCCATTTGCTCCTTCCCGTGAGGACGGTTTTTTTCGGCCTTAAAGCCTGGCGCCAAAGCCTGGCAACTTTTGCGTTTGCGACCATTTTTAAGTTTTGATGTTTTTAGATACAGATCGGAGTTGAACTTAATCTTTGTCGCTGTTCGGTCTTCCGATTTTTTTCGTTCCGTCTCTACTCTTTCGCTGTCGAATTTTTGTGTTTTGACTTTTCTCCTGTTCGACCTTCATTCCTTTCGACCCTTTCTCCTCCAATTTTTCCCGATTTGACTTTCATCCTTATCAAATTTCTTCCCTATCGACTTTTTCTACTTCAACTTCTTTCCGATTCAACGTCTGACAGCCTGACAGCCTTTATCTCTGACAGCCTTTATTCCCTGGCAGCCTTTATCTCTGTCGACCCCTTGTCATTTGCTTGGGGGCCGGCAGGAGCGGTGACTTGCACATTTGCAGCGTTGAATTCGAAATGGTTTTACTTGTGCACAGAACGTACAAACTCACGCACACGGAGCCATCGTGGGAGTACTGTTGGATGGGAATGTAAGCCTGTTGTAAGTCGACATGATGTTTTTTGTTTAATTTACCTTTTGGCAGCGTATAGCTAAATACCACCGGCCTGCGTGTCGTATGCTGGGTGACTGTTCGACGACATTTGTGCTACAACCAAAAACTCATACCTACAGGAGCGCCACGGTACCCCTACTGGTAGCACTTATACCCGACACAAGTGCCACGCGACAAAACTTATGCTGATTAAATGTGTATCCGCCATTACTTCTACTGAAAACGCTTAAACAGTCATTACTTGTACAAGACACTACTTCTACTTCCAAAACGTACATCCGTCATTACTTCTGCTACAAAGACGTACGCAGTCAATTCTTATGCATGACATTGGCTCTCCTGGAAAGACATATGCGAAATTAATTCTACGCGTCTTAAGGTATGCTTCAAAAACTAATACAATTAAGTGCATTTGCGAGGAGCATTATGCATGCAGATAAGACAGCGTAGAATAACCAGGAGAAAAACGAGATAGATGCATTAATATTTCGGCTGCATGCTGTTATCGAAACCAATTTCAGCAGAAAATTCAAAATTGCCTGCTGATCCCACTCGATATTTTAGTTCTGTAAAAAACGGGTTTGTTCCTGCTTCAACCTGTTTCAAGCGGTTAACCGTATTGAAAAATCATGTGGGACGGCCGGAAATGTTGAATTTACTACTGATATTTGCTTCGGTAAAGGAAAATAACCAAAATGCATCTAGCCACCTTTCTTCTAGTTATTCTACGTGGAATACGGCTAACGGCACTATCTTATATATGTTCAAAATTATACCAGTCATTGCCCCCATTGCAAAAAAACGCATACAGACCTCGCTCATACACGAAATTACTTATGCTGCAGAAGTTATTCGCGACAAAAGTGCTACACGCAAAAACTTCTGATTCGAAGCATGCATAACCGCCGTTACTTTTAACGCAGGAGCTTGTACAGTTTCACGCATACACAGCATTACTTCAACTACTAACAATATCTGTAGACTCCAATATGCGTGGACAGCTACAAGATGTGTACGAATAATTCTGAGGTATTGAGGCAACACCATCCAGGCAATACGGCAAGTAAACGGTTGTGATGCCGACGCGAAAAAGTCCGCAAAAAGTCGATTTGTCGTTCCTGACGTATGAGCAAAGCCTGTAGTTTCGGTAACAAAATCTCGATGGTGACATTTACTTCCGAAACATTAGTTTTGTCGTTCAGCATTAAACAGTCGAAGTAATGTCGCGTTTCAGCAAACAGCAGACCAGTGGTGTAGTTTTTTTATTTAGTCTGGGAACCCATGCACCACTCATTTTTATACGAAAGTGCATCACATTCGGGGGCGAACGCGTGTTTGAAATGTTGTAGTTACACCATTGTATCATACGGAATCTTGCAGCAACACCTGGCAGCAGTCAACAGAAGGGTGGAAATGACCACGTATCGAAATGGGTACTTTCCAACGCTTTATGAAGTCAATGGGTGTGCTTGTAAAATATGTGCCCTTGCCGGATGCTTCACTCGTGCAATTTTTAGATTGGTAGCCGGGACGGATTACGGGAAGGCGCACTAGGAAGACGCAATGACGTACTCTCTCTTGCTCGTAATGCTGCAACTGCTGAACCCGTTCAGAGAATCAACTAGTCAGCCAACTAAGCGTTCTGGTCAGCAGCTGAAGGCATTACGTCCCATCCTGGGGTCCCCAGGGGCTTTTAGTCTAGTGATAGCCCACAGGACCGTGCAGAGACCCCCAGAAGTATGCATCACGACCGGTCCCCTCCTCGATGCGGCTGGCCCTCTAACTGCGACATCCAGCAACAGATCGGCGCAGGGGGCCTTCACTGGTGCAAACAGACTCTGTACTGGCACAGGAAGTCAAATAATTGGCATCGAGACACTTATTCGCCTTATTTGTCCCTGATTCAAATGGTGCAGTGGATCCATCGTGCGGCTCTGGTGTCCCTGGCTTGCACAGGCCTCTCCACTGTCTCATTGTACATGAGAACCCCCTTTTGCCATTTCTCATGAATGCTTTCATTGTCAGGAGGGTCCAGACCAGCACAATAGGCTCTTTGACATACGGGTGCTCATCATCGTCCCTATTCAGCAAATGTGCTCCTGGTTGGGGCTCATTGCCGACACATGGTCTCCTGCTAGGGACTGTGGTCATTGACCAGCAATGTGAATCCTTCATTGTTTCAGGTGTCCCGACGAATGTAGAATGCATTTTAACTGGCATTTAGAGATCTTGGCCTTGTCTCTGCTCGGTAAATAACCTCTACGCCCCAGAATAGTCCGGAACGGACTGTTCGATATGGCTGTTCTCAGCCAGTTGCTTCAAATAGAGACGCAGTCACACGGGTCTCCGATCAGTGCTAGAGCTTCCCTTACATTTTAGGGTCCGGCCTTCAGGCTGTGATCCCTCCATACGACCCCTGGCCTGCCCCTCGGACTCTTTAATCGAGCTCTTGATCTCCGGCCGCAAAGTGACCGAAAAAGGACCTTCGGAACCCAGGGACCCTTGGAGCCTAAGGGGAAAGTGGGGGGAGTCGTGCTTAATTCGGTTCCCCGCGAAAATTAAGCTTTAGGGGCCATTTTAAGCGCCCCTGGAATCTTGCATCGCCTTAAAATAAATGTTTGGGCCGATTGTGTTGCTACAATTTTAATTGGGGGCTCAAAGAAATAAATGTTATGATGCCCCGCAATCAAGGTTCTTGCTGCCTTTTCACCGAAGGAGCCGAACCAGGATTTCAACAGTGTAAGGCGGGGCAACTGAGGTGCCCCTGTATTTCGGTGCCCCTTGAAAGTGAAGTTTTGGACCTCCCTCAATTGCTCTTTCAATCGCCCACTCGCATTTGGTGTCTCAAGGAAATAAATGCAACGGTGGTCCGAAAGAAATGTGTCGCTTGGCTGAATGAGCAGATGAAGAATGTCGTTAATGGAGAAGCAAGGACATTGTGATGACGCGTCGTAAAGCCAGAATGACAACGGAGGCTGTTGGCGCCTGTTTCGCTGAACAGGGTGCCCCTTCCCTGAACGGTTCGATTAATAATTTTTTAAAAGAAAGTAAAAGGTACACCGATTGTAATGCCGCTGGATTTTGGCACCCTTTTAAATTGTGGTTTTGGGCTTTGTAAATGGCCCGCTCTGATTTTGTACCCCTTGGCCATCAAGATGATGTCGCCCCGCAAGGACAGATTTTGTGCCTCCTTGCCCATGGGTCCGATCCAGGATTTTATCAAGGCGGAAAGCTCAACATAGTTATGCCCCTGTAATTAATGACCCTCTCAGAATAAAGGATTAGGAACCTTTCTGGTGCTCTCTAGAGTTGAGTGCCTCTTGAAAAAAATAAAGGTTATGTTGGCCTGAAATGAAGGATTTGGTGCTCCCTCACCGCAAGGGCCGACGCAGGGTTTCGTCGAGACCACGGCACGAACGTCGCGGTGCCCCTGCAATTTGGTGTCTCATAAAAATATAGGTTATGCGCTTCCAAAATGAAGGTATTGTTGCCCCTCTGCGATGAGATTTGGTGCCTTCTCAGGGCGTCCAAACCTCTTTGGGCCCAAGGGGGAGAGGAATGACCCCATGGCCCCTCCCTCTCTGGATCCGTCCCTGCTCTGTGGTGCCTCAGGAAGTGTGTGCCTCTGGAAAATAAAAGCTAAGATACCAGGTAATGAAGTTTTTCTGATGCTCTCTCGTGGAACAGGCAGATCGAGAAATTTGCAAGAGTGAAAGGCATAGATGTTGTAATGTCCATGGAGTTTGAACGCCGTTTTAAATTAAAGCTTTGGGAAATATAAATTGCCCATTTAGATAGAGGGGCTCTTTAAAACGAAGGATATGGTGCCGCGAAATGAAAGCTATCGTGCTCCAAACTGACCATTTTGGTGCCCCCTAGCACAAGGGGCCGATCCAGGATTTCGTCAGGGTAGGGGGCACAACGCTGCTGTATCCCTGAAATTTGGTGCTATCAGAAAATGAAGGGCTTGGGCCGGTTCTGGTGTACCCGGAATTCAGTGCCTATCGAAAATAAATATTTGTAGTTATTTGTGGTGCCCGTGAGATTTTGAGGCCTTTTGGAAATAAAGGTTATATGTATACCAAATGAAGATTTTACTGCTCGTTCATCGTGATGTATTGCCCCCTCACCCGAAGTGACAGGGGGCACAGCCCCATCCAACCCCCACCACCTACCACCCTGGATCCGCCGTTGGTCAAGGTCGGTTGACAAGACACACCTCATCGCCTCACCGCCTCAAAGCGTAGCCCGTTATTTCTTCCCAATTTGTCATTCTGCTCATCGCATAAGCCCAATTTATGTCACTTTGGTGTGGATCTGAATATATACTGTGTTGTTTTTATGACTGCAAAACCCAATTCCATGTTCCGAAAAGTGTTGTCCGCACATGCTATGTAGCTGGCGCCTCCTTCGCACGAGACATGTGTAATGGGTCATGTTACCTCTAACCTCTCCCCACGCAGGCTCCAAGCGCATGTTTCCTTCAAGTCAACAGATACCCACCAGTGGTTCAGGTACGTACGCGAACAGGTACGAACGCTATGTTGCTACATACGGCCCGCTGTTAGACGCCTATTGTCTACTGCATCGCTCATCCCGTTTCAAAGGCATTTGCAATAAGCGCCGTTGAAAGTGCTCTCTGCTGCCCTCGCCCCGCGCACACGGTGCTCCTACCTCCGTTACCAAGGACGTAGCAAATCAATGAAACGACCTGTGCATATTAAGAACTATAGCTACCATATCCATAGTATAAATAAATAAATAACTATATATATATATATATATATATATATATATATATACCTGTATCGTGGTTGTATTTCCCTTGGCCTTTTGCGAAATCTGGTTCACTGAGTTCTGAGTTACGCGGTTACGGCAATCGGTTGCCTTGGCCGATCAGCTGATCGTTCACGCCATTTTCATTCGCGCCAGCCTGCCTGTTGTCAAGCGCGTGAAGTTCGGCGCGTGGATGAAAGTGTTCTAATGACATTCGTAATTGGTCGGACGGGGACGTTTCCCGCTTTGAATTTCTCAAACGCCGTAGTCGTCTAGCACCGGACCCCAGACAGATTGCGACTTATCGCGTAGGAGTCGGTCTTGGGAGACGGGCTCAGTGTGAGATGAAACAAGGAGCAAATAAATATGAAAGTAAGCAAACATTCTTGCCTCACGTGGTTACAATTGTCGACAAAATAGCGATCATGTTTTCACGAAACATCATTACCGATATCCGATGCAGCAATAAGATAATGTGTAAGACAGCGAAAGTAGGTACTTACACATGCGTACGACATTACGCATGCAGAAGGGACATCACCATCAAACACATATTTCTAAGCATCACATGATATGAATTTACACATTCGCTCTCTAATTCTGGTGACACATATCTCCCATTATATAACTCCGTTCACAACTAGGCATCATATTACGGAGACCAGAAAAAAATGTGAAAAGAAACACAAATGCACGGCATGCTGTCATATTAACCGAGACATGCATCAGAGAAAACCTGCCTCCGCCTGAAATGGAAAAGTCAAATTAAATGGCAGAACTTGCCGCCACCCTACTGCCTACCGGCCGCGTGTCCGCTAAATACCGACAATAACATGATGCTCTGACATTTGTCTCGGTGTTCCCATATGCGATCTGTTTGTCGCCTAACGCCTTCACTTTTGCACTCCCCGTCTCAAGAGCATTTGTAGCATGCCCCACTCACTGGGCTTGCCGCAAGCGCACTGTGTGCTCCTACATCCATCATCAAAGACTTAGCGAAACGGTGAAAGGAGCTAAACATATTGAACACTATTATTATCATATTCAAATTACGTACCCTTGTCTTTGTCATATTTCCTTCGGTCTTATGCGTTCACTGCAGTTCGTCTTATGCGATAACAGCGATCGGTTGCCTTGGCCGATCATCTTATCGTTCGCGCCATTTTCATTCGCGCCAACCTGCCTGTCGCCAAGCGCGTGCGAACAGTCTGGAGCGTCAGTGAAGATGTTCTGGCTGTTCTGACGGGGAAAGTTTCGTGAGCATCGGAACCTTTTGGCGCCAGCCCATGGACAGAGCACAACTTGTGAGAGACTTGGTCTTTTGGGACGGGGTCAGCGTGAGGTCAAGCTAGGAGCAAGCAAATATGGAAGGAAACAAACATTGTTTTTTCCTGTTTTGTCCGCTATGACTTCAGTTATTAGCAAAATGAGCCAACAAATTTACAAAACATTATCAGCAAAACGTTTAACCCTCGCCATGACGGGTGGTGATTATGGCACGTGTTTTGATACCAAAACGTGTTCCTAGATTTTCTGGTTTCGGAGCGGCGGCAGTTTGTGGTGAGCACTCGACGGTGATCTATCGCTGGCTCAAGCGGCGGGCGGCAAGATAATTGCGCTACATAATGTACTCAGAATTGAACAAGACACGCGCCAACTCAAGGTTCGTGTCAATGCAAGACTTGTTCTCGTAAACATAAAATAAAGCTACAAAGTGCGGTTTTCTGTAAAATCGTGACTAATCCAATCGTGAAGTCGTGTTCAGAACAATATACTGCTGTTCTATAATATGCTGCTGCTATAATGTACTGTTGGAGGAGGGAGGAAAATCAGTCAAATACAATCACTAAAAATATAGGTTAGCGTGCCAGGAGCTGGATATCTATATGCACGCCTACCTGGGGCAGACATCAGATCAGTCAACCTCACACATCAGTCATCAGCTGCTTAAAACAATGAGAAAAAATCACCACCACATACAGTAAATAACGGAACCAAATGCCGCAGAGAATCTTATCCATAGCCCACAATACCAAACAGCGGGCAACCCAACATGTGATTTCCACGATTACCGTGCGGCTGCTGCCGAATAACCAGCTATTTCCGATGCCACGAGCCAGGGATCAAAGTTTTGAATTCTTTAATGCGCCTGCTGCCAAGGGCGTGCTAACGCGGCAAAGTTTGTGCGCTGAAACAAAACGTTGTCCATATCCATGCACAGTAGTTTAACTGGGCAGCACTGTACCGCATGATGTCACTCGTCGGCTGAGGCGAGCGGAATCGGCTCCGGTAGCCCTCTATCGGGCAATATCCAAACTATTAGGGGAAGGGTTGCGAGGAAGTGGGACAGCATCCCAAACCGTGGATCTCACGCACGCTTAACTTTTGAACACCGGACTTTATGACCACTGGGCTTTATGAACACTGGACTTCATGATTCTCTTCGATTCAGGCGTTTTGGACGTTGCCTGGATCTTATGAACGCTGGAGACTGCGATTCTGGACTTTTCCACTGGACTTTATGAACTCTGGACGTTTCAATACGCATCCGTTGCACGGGAATCGGCACAGAAATTGTCGAACCGTGCAGACAAATTCTCCTCAGGTACTTACAATTTCTTTGCCACATCTACGTGGCTTATTTTGCTTCCTTGAACAGTTCATCCACCAGCTGCTCGCCGCTAGGGCTCTAACATTACGTCACACCAGAGCCTGCCACGTTACCAGTGGCTTCGCAACTAACAGGTGGTACTACCCTGCACCTGGCAGCATAATTTTCACCAGCCACAACCACATATTAGTAGACAGTATGCATCAGTTGCAAGCGGAGAGTTTGATTACCAAAGTGAGCAATTCTCTTCCAGAATCAGCTTTTTTGATAAATTTTTGTACGAATGTATCAAAAAGCTCTGAATCCCACCCCAAATGTTGACGGCCCCCGCAACCCCAGTCAGGTCATATGTTTTCGCTAGCAGAATTAAACAGAATTCCGTGTTTCATGACAGGCAAGTCTGCCATCTTAGCTTTCCGTTGTATATCCGACCAACGAATAATGGTTTGCTATTATAATGCTCAGCATTGTAGAATGCTAAGAATATACCTTTATGGGAAATACCAAAGGCAACAGAAGTTTCCCGCAGTCTTAGCAACTTTTACGGGCAAGCAATGTCTACCTGCTTACCCCCCCAAACCACCCCAGCTAAAAATGTTACCCGCGAGCTGAGAAACTGCAAAGTCGGAAAAACCAAACATTGTTCTCGCTAGGACCTTTTCCTTTCAGCGCATGCACGTGAACGCGCAACTTCGTCTGACACACCCCAGCTAAAGTAGCATCGTCAGATGAGCTGACACGACTTAAACCTCAAAATGTGTGTGTGTGTGTGTGTGTGTGTGTGTGTGTGTGTGTTGTGTGTGTGTGTGTGTGTGTGTGTGTGTGTGTGTGTGTGTGTGTGTGTGTGTGTGTGTGTGCGGGCATGCGCGTGTGCGCGCGTGCGTGCGTGCGTGCGTGCGTGCGTGCGTTCGTACGTGTGTTTGAAAATAATGGGACATAGGGAGCACGGTTTTATCCTTCTAGATTGAGCGTTTTTGGAGGAAGATAGCCACAGACCTTGTTTTGCAATGCTATCGTATATTGCAATACCCATTTTCGGCAAGATTGCCAAACATATCGTAGGGAGGCAGCCGCCTCACGTCCGCACGAGCGCTCAGGTGGCTGCTTGATTCAGCGCTGTCTGTACAGCACAGCACAGCACAGCACAGTCTGCATAGCGTCAGCTCCGACAGTCCAGCACCCCTGATCGTATGCCAACGGGGGTGGACATGCATCTGGTGCGCGGAACCGTACAACGAGTGAACTCCCTGGTGAGAAGACAAACGCGGCTAACATGTTTGGAATGCTGGCTACATGGCATATGTATGATCCTGGCGTACCAGTCAGTCACCTGCAGCGGATGGACAGGTGTGGGAGGATGCTCAGCTTTGCAACAACTGGCCTTTTTGGGACAAATCAGCTGACTCGAGCACTTCCTCCCTTTCTGCGGAGAGTAGATTGCTGCGCTATTGCTGCCACCTCGCGCCACGCTGGTGGCGCCACACCGCGGGCCGGCCAGCTCGCAAATTCGCCGCTCGTTGACTGCCGGCTGCTGGGTGGGCTGAACAAGCAGAAACGAGCCACTCGTATTGCCGCCCAGTGGTGTGAGGATAACACAGATAACAGCTGGATGGCATGGATGTAGCCTGCGCGGCCACCTTCTCCTGCGGAAGGTAGCCTGCGCGGCCACCTTCTCCATCATCCTGCGCGGCGCTTCCGGGTAAGTCCACGGCTGGTGTTTCAGATCCTGGCCTTCAACTTGTGCGATCTCGCCTCCCAACCTACCGCATACCCTGTCTCCTTGATCATACCCAACATGTTCTTTGAAGGTCGGAGCTGGGAAGTGTACGTTGGGTTCAGCTCTCGAGGTACAAAATGCGCACTGGTGTCTTCAAGCAGTTGCAGGACCGCACTCGCGCAATGTGCGCTGGCAAGATTTGGTCACAAGCTGTACTAATCACCGCCTTAGCCATCGTTCTTAAAAAGGCAAGCGAAAACCTCCTTCATGCTCTTGTGACAGTATGCTGCCCCCCCCCCCCACATTCCTCCTGCTGGGCACAGTCACCGGCCGGGTGATCGTCCACCCCATCATCATCATCATCATCACCATCATCCATGCGGGGTGATGACGAGCCTCACCAGCAAATCGCGTGGGTAGGGGAGAGTTAAGTGAATTACATCTTTTCTAAGTAGCGTCGGACAGTTTTTTTCTGAATCTATGAAACGGATGGTGCACGGGTCTTGGGATGACTGCGACAAAGATATTTTTTGCATGTCGTTGAACTATGAACGTAGTGTGAATCATGAAAGTGAACGGTGAAAATGTGGGCTTTAGGCCTTACGGCATGAATAAACCGATTTGGTGTAATAATGAGTGGTGGGAAGAACATTTGTATTACACACTAAAAACAACATTAGAGCAGTGCATATTGCATCAGCTTTGCCTGAGGCATGATGGATCAGTGATACAACGTACCGATAATATGCGGTTGACTGCTTTACTGTCAATGATTGACTGACATGATTACCATGACTTAATGCCATCTAGAAAACAAGTTAAGAATTGAATTATCTGTGTAGACCAATAATTTCTACCTTAACAACTACAACCAATTTACTACTACCTGAGCACGGCACCTTAGTTCCTCTTTCACTGTAACGGGGCACTTCTCTGCTACTTGAGCAATCGCGACGAACTACAGAGAAGCACAAAAGAGTGCATTTGTCTTACATGTCGTAACATATTCAGCTTGCTTGCGATACAGCTCGCTCCAGGACAAAACACATGCGCGCAACTTCCCCCACCACGTGATACAATTTATCCCAGGGTAGGACAAGTTGTCTCATTTAAAAGGAGACCGCTCCCAAGTCATTCCCACCCGAAAAAAACAAGACGTGTTCTGCAAAAATTTACTGCTACATATAAAGCTGAGGGCTGTAGCTGTCTGCAGAAAAAGCCCCTCCCCGAGTAAAAACTAATTCAACTCTTCCATCTCTCCCCTGCTTTGCTTCCTCGCTTGAATCTTACATCAGGGCGACATACATTTCAGCGGGTGTCTAAAAACCTAAATTTGCCGGCGGCTGAGTGTCAGATAGGCAAAGTAGGACCTGTCGTTCATCACAGTATCTTTGACCTTTCTGCCGGACGTCGATCCTCGACACAAATCACGGATGACGAGAACCAATCCGACGCATCTTACACCTTTTTGACCTCGAGAAGTTTCTGATCATTTTGCTCGCTTTCTGCACCTTAGCTCCTCTTTCTCTTGTGTTTTCAGGCTTGTGACCGCTGTATGCGAGCACAATTGCTAGCAGGCACTGCGATATAAAAACTCTACTTTTAGTGGTCTTTACCAGCTGTCGCCCGAGTTCTGAAGTCATTTTCACCAGCCTTCGGCCTTCTTTGAACCGAACATACCCTCAAGTCTCCTGGTGTTTAAAGACAGTATAAATAGACGCTCAGGCAAATCCAGTTTCTTGAAAATAGCGGCCTACAGCTGTTTTAGAAACGCTGGTGTTGTCTTGCATATATTTTGCGGTAACATCGCGAACCACCTGTTCGTCAATGACGCCATTTTCTAAACAGGTGACTTAAACTCTTTCCTCGTACAACTTGTCCAGAATCTATTCACAGTCGCACATGGCAAAATCGTGTGTGCAAAGTGCGCAAGGACCTTCTTTCAAGAAGTTCATCGTTGTCCGAAAACGAAGCACTCGCCGTTTATCTCAGTAAGGATAATGGTACGGGGCGCCGAGGTGGGATTGACTGAAGCCTGCACCAGACCGACGAAAATTTTTGCGTTTGATGAGAAATGCACATTCAAATGCAAACAAGCTGACTGCCGATGAAGACAAAGGCGAAGAAGAATGGGAATTAAGCTGGAGATTGTAGCCACCGTGCCAGCATGTACTCCAACATTGGTCAAAATGAACGCAATTTTATCACTGCTCCGTAAGATACCCATTTTGGAAGTTTGGTCCCACTAGCCCTGCTCAGCATCCTCTGCCCGTGATTGTCGCGATGACCCTAGTGACGTATCCAGGCAGATCCGTGACCATTACCGGCAGGCCCCGTCAGGATGTGACAGTTTGGAGGAGCTAGAAACCGGCAATGGCACATCCCCGAAACTCACCAACGGAGTTAGTGCGCACCTGACAAAATCTCCCCAAAGGGCGTGGCATGCAAAAACCACCCACTTCCGCGCATAATATCTCCATTCGTCCTGGGCCTTCCGAAGCGGCAGCCGTGGCGCGGGCACCGCGAGAGTCTGTATATACAGGGTGAAGGTCTGGACTCTGGAGGTCCTCGGCCGTGTTGGGCCGTATAATAAACACTGCGGGCTGCCCCTTGCATGAGCGTCGCACCGTATCCGGTCCCAGTCGTGCCGCGTCACCGGACCTCGCCGCACCATGCTGCTGCCGCTGCTGTTGGTCCTGTCGCTCGGCCAGGCCAGGGGCGATGCGTCGCCCGCCCCAGCCGCGGGTGACGCCGCTGTGGACCAGGTGCTCACGCGGCCGGCCACACTGTACGAGTCCTCCGCGCGGGCCGCTGCCGATCCGTCCCACCAGAGCTTGGCTCAAGGCCTGGACCAGATCAAGCAGACACTAGCATCCGTTGTCTCCCGGCTGGACTCTCTACAAGAGGCACAGAGCTCTGTCTCTGCAAGGTTTGAGTCCCTGCAAGAGGTCCAGAGGTCTGTCTCCGCAAAGCTGGACTCAGTGCAAGAGGCTCAGGGATCTGTCTCCGCGAAGTTGGACTCAATGCAAGAGGTCCAGGGTCTTGTCTCCGCAAGGTTGGACTCAATGCAAGAGGTCCAGGGTCTTGTATCCGCAAGGTTGGACTTAATGCAGGAGGTCCAGGGTCTTGTATCCGCAAAGTTGGACTCAATGCAAGAGGTACCAGACTCTATCTCCGCATGGCTGAGCTCAGTACAAGAGACCCAGAGCTCAATTTCATCCCACCTCGACTCTGTGTCATCTCGGCTAGACTCTATGCAGGAGGCGGAGAACACGCTCTCAATACTTCTGCTCAAATCTGCGCAGAACTCCCAGAGCTTAGTCTCCCACCGGCTGGACGACGTCGAGAAGTCTGTAGCAGCAATCTCCTCCATACCGGAGGCTCTGTCGGACCGCTTGCAGGACATCCAGACTGCTGTCAACCGCACCCCATGTAATTATATAGGCACGAACAGGCGCCCAAATTCGTTAAATGCTGAACTGTGTTGGTTTTAAGCTAGTTTTCATGATCCACAGCTAATGCGATCCCCCTCTTAAGTGCCATGCACCGTGCACACGGTTTCCTTCGGGACGACTTTAGCGGGAACAACTAGACTATTATATATATATATATATATATATATATATATATATATATATATATATATGACTTCTCTATAGACTATTCTATAGACTGACAATGATTTTATGGTGTGCTTCTTTAAATAATATTGAAAGCGGACCGTGTCATTAACAGGGTAATAAGAAACGTTCGCGCGCTTAGACCTGCATGCCTGGGTTGCTTCACTTCTGCGTCCATACGCAACGGACGGTCACCCTCCGCGCCCCTCCCCCCCCCCCCCCTCGACACCATGGCTTCCTCGGCCGATCGGGCAGTGATTGGCACCACAATGACGACTGACAGGGGCCGCTTATCCCCCCTCCCCCCCCCCCCCCGACACCATGGCTTCCTCGGCCGATCGGACAGTGGTTGGCACCACAATGACGGCCGACGGGGGCCGCTTATCAGCCATGGATTGTGGCTTCTTTCCTGGGCACGTTGTTCGCGGACATTTCATTGACCTGCGGCCGCTTAAGTTTACATCAAGTCGGCCACGCTCATCGCATCGAGCTGATAGTTTCGATGTTCGATTCCGATCTAAAAGTTATCCGGAATTTTTAGAAATGTATGCGTGATCTAAGCAGCCGAATAACAGACCAGGCTGGGTATATCAAAACTAGGTAAGTAAATGCATGTCAGATGATACATTTTGCGAACGTTAAGAGCAACAGAGTGCTTGTCGTAGGCCAGGTCACGAATCTATCGGCTTATCAGAAGTCCTCTGCGCAGTGGTTTGTGATATTTAGTCGCAGATGTAACGCTATGCAGCCATTGACGCTTGCGTGAACACATGCACGCTATTAATTGACACTAACTCATTTAAAAAGCATCGCAACGAACACGGTGTAATGACGTGATTGATCACGCGGCGCGACAGGTCGCGCTCGTAATACATAGCTACCATTTCAAACACAGGCTCATATCAGGTCACATTATGGGTACTCACCTGAAATTTTGCATTTCGATGCTTAAATGTTTCATAGCTTATAACCAGAAAGGCCCCTGTAAAACTACCTGAGTGCTCCTGCAACATTTTGTAGTTCTGAAGGCAATTCATGCTATTCATTATTGTGGTGCCTATGTTAAAAACCGAAGCATTGATAGCTCATCTTCCGGTAAAGGTACACCCACCGCCGTAAGTAAATTATACGATAATCTGGTGATAATACCGCCAGAGTTCATGCTAATGGACGACAGCTTGAAAAAAGCTGCCTAACCCCGCCTGGCATTACCTAACATAATCTCAGTTTCGCCTCTGACTAAATGCATTGCATGATCAGTCATCAGAAGCAGAAGACACGATAGCTTTGTTTGGTGTCTGATGCGAATATTCCCAACGAAATCTTCCCATTTACTAGAGGGTGCAATTGTACTCACTGTATATATATATATATATATATATATATATATATATATATATATAATCTGTTTCTGGTCTGGGGCCCGTCGCAATGCATTACTATAAACACAGTCCATCAGGCTATTTCAGGACGTGCGGAAAAGCCGTGGATAACGATCGGTATTTGGCCTTCCATCCATATAAGGCACGAGAGATAGGATGTTGGGCTGAAGCCATCTTCACCGTTTCGAGTGTAGGCCTCCAGATAGTGACAGGCTGCCGGTCATTTCGCTCTCGCCCGCCCTGTCACGTTCTGCCATGTTCGGACGCACCTCAGATGGCACGCCCGTCACGGGCATAGCGTTCGCACCTGGTTGGGTGGCATGGCAGTGATGCTGTGCTGCCGCTGCGGTGGGGGCTCGAGAGCGACGCCGTCGCCACCGACGCGGCCTGAACGTTGACCTCTTCTGGCAGGGAGAGCGCTCGGCGACCCTTGCATAAACGACACCGACTGCTCTGATGTACTACCCGACTCGGTCTGCGGCAGCGACGGCACGTGCACGTGCGCTGAAGGCCTCAGACAATACTCACGTGCGCAGTGCGCACAGATGCCTCGTCTGGGGGAAGCCTGCACGACGAGTGAGAGCTGTCAGGTGAGCCCTCTACGTCGACAGAGAGCTGCCAGGTGAGCCCTCTACGTCGACAGAGAGCTGTTAGGTGAGTCCTGCACGTCGAGTGAGAGCTGTCAGGTGAGCCCTCTACGTCGACAGAGAGTTGTCAGGTGAGCCCTCTACGTCGACAGAGAGCTGTTAGGTGAGTCCTGCACGTCGAGTGAGAGCTGTCAGGTGAGCCCTCTACGTCGACAGAGAGTTGTTAGGTGAGTCCTGCACGTCGAGTGAGGGCTATCAGGTGAGTCCTGCATGTCGAGTAAGAACTGTCAGGTTAGTCCTGTTCATGGGGTGAGAGCTGTCAGATGAGCCCTGCACGTCGAGTGAAAAACTATCAGGTGAGCCTAATATGCTCAGAGACATACAGGTGATATATACTGATGCATCAGAACCAGTTACAAAAATGAGTTTTATGCCTGAACCATATCTAGGTTCGTGATGATGACAGCTCTCACGCTGGTAAGCTGGCGACGCAGTCTGTCAGCGCGCATGTGTAGCAGGCAAGAGAAGCTAATCCAAACTCAACGTCGGCCGCCTCTTCCCGTGCAGTTGCTGCCCAGGAGATTGAAGAGCAGGTCCTGTCTTAGGATCGGCGCTAAATCACATGGCACACATGGCATCAAGATCGTGGCAGACATCTGCATTCGAACGGAGTCTTCGATTCGGTCACCCAATGCGAGGACGCCGCCGATGACCCAGTCTGGGTCGCCAGAGTGACCCAGTCTGGGTCACCAGAGTGATCCAGTCTGGGTCGCCAGAGTGATCCAGTCTGGGTCGCCAGAGTGATCCAGTCTGGGTAGCCAGAGTGATCCAGTCTGGGTCACCCGAGTGATCCAGTCTGGGTCGCCAGAGTGACCCAGTCGGGGTCGCCAGAGTGACCCCGTCTGGGTCGCCAGCGCGACCCAGTCTGGGTCACCCGAATGACCCAGTCTCCGACGTCCGAACAGTTTTCTTTTCAGCTGGCCGAGAAGTCCGGAATAAGCCCGCTGCGTTCATGTCTGCTATTGCGGATGTCGTGACGAGAAGCGAGAAACCGGCCCACCATG
This sequence comes from Pollicipes pollicipes, assembly GCF_011947565.3. Taxonomy (NCBI): domain Eukaryota; kingdom Metazoa; phylum Arthropoda; class Thecostraca; order Pollicipedomorpha; family Pollicipedidae; genus Pollicipes; species Pollicipes pollicipes. The sequence continues at coordinate 31,270,063 of NW_023597034.1, read as the reverse complement.
GCGACGCAAAAGGGTGTGTTCTAAATTTGTATGAAATTTTGAACTAAAATAGCCATCTTGAAGAGCATTTGGTGCAGTTCACAGCCTTGCCCTTCCTAAGACCAAGGCTGATCTAGTTTCTGAGCTACACTCCTGCGCAGACTTTTTCGGGAGGACTACTCCAAGGTCACCCGGGCACCCATGACACCAAAATGACCATTCAAATCTTACCATTCCATTAGCCATGCGGTGATGAAGCCCAGGGAAGAGATAGTAGTCGAATCACTAATATCTGGCGTTCGTGAGCACGATTTTCAGATACACTTGCCCTCAATTGACTCTCAATCGATGTTGTGTGAGATATGACGACATAATCAAACAATGATGCATTCAGGAGCATATTTACTACACAGAGAAGTTGTGTTCCCGAGAGCAGGCTTTGCCACTTAAAAGTATACTAATAGTTGCAACTGAGCTTATTACATTATACCTCATGCTTGCTTCAGCATATCAAAATGTGCAACATTCCTTTTAATGGAAACCCCTGCGGTAAGGAAATAAGGCAGAGTGGACACTTTGATATCACCTAGCATGCTTCGTATGCTTGCTAGCATAGCGGCATAGCCATCTCATGGTTTGCCTGATTCGTATCTACTGGACCCCGTGACAAGCACAAGTCGGCACGCTAACCTAACATGTCGGCCAGGGCACGCGGCCCCAATGATGGGTTGAGGGGAGCTAGAAGCTATTCACTGGAAAATGTCAGGGACAACTAAGAGCCTGAACGTAATACTTATTGAAATTGGCCGCACCTCCTGTTCATTTAGAGTCGCATCACAAGCGGCCACACTCACTTACACAACGTGGGCCTAGCCGACTCATCCAGTCACACCGGCCACGACGCCGCAATCGGTATTTTCATTGACCTTGACAAGTGTAGGACATACTGGCAGGGCTATGGGGGCAAGTGAAAATGGTCCTATGACTGTGGAGTCGACCTTCTGCTAAATTATCTGTGGACAAGCACGAGGCGAGGACCAAGACTCTGGTGCACTTCTTGCATTGTCATCGAAAGGAAGACGGCCGCGAAGGCTGTGGCAGTTACATGTCATTGGCATGCAAATCCTGGAGAGTATTCGAAGACGGAAAAAGAGATCGGAGAAGAAGCAGCCTTTAACAAGTTAAGCACGTCATCATCTAAACACACAAAAACTAGGGAAATCCCGTCATCTAAACAACTGGCTGAAGGTCGACGCAAAAGATGTGAACAGATCCTCATCGAATCTGGTGGACAAGGCCGGTACCACAAAGCGGCCATGGACTACGCGGATATGGGTTGTGCCAAAATCCGGCCCCTGCAACACTGGACTAACCAATGGATCACCTGTCTCATCATATATAAAAAAACGAAAAAATAATGCTGTTCTTAGTGGACCAGCAGGCGGCCCAGATTAACTGAAACATCATGCACTACCTCATCGAGCCTTGTTCTCCAATCTGGCGGGTATCCGCCTGTCTTTCCGAACCGAACCAGGTGGCAGCGTCCGCTGACACTGACATGACGTTTCTGCCGACAGATGGTTTCTTCAGAATTTCTGCATCGAGTGCTACACGCCGATGACAGTGGCGCTGCATAGCTCTGATAAAAACATATCTGGAAATTTAGTCCTGAGCCGGCGGCGTGCCGAATGAATGCGTCGTGCCAAAGTCCCGAAACAGAAGCCAGAAATCACCATCAGATGCAATTTTGTTTTGCATATTTAAGTCCAAATGCGGAACAAACCGAGCGTTACGGGACTCATGAAATTAACTGCTGACTTTAGAAAGCTTATAATTGGACTATCTAGACTCAATTGGTCCTCAATGGAATCGTTCTGGACGGATCGCACTGAGGGGATTCACCATGATTTGTATGGGTTCCACAAAAATATTGGAGAACTCGTGAACGCAGATTGCATGTGAAAATGGGGTAGACAATTTGTATCGAAAAGGCAAACCGCTTTTAATGGAATGTTAATATTTGACCAACCATACTATAACTGCATGTGATTAGCTCACTGTCCCTAGAATTCGGGGGACCCAGAGCCCAAATCTCTGCACGCGCCCGTGGGCCACGCCGTTAAGCACTCCCCGTAATGGAACCCAAGCGGCCACCCGGCCTGGGCCAGTGGCAGCCCCGCTTAACATGCACCTCTGATCATGTGAATTCTATGAACATCCGGCTGACGTCACGCTGCACGTGCCACTTGCCACGTGGCACGTGGATCGACTGGAAACCGGCACCATAATCTTACCGCAGAACCGGCGCAGGAGGCGGTGCCGGTGACATCGCAAGCAAGCAGCTATGTAGTAAGAATTTGTTGGAGGCGTGTTACTCCACTCCTTACCATGGTCTTCACCCTGTTGCAGATTGAAACGACGCTCTCTGTGTGCACCCATGGCTTTTGCAGCTGCAGGCCAGGATCCTGGAACCGAGACAACGTGGAGTGTCGCCAAGGTCAGGCCCGGCCTCCGCACTTAAATGAAGTGGATTTATTATCGATAAGAGGTTTTCACGGGTGAGGTCGTTTACCCATCCCTATATGTGTATATATATATATATGTAGTATGATATATACATATATATTCATATACATCATATATTTCATACATATACGTAAATATATATATATATATATATATGTATATATATATATATGCATATATATATACACATATACATATATAAATATGTATAAGAAATGGGTAAAGGATCCATAGATCCCTGCATATATGTATATATACGGAACACTGTCAGTTCCGACCTGCCCACCCTCGGTGTAGAGGCACAACACGAGTTGTGCCTCTACACGAGGCACAACGAAACTGATAAGCTTCAGTCGACTCACGACATTTAAGCAACGTTATCCTGATGTTTATGAAGGAGCCTGTCGCTAAATGATTTCCCAGAAATCGAGGGTATTTCGTGAGGAGGCTGACCATCTCACGTTTAAGGCTGTGGTAGTCCGAGCCCACCAAGAGGCTTCTCTAACTGCTTCGGAACATCGAAGGAGCTTAGTGTGGAAGAGAAAACTCTGAACAAGGAAGTGGACAGCCTTGAAATGGAAACTATTGATTCAAAAGTACCATTTCAGGCTTACTGCAGCACGAAAGAAGTGGGAGACAGTTTGCTGATACGATTTGTTCTAAAGGTGGCCGTTCATGTGTCGCAAAGCTTGAAAAAACTCTTAAGTGCACTGAAAAAAACTTGTGTCTGCACCAGCAAAGCCAAGTTTTCAGTACCTTCGACCCCTAAGCCCTTTGACCTTCCGAGGCTTTAAAATTCCTTTGTTCTTCCGTGCCTTGTTCCATGAGCTCAGATGAAGTCACCCAACTCACGTATGGCTGATTACAGCTGTGGACGTCGGTGAACCATGCACCTTCGAACAGGACTGCTCTCTGCACCGCTCCAACATCACCTGCAGCTCGGGCACGTGCACGGAACGCGTCTGTCCTGCTGTTGCCATTAAAGGCTGTAAGTGGAAACGTTCGCAGTGAGATGACCCAGAGAGGGCAAATGCGCTTTTCTTACAGAGCTTGAGTATGCGAACGACGTGGTTTAATGCTGTCGTTCGATTGAGCACCTCGATTGTATAACGTAAATAAGTATAACGTAAATTATTGTGACGTTAATTTAACACCACAGGTCGATTGGCGCCTACAATTATCTTTTCATTCATTCATCCATCCATGAGGAGGCTTCTCGTTTCCTTAATCAAGATCGCTCTCATTTAGCTCGTGCGTGCGTGCGTACGTGCGTGCGTGAGTGCGTGCGTGCGTGAGTGCGTGCGTGCGTGCATGCTCGTGTGCATGTGTGTGTGTGTGTGTGTGTGTGTGTGTGTGTGTGTGTGTGTGTGTGTGTGTGTGTGTGTGTGTGTGTGTGTGTGTGTGTGTGTGTGTGTGTGTGTGTGTGTGTGTGTGTGGTGTGTGTGTTGTGTGTGTGTGTGTGTGTGTGTGTGTGTGTGTGTGTGTGTGTGTGTGTGTGTGTGTGTGTGTGTGTGTGTGTGTGTGTGTGTGTGTGTGTGTGGTGTGTGTGTGTGTGTGTGTGTGTGTGTGTGTGTGTGTGTGTGTGTGTGTGTGTGTGTGTGTGTGTGTGTGGTGTGTGTTGTGTGTGTGTGTGTGTGTGTGTGTGTGTGTGTGTGTGTGTGTGTGTGTGTGTGTGTGTGTGGTGTGTGTGTGTGGTGTGTGTGTGTGTGTGTGGTGTGTGTGTGTGTGGTGTGTGTGTGTGTTGTGTGTGTGTGTGTGTGTGTGTGTGTGTGTGTGTGTGTGTGTGTGTGTGTGTGTGTGTGTGTGTGTGTGTGTGTGTGTGTGTGTGTGTGTGTGTGTGTGTGTGTGGTGTGTGTGTGTGTGTGTGTGTGTGTGTGTGTGTGTGTGTGTGTGTGTGTGTGGTGTGTGTGTGTGTGTGTGTGTGTGTGTGTGTGTGTGTGTGTGTGTGTGTGTGTGTGTTAGGTTCCAATCCAGAAAACACCCACTTAACATTCAAACTTCCACAGCTGTTTGGAAAACCATGCAATGCCAATGTATTCAACGTGTATTTCCTGTAGACTATGATAACACGTATGCAACAGATTGCATGGGGTTTCTTTTACTGAAGTATTCCTATAAAAATTGTGTTGTACTGGTCAGAAGCACCACTTTCCCCTCATTCTGCTTCCACTGGTTGCAGAATGCTTCTGAGGGTTTTGCATGTAACGTATTTTCCAGTTTGTTCGTTATCTGGTGGTCGAAACGCCTCAAATAATTTGCTTAACATGATTCACTTTGTAATGCAGCGAGTCTTAGGCTACTTTTCGCAGCTCTTCCTGCTCTGTGCGCAGCGTAGAGCAATATGCATTCATGCGATTCCTTCCCTGCCTTAAGCAAAGCATATTCTTTCCCCTATATCCCCTATGCACAGACTGCTTTTCCAGTTTTGAGCCTACCGCTACAAGCAAGCGACGTCTCTTGGCAGAAGTGGGCGCTGAACGCGGTCAGCATTTGCCATAATAAGTTGCAGAGCTCATATCAACAATAAGGGACCGCACTAGTTGGCAACGGGTTCGGGACGACTTCAGGCTCAGTTACGCGAAGCAAGACTCAATATCGCAAGGATTCAAAATGATTCAATATTTATTTCGCAAGCTTTGGTCACTTCAAACTCACTTTTTCCAACTGAATTACTCGGCATTCACTGCGAATCCCGAGTGAAAAATTAAGGTTTGCTGGTGCTGATGACCTTTCAGATGAGTACCGGCTGGCTGGGGGTGCTTCCTGTGATCACGGCCGGGTTGAACTCAGACCCCTCGGCGGCGCCTGGGGTTATGTCTGCGACGACAGATGGAATGGTGCCAGTGCTGATGTACTCTGCCGATCATTGGGATTTAGGTGAGTATTATGCCTAATTTCTTAACCTAATTGGTCTGTGCCAACTACAAGATTGACACTGTGACGTCATTTTTGTGGTCGAACGTTTTTAAACACAGTTTTTGATATCATGTTTGCTAACAAAAGCTTATGAAGACCATAAGCCCAACCTGATGCGCAAGAAAGGTCTTGAGTTCCTGTTTCATGGACAGTCTAGGATTTTGCATTATAAGTGATGTTTATCATACCAGGAGGCACCGCTTAGTCGACCTTGTGGGGAGAAAATGCATATGTATACACACGCATATATATATATATATATATATATATATATATATATATATATATATATATATATATATATATATATATATATAGCACACATGGCCACGAGTGGCCATGAACACTAGAAACATCGAGATCACTAAAATGTGTCATTCATTTAGAATAATCACAAATGATCATGAGCACTGTATGAAAACGTATACTTTTTCACAATGCAAATCAATCTTTGTTTCACAACGTCGTTTAGCTGTTATCCCGCAAGTGCATAGTCAGTACAAATATTTCGCTTTGGGGACTGGTTCCTATGAAAGAGTCTAACCTGCAATGCATGGTTACGACACGGTCGCACCGTGCCCGTCCGCCGACGTTTACGGCCAGTTGACAGTCTTTTACAAGCCACAAAATCTCTCTTATCTTCTGGGACGCCAGGGGCAAACAATGTACCAGCCTAACAGTGAGGCGTGCAACGCCCTGCCGACTCATATCCTGGACGGCTGTCGTTCCACGGTTCAGCATTTTCAATTCAGCGGCCTTATGCGTGCAGAGATAACACCGCGTTCATTTTGCAAGTGACGCACAGAATTCCCCAAGCGCGTTTGGTCTGCTTGGGGCAGCTGAGAAAGGGGGCTCTCTGAGAGCGCATCGGGCACTGACCGCAGCAAAAAATGTAAGACGAAGGTAACCCCATCAGGCCAGATAACGGGACGAATTCCATCGAGGGTGGCAACGGGCTGACCAGTCATGGCAGGGGCTCATTCGCCACTGTGGATAGCGGGTGCTGAATGCTACCACAGGTGCTAAGAAATCTGGCCACGATCTTTCACAGGGCCATTATACGGAATAAGTGCCGCCCAGCCTCAGCGAAGGTGCTGTAAAACTGCGATAGCGCCAAAACTCGCGGCAGTGCTCGTCACTAAAGGTTTTACAGGTCGACTAAAATATCTTAAAACTGCCAATAGTGGCACGGAGCCGTCTGGGGACATGGGTTATGGCCGGCTCCACCCGTAATGACAAATGTGGAGGGTGATGATGCACCAACGGGAGCAGTTGGTACCGGCAGTGGGGAAGATCAGATGAGACATGCAAGATGCCAGCACCTCTCATATTCGATGATATACAGCAAGTCCATAGTATACAGCAAGTATACAGCAAGGCCATAGCAGAAACGTAAAAATCTCAGCCCAGTGGACCGAGTCTACCCGCCAGTTACTAAGATCTTGAGACCACTCACAGGAAGTGCGGTAAGTGTGGGTCCTGGGACCATTGGAACCCGGGCACATCAGATCTGACGTGTCTTAATGCAGCTGCAACGACAGCGACCACAGTAAAGCACCTTGTGCCGAAAGAGGAGGTAAAGGGCAGCTGGAAGGGGACAACTGGAAGCGTAGGAGGTGTCGGCACACCGGTGTCATCGCCAACGACGTCAACGTCTGGCGTTTCGTAAATGACGCGCGGGATGGAGCGAAACGTCGCTGACCTCACTGCCTCTCCAAAAAGTTCAACACAAGCTGTCGACATGCGCAAGGGCCTAGCGCGGTTTTATGGACGCCAAACCACACGTCTGCGAGACGGCGGCCGGAGGGGTCCGAAGCTCTCACAAGTGAGCTACTGAAGGGGTCCTGTGCTCTCGCAAGTGAGCTACCGGAGGGGTCATATGCCCTCACAAGTGAGCTACCGAAGGGGTCCTGCGCTCTCGCAAGTGAGCTGCCGGAGTGGCCATGTGCCCTCACAAGTGAGCTACTGGAGAGGTCCTGTATTCTCACAAATAAGCTACTGGAGGGGTCCTGCGCTCTCACAAGTAAGCTACCGGAGGGGTCCCGTGCTCTCACAAGTGAGCTACTGGAGAATTCACGTGCTCTCACACGTGAGCCATCGGGAAGGTCCTGTGCTCTCACCAGTGAGTTACCAGACAGACAGGCTTTGCAGGAGGGTGCAGCTTAAATCTGACACAGGTCAGGGCGTGCCACCATTTGCCTCCAGGGAACCGTTTCGGAAGATCTGACGTCATCCAATGGCTTCCAATGACCCTGACACTGAGTGTCTGGAGCGTTCGAACTTTATCTGCGGCGATGAGTGCTGCGGTACATATGATGCGTTACAATGCGGTTTTCAAGACAAGCTGACATGGCCTCAATCTTAAATGGGTGCAACACTAACCTCGGCACTAGAGCTGACACATTTTAAATGCTAAAGCTGCCCTGTCCCGCTGCCCAGGTTTGAGTACACGTCCCGCTTGTCAAAATGACTTCCCTGAAAAGGTGTGCTTAAACCCGCGAGCTTAAGCTTTGCTTCTTGCTCATTCTTGATTGAAATTGCCAATTTAATTGCCCGTGCTAATGCACCATGCATTAGCGTATCTTCCTTAACGACTAAAGAGGAATCACCAGAAATGTGCCTTCATTATGTGCATGTACACAGTTTATTCACACAACAAATATTCTCTCCTACTTAAACAAATGCCGGTTTGCTGAGGGCGTGATTATATTGCATTAGGTAAGTTTTGTCCGTCCCGATGGCTCAGCTGGTTACAGCGGCTGCCTTCTGACCCCCCTCCCCTTGGCGGGGTGGGCTCAAGTCGCTTTAGGCGCTCGATGTGGCCTGCGGCCGGTGGCAGCGACCGCGATAAAGGTCAGATGGCGTCAGAGGGCTGGACGGACCGTGCCGAGCATTGCGGCACGTTAAGCTTTCGCCACCAAATCCTGCCGTTGACATGAGATTGCGCGATCGGATGGTAGGGGTCAGGGTTTACACAACAGGCACCGCTTAGCGTGACCTCTGATCCCACGAATCCATCCATCCAGAAGATTCGGATTAAATCCTTAAAAAAGTTAGTATGACGTAACGAAAGCAATCAACGCAAAATGATGCAGTTTCATCATAAAACGTAGTGTCTTGCCTTAAATGTCTTAAATGTCTTAAAACAATAACACATGTAAATTGAATGCTTTCCCCATCTCAAAACAACCCTCAAGTATGTACCGGTGATGTCAAGTTTTTTTTAACGCGATCGTGCTGCGTTTGAGACAGAACGCCCTGAGCCAAAGGCTGCCATGTATATGAGCATGCGAAGCGTTAGTGAAGGGTGTAGATCAGGCGTGGTTCAAGGTTCTGCCCAGATTAAATCCCCTCGAATTTCCCACCAGTGAAAATCTCTATATGAGGCTCCAGGAAACCTGTACGTTGGAGTTCCCCGGACAAAATGTAAGAAAAAAGCGAACGTCTGGAAAAAATGAAGGTCGGTATAATTCCGTCGTCCAAAAAAACCATACTTCAAGTTTTGTCCCTCTTGCTTTTTTGCATCATCTGATTCGTCTACTCATGTTGAATTCGGTTATCTAAACCATGAGTCGAAATTTTCACGAATCTTTCTTTTACAAAGTTGGTGGCAATTTCAGCTGTTGGTTTAAACATTCAAACTCATCATGAGAAGACGAATCAGATCACACAAAAAACGCAAAATGGCCAGAGATGCGCATATGGGATTTTACCTTTGGACGGCAGAATCTTGTATGTATATATATATATATATATATATATATATATATATATATATATATATATATATATATATGAATATGTGGTTCTGCCGTCCAAAGGTAAAACCGCATGTGCCCATTTCTAGCCATTTTGCGCTTTTTGTGTGATCTGATTCGTCTTCTCATGCTGAATTTGGATATTTAAACCAATAGCTGAAATTGGCACCAACTTTTTAAAAGAAAGGGCTAAAGTTTATGTATAACATTCGCGCGATGAAACACATCGGATTCGTGCGGCCGTGCTATATCTGTCACATCTTATAGACATATCGACATATGTCGCACTGCGTCTCGGCATTGTTGTTTGTGGCCGGCGTAATTTCCTACCGTGCTCACCGTCCGGATACCGGAGGGAGAAGTGCGGGCAACAAGGCGAATGGTTACATGGAGTGGTTGTCACAAGTGTTCGATCTCAGCCGCTGGCCATCAGTGAATCACAAGTCTACTTCAACAAGAATCTTTTGTTACCATTTAGCAGACATATTAATATAGGGCTACCACACTGGAAAGTAACAACTGACAGCACAAGGAGTTTGCTAGCTTTTCAGCAATCATTTGATATCATTTTTTTCTTGTAATATGATCACCTTGCTGTGTTTGCTTTGTGCTTCTAAAGCCACTTGACTGGCTTATCAACCGCGTTAAAGAACGCTTTCTTCATAAGAAAAGACCAGAACTTACGTTGTGCTTGAAGCTTGAGAACGTTTTGAGAAAGGTGCCTTTGGGATACACACTTCATATGAGCCTTCACATCTGAAAAAGTAGGTACGACCATATGGTCTTATACGTCCCATGTAATAACGCAAACAATAACTCTCTTTAGGTAGGCAGTGATTACCAGATGTCCATGAAGGTTTCAGGGAAGCTGAATTTTCCTCAGCTGTTCGAGCCCTCACCCCAGACAACGAAGCAGAAAGCAAACCAGCATCATGAAAGACGATGTGTAAAAAATCACCAGATCAACTGTGAGACAAATATTGTCGCCTTAAGTCTCTTTAACACGTCATCTATATTTCAGCGAGGGAGCAAGCCGCTGCTGCTCCGAGTACGGCGCCGGGGGGCCAGAAAACTTCTACATGGATGACGTCGACTGCACCGGCTCCGAGAGCTACCTGATGGCATGCAGCCACAGCAGCAGCGATAACTGCGGGAGGGATGAAGTGGCAGGCGTGGACTGCCACGCTGGCCGTCATTACCGCTGAACATGCGGATCGAGTCTGCGGACCGACGGCGGACGGGGCGGGCCGACGAGAGGTCGGCGGCTGCAGGCAGTGTGCTGCCATGTGCGATGTAATTAAGCCTACCGATGCTACAAGACAGAACCTGTGTCTCAGTACCCATGCGAATGTGGCAAAGAGACGGACGCATTTAAGCGATGCTTCTTCACCACCGTCTACACAATAGTGCATGCTCGAATGCAAGTACAAGTACAAGTACATCCTCGCGGGCAGAACAATCCCTTGCTTCCCAAGTTTGTGCCACTGGGCTGGATAACCAGCTTTGCGGAAGAATGCGCTTGAGCCTCGGCAGACGAGAACCAGCATTTCGAAGACCGCAAAATTTGGATAATTAGCAACGTACTAAATTCGGCCGTCTGTGAGGATACTATCGCTTTATCACGTGTTGTAACACAAATTTGCCCAAGGTCACGTTAGGTCACTGAAACATACCTTCATCTTTGGAGGTTTCTAAGGCCAATTTTACAAGCCAATGCTTTTTTGTTTGCTGGCAGCAATAAGGCAAAACATTATGCGTGACTTCACAATCAGTATAAAATGTTCCTCTCCACGTGCTCAGGCCGCTTTGCAAAGGCAAATACACTTTCAAGGTCAAACGAGACATCGTCAGCAGCCGGAGCCGTCTGGTCAGAATATTACATTAGCTGTAAGACTCAACTGTAACTAAATTAATACTCATCAGATGTCGGACAATGGGAGCTTCACCTGATGCCAAATGTGGGCAAAAAGCTCACAGTGACACAAAAGCTTGCTTTCCCCCGCATTCTTGCTCATGCATCTCTTTTTATCGCAAAGGTATTTCAAGGTGACTCAGATGAAGGAAATGGACAAACACTAACAACCTCCCAACACAGTGTCACTCGTTGAGTACGGCTTTTCCACATATCCCGGGGCTGCGTAGAGGCATGAGCCAAGATCTCGATGCCCAGTTTTAGTGACTTGATTGGTCTCATTTCATGATATCTTCTTCCTAAGTACCAGTTAACGCATCACTGGCGCTCCATTTGTCTCCCAACCAAGTAAAGGTGAGATTATGAGCGTAGCAACCGGGGGGGGGGGGGGGGGCAGGGGGGCCATGGCCCCTCCACTTTTCAAAGTGGGGGGCAGCAATGTTAACTGCCCCCCCCCCCCACTTTTCATATTAAGGTTGCATTTGGCTTACTTTTGCACTACAATAAACGCGCACATCGATTTGTCTACTTCGCCAGCCATCTCGCTTAAGATACGTCATCTTTTTCGTTTGCTCATTGGCCATCTCTCAGTGTTACAGGGACAAGGCCCACGCCGCACGGCCTGGAGACTGCAACGCCGGCCGTCGAGGCTGTTGTTGCTATGACTTGCAAGCGTGCATGTTCAAGACCATATTACGTAGTTTTCTTATCAGTTATCAGTTCTGACAGGATCTTGAGCAGTTTAAGACGAACATGGGTTAGCCATGTTAATGCAAATTAGGAACCCCATTCCATTTGCAATCTACGGTCAGGGAGAACTCAATATCTCCGAAGAACACAGAAAAACACGGAGCTGGAATCTATGTGGCAATTACTGGACTTCTTGCGGTGATCAAGGATGTTGTTGCGTCAATGAGGGTTCCTGTACTATGGCCTCTGGATCGACCAGGAGATCCCGCTCCATGTCACCGGAATGATAGCCAGAAGACACTTTGCGATGGGACGGAATGGCCCTTCAGAAACGGTGATATACCCCTGGTGTACTACTTCCCTTGCCCGGAAGGAAGTAAGGAGTCTCATTATTGTTGAGTAGAGTGGGGGTCTCATTATTGTTGAATAGGGTAGGTCGAAATGAGCCTAAAAAATGAGCAGGGTCATGCCATGTTTGCCTGATAACGCAAACCACAGCAGAATGTATTACTGAAACAAATTACATCAAAAGGCTTGAACATGTCAATCCGCATCCTCGAGGGCAAGGATAAGGATGATGTGGGCTGCGACTTCCGTAAAACCAAAAAGTTTCCGCCACTGCAAGTGCGACCAGACGGCGGACGCCGTGTTAATCTGTCTTCTGGATAGATGAATAGCTGCGGAAACACGAAAAATAGAGATTCTACGTTCACTCCTCCAGTTCAACTACCAGATTCCAGCCCCACCTCGCGGTGCGTTAAGGGCCAATCCGTGCTTTTCACCAGTCAAAAAATTGCACACGTGAAATATGCGCTCAGACTGCCCTCTAAATGTAAGAACTGATGTCATGGAGCATTCAAGGATACTTTTTTCAGAAGAGTCGTCATGATCGTCCACCCGTTGACCATAACTTAGTAATAACTGCTAGACCGGTGCTGCGCGGCCTACGGAGACTGCAACGCCTGGGGTCGAGGCTTGTGTTTGTAAGATTTCCGAGTGCGCAGACTCAAAATTACGTCACATAACTTGTATTACTAGTCGATTAAAGTGTTTAAAGATAATCAATTCAGAAGCGCCATTATTTTCGTCCACCGATGGGCCACAGCTAAAAGTTAGCCACTGGGCTAACGCTCAACGGACTATGAAGACTGCAACGCCTGGTGTCGAGGTTTTTGTTTCTAAGATTTGCGAGCGCGCATTTTAAAAACACGTGAAATGAATTGTATCACTGATCGATTTTGGCTGAATGGTGAACATTTTCAGACGAACATGGCTTGGCCATGTTAATATACATTGTTGACCACTCGATCTGCAATCCAATTTTCATTTTCAACTTTGGATCAAACATATCGATCTACAATCTACTTTCGCGATGTCCTCAATGTCTCCAAAACCCAGATAAAAATTCTGACAAAGCTTTTGCCTTCCATCGGTTTAGAAAGAGTCAACTAATCATTGTAAATTAAGAGCGCCGGTTATTTATTCCATGCAGTCGTTCATCGCCTGACTTCTGCAGTTTATTGACCACAAAATACAAGCAGAATTAAGCTCACTGCAGCTTCTGGTTTCTGTTCTGGTTGCAAGGTAAAAATAACAATAAAACGAAGAAAACCGTGTCACTTGTTAACAAGTAAGCTATATCCGGGGATTGGGGGGGGGGGGGGGGCGGGGATCACCATGAGACGGGCTTTTGTCAACCTCGTGTTCCCCCTTGGCAAGGCCCTGGCTTCGCCCCTGCCTACACGCAAAAGCAGATCAAGTCGTATACGTTCCATGATGGGCAATGTAGTGTCCGTTTGGTCAATTCATACCTAATGGAAACGGCTTCCCGGAGGCTGTTTTTCTGCGATGGTGTGATGTCAGGGAGGATAATTAGGAAAAAGGTGCTGTTGCAGGTGTCCAGCACATGTTTCATACACCATGTAGTAGTAAAGCTGATCCAAAAGTATGCAACAAGGCAGCCATACGATCAGTTTGCAGTCAGCCATGCGAGAGACATCCGGGCCAGAGCAGTGGCCACGGACGGCGGACATGAGCAGGACCCAGATAAGGTACATATGACAGATGGGCCTTATCATGTGGCTTGGTTCTCAAAAGATAATCCTCATTCTTACGGCTTTTGTAATAATGTTTCTAGCAGTTTCAAGCGTCCAAATTTGTTTCCGCCTAAAATTCTGCTACAAGTCTTATCTCTCGAAAAGCAGCCAGCGAAGTGAAGGCCCTTGACAAATCTGTCGCACTGTGAGCCATCGATCCACTTTCAAAATTCTCATCAGCCTATATCTAGGCCGTATTTTGGCGTCCACACTGTGGGGGTAGACGCTTCGTCGATGCCCCAAAATGCCTACCCGCTCGTGGAATTTTGCCTCCTCAGGAATGACAATATTAAAGTGAACGAATAATCTCGGGAGGCTGGATAGCCTTATTTGCCAAACGACAGACGGGTCGAATAGGCAAGACTGTGCACCAGCGAGAAACATCTCTATGTGCATATCTAGCATAGCAGCCATGACATTTGCATATAGAGCGGTAACAATCTCCATCCCTACCCCCCCCCCCCCCCCTGGTCGTCGGGCTCGCTTTCCAGAAAAAGTTGCTGAGTTACACCCTGAGCTTGGCCCCCCACCTTTTGGAACGTTCCTACGCCTATGGGTGAGATGCCATCCCAACCAGTGTCTTGTCGCTCAGCAGTGCTCCACTACTCTGCACGAGATGGTGGAGTGTATTACCTTGAGGATTTGTGGACACGTCGGGTTGCCTCGGCTGTTGATGCTTCCATCAGGAAAAACGAGCGTCGTGTATTTTTTGCACCAAGGCAGTAGCTTCCTAACATTGTCATTCGACGAACTCGCCATTTTATATGCTTGCATTTGATCACGCCACGAACTAAAACGACAGCAATTCCAGTTGCACAACTCATTTACGACTGTCTGTGTCATAACTGTACTCGAGCGGCCAGGACAGATCTCTGGGTTCCTCTCGCTTGAAACAGCGCCATGCTACTAACTTTACACTCATGGTCATCAGCGCCTACAGCAAGTTCAGACGAAACTAGCGGGTGGCGAGATTCGCGGGCAGGCCGACGCCCGGGGCAGCACCGGCAGCGCCCCGCTGGCTCGGCTCGAGCACATTCAGACTGTCGCTGCTATCGTCGGCGAACCGCACCTGGGCCTGTAGCAGGCCGAACGCGCTCAGGCTGACGGTGCGCGCGTGGCTGGGTGTGCGGCCGGCGGCGTCCAGCGGCCGCAGGCTCGCCGCGCCGTTCGGCGGCTGCAGGCAGCCCGCGCGTCCGGCGCCGGCCGGCGGCACCACCGCCTCCAGGCTGGTGGCGGCCGGCGCGCGGCACAGGCCGTCCAGGCTACGGGCGATCCGGTAGGGCACGCTGCGGCGGCGCGCGGGCGAGCCTCGCGGCGAGCTCGGCCGGCAAGGCGAGGCGGCCGGCTCGGTGCCGAAGCGCTCGGCCTCGTCCAGCGAGTCGGGCAGGCGGCGGCCGGCCGTTTCCGGCAGCAGCAGCACGGCCGCGCCGCCAGCCGCCGCCAGCGCCGCGTACAGCAGCTGCGGCAGGCCGCGCATCTGCCGGTGCAGGTGCAGGATGTACGGGCTGAAGAAGGCAACCGCGTGGCCGGCCACGTGAATCAGACCGCAGCCCTGCGAACGCACCTGGGTCGGCGTCAGCTCGATGCCCACCTGCCAGCAGATGTTGGCCGCCACCGTCGCGAAAAGTCGGTTCAGCATGGCGAACGTGGTGGAGACGGTGGGCAGGGTGCGCGCGTGCAGGGTGAGACCCAGCATGAGGGAGCTGAGCGCGGCCATGAGCAGGGCGCCGCTGAACGTGGCCCGCCTGCCCACGGCCTCGGCCAGGAACAGCACGATCAAGTCGGCCGGCAGCTCCATCAGGCTGAGCACGCTGGCCGCCACGCGCATGTCGATGTCGAAGTTGGTATTGCGCACGCTGCTGTCGAAGCTGAGCATCATGGCCATGGTGGTGAACATGAGCACCAGGGTGCGGCCGCGCAGCGCCGGCCGCCGGAACAGTTCGGCCACGGAGGCCGACTGCCGCTGCTGCGCCGCGCGCCGCCGCGCCCGCTCCTCGAACGCCGCAAACACGGCATCGGGCACGAACCGGCCGTTCTCAGCGGCCAGCCGGCGCAGCTGGCGTACGGCGGCGCCGGTGCGGCCAGCGCGCGCCAGCCAGCGCGCCGACTCGGGCACCGTGTAGGCGTACAGCGCGGCGCCGGCCATTGGCGCGCCAGTGACGAGCGCCAGTGTGCGCCAGTGCGCCAGGCCGGAGGCCAGCCACGGCAGGCAGACGGCCGCCAGCATGAAGGAGGTGGCCATCGGCACGTTGATGACGAGCGTGCGGTAGCGGGCGCCGACCGACTCGCTGAGCAACACCAGCGCTAGCACGCACTGCTGGTCGTACGTGGCGCCGGCCAGCAGGCGGCCCAGCGCGAAGCTGGCCGGCCCGCTGGCGGCGGCCGTCAGCAGACCGGCGCAGCAGCCCAGCAGGTTTGCCGAGACCAGCGCCGGCAGCCGGCCGAACCTGCCGGCATGCACCGTCCGTCAGAGCAGCGCCCGGGTCAGGGGCAGCGGCGGGCGCGGCGGGCTCCCATCTCTGGCTGTCCGGACAGCTGCCCCGGCGCTGTCTGGTCAGAGGCGATAGCGCACTGTCCGGACACGCGCTAGCTGACCACTTACCCGACAGCTGCAGGGCAGCCGCCACGGCCTACCTGTCGGCGAGGTAGCCGAAGACCATGGTGCCGATCACGGCGCCGACGAAGAACATGGACGACACGAAGGGCTTCAGCCAGGCGTTCTCGCACACCCAGCCGAACTGAAAAAGGCGCGCGAAGCAGTGTCGGGGTACGGAAGCAGCTGCCACGCGCGCCAAGAAGTGAGCGATGAAAGGTGGTGTCAAAAATGCGACCACTGGCCGGAAGAAGTGCTCGATTTAAAGGCAGACGTGATGGTGCTCGGTCGGCCTACCATGCGTACATGAGATGTGCCCCTTGCGTACGAAGATAATACAATGCCTAACTCATGATCGTGGGAGCGGGCATTGTTGCATTGCAATACATTACATGAGTACGTGAGTTCGAAGCTCGGACACGCCAGAGGCTGTCGAAAGTGCGGTGCGAATGAGTATGCATAACTACACGACCAATAGGCTCAGGTCCTTTCCAGGATCAACTTATATTGGATAACTCAGCTTGCGCAACGGTCAAAATAATAATGGTAAACAATAAAATAAAAAATAAAGAGAGTGCGCAGAAATCACCGTTGGAAATGTTGTGTGGGGAACAACACGTCAATGAGATCCATGACTCGCACAAACACTTCATCCGTTTCGGGATGGCAGAATTACTACGCTGCAGTGATATTCAACGACGTTGGACACAACCCGGGGCGCAGCAAGGGAAAAGAGGAGTGGTCTTCCTTAGGTCTGCATTTGTATTTTCCATCATGGATAGCTCCCGACATGACGTTAAAAATTTGCGTGATGCGTACTCCACGAGATCAGCGCTAAGAATCCTGGCTGCGCCCTGGATGCGATCACCAAGTGACACCACCTTGCCAGAAGTGTCAGGTTGTCAGTTGTCAGGCTGTCAGCCCCAGACACGCGATGCAGCTCCGCAGCATTCAACCCAGGCCCGCAACGTCGCAACTCTCCACACCGCCGACACAGGCCGACGGCACCGGACACCCACGCACCTCGGACACGGCGGTGGGGTAGAGGGTGCCGAAGTCGAAGTGCCAGCCGTGTCGGCAGGACGTCGTGGGCGTGCCGGGGCCCAGGCCGCTCCAGTTGCCGCTGCTCACCAGCAGGGTGAAGTTGACGTCGTAGATGAGGCACTGGTCGTAACCGCCGTGCTCGTCGGGCGGCACCGACAGGCGGCGCGCCTGTCGCGGGCCGAAGCCGAGCGCGTCGAGTTCCGGGGAGCGGCACCAGTGCGCCGGCTCCAGCAGCAGCCACGTCTGACCGAAGTAGACGAAGCAGAGGAACACGAACACGGGCTGCAGCAGGAGGAACGTGCACCGCTGCCGGCGGCCGCAGTCGCCCACCGCGCCCAGCAGCAGGTCGAACTCGTTGTCGAGCCCGGCGTCGTTCAGACTGAAGCGGCTGAGAGCCAGCTGCGACTGCACGGCCGCGATGGTGGCCGGCGACGGCGAGGGGGCCGAGCGGGTGGCCGACGGCGGGCTGCCGGCGAGGCGGCGCTCCGCGGTCAGCCGCGCCGCAGCCGCCGGCGCGGCCGACCTCTGAGCCGCGGTCATGGCCCGGCCGAGAGCGCCGGGGCCGCGCCGAGCTCAACGGCAGGCCTGCGCCCGCAGGTCAGGAGTCGGAGGTCTGTCGCGGAGGTCTGGAGCTCGGCGTGGCTGGACACCCGCGTCTGTCGGAGGGGGTGAAGGTCGGGCTGGGCAGGCGGACCTCCATGTGCAAGCCCCAGGAGACGGAGAGATCTGTGGTGGGGTGACACACACAGTATGGAATACGCGTTACTTAGTCAACGTTCTTTACATGAACGATCCAGTGAATTGGGAAGAAGCAATGCTATGTGGCAAAGCAAATCCGACACGTGCAGTTCTCAAGTGTTGAGAGTCTGGACTGATCCAAAGCAAGGAGGTTACTTGCTCGGTGCTCCGACGTCCTCACCAACCGGGGACAGCAGACCCACGATGCGTTTTTCAGCTCATGCCCTAACCGTAACCCATGAGCGCAGCCCCATTACCCGAGGCGAGGCGGCGTCGAACCAGGTCCTGACCTGACTTTTCAGCATGCCAGGAAAGCACATCGAATGCTAATCCCCCTTCGTTCAAGATCCTTTGAATATCTTGCAGCTTTTGGGCGCTGCACGACGGCCCTAACGCGACAAAAGGCTGAAAAACACTGCCACGACGCATCGGCACGCTGGCAACAGATAATCCCCGCCCGGGAAGGCACCGCGCCGGGGCGACTTACAAAGCGGCTGTGGGCCTTGCCTGCCTGTCTGGCACTCCTTGCGAGGTGATAAGAGGCCATCTGTGTCTCCTGTTTCACAAGAGACGCCACTAAGAGTGCCTCAACGCCGGTCCAATCGGAGCCTGATCACACACATAGTGAGGTGCTAGCGCGGAGATTACTCATGGGCCTTCCTGCTAATGTCGAGGACGGGCCGAACACGGGCAGCCGCACATTTTCCCCACAATTTATGTTTGCTGTATTTGTTGCGATTCCAAGGGTACCGCAAACCGGGTGCAGACCAATGGGCTCACTTCTTGCTCAGCAAATTTTGATACAATTATTTTCCATGAAGCAGAATCGCTTTCTGTTACTCGTTCTCAGTGCAGATCTGCATTCCTCGGAAAAAACCGGCAAATCCCATAAGCTTCATGAACATCTGGATGTCATGGTGAATACATAGACTAATGATTCGGTAGACCCAACGGCCAGTACAAACCCGCTAGCAAATATTTTCTCGGCGTAAGATCACACGTTGCGCAGGAGCAACTGCTGGTAATTGGGCTTTCCACGAAGAAAGCATGTCAACTACCCTGCAATGCGACGACCTGCTCCAAGTTGTCTTTTACCGAGCGTGGCAAACTCAAACGCAGGATAAGCCGCTTGCAAAACGCATGAAGCAACTATGCGTGGGAGCCACTCGGAGCGATAGGGCCAACTACGCTTGGACACACCTAGTCAGCAAATGCTCACCATCATCATCGCTTGCCTTAAAGACGATGCCTCCCCTTCCGCCTGTGTGTGTGCCACTGTTCACCTTCTCCATGAAGCCGGTCTATCTTCCGGCACAGCCAGCGTAATATCCGTCTCCGTGATCACAGCGGATAATGATCTCTTTGCGGGCTGTCCAAAGCGAGGCTGATCGTTGCCCCTCTCAGAATGATCTTCTCGTCCTAGCCCAGCATTAGACCACAGCGCCAAAACAGCGCTGATCAATGATCACTATCGAACTATCAAATATCATTCATGTGCGATGAATGGGCTTCGCATGCCTTTTCTAACCATGACTGTCTTGAGCAAATGTTTTGACCTACAGCTCCATGTTTTTCATTAAAATGCGTCTACATTATGTTGGCTTCGAATGACTTCAGTCTTACCTCGGTAGCCATACAGCCAGTCGTAGTCAGCGCCCCCACTCCCCTCCCCGACACCGGGCGCAGACTACAACCCCCGTCGCAGCAGAGCGATGTCGGGCTCGGCGGGGGCTCCACCTCAGCATGCAGCCGAAAATGTGACACCAGCGTTGTCATCACTGCGGGGCGCGACACGTACTCTAGTCTGCCGATGGTTTGCTTGGTCCATTCATTGATGGTGAAGGCAGCCAAAACGAAAATGACGGTCTTTGGCGCCCAGCAAAACCTGAAAGGGGTTCCCTCAATTGACAGTCATCTTTCGGGGAGATCAAGTCAGAGCCTGTCGTACCATACCTCGACATTGCTTTTTGACCAGTTTTTGTCGTGAGATGTTCACATTGCTAATAGCAACCGGAAATACTTTGGACCTTCCTTTCGACCACACATCACTTCGGCACCAGTTTCACCAGAACAGTCCCATCAACCTACAACATACTGAACGGGCATCTCTCATGCGCATCATTGTCTTTGTGTCTTTGGTAACTACTCCAGCAAAACTTGCAAGGGATCTTAAAGGTAATGAACTTCTCAGGGAGAGTAGCGCCAGCCAGACGACAAATTGACCACGCAATCGACGTGCCGAGGGGGCCAGGCTGGCTCATTTTCAAGCATCTAGCGGTCCCGCATTCCCGCAGTGTACTAGAGAGTCGGAGAGCCTCCTCCACTTACGCGATTCTCGCAAAACAATGTTCACTTTCAATGAAGACGCACAAGGTGGGATAAGCTGCGAGAACGTGCGAGAACGTTCGCACGTGCGAGAACTAGCGAGAACGTGCGCAGAGGACTTTAATTTGCTTCTCTTGGCCCATATCTCTTCAGCAGAATGTCGACAGAAATGCCCGGACCAAAATCGAGGCATTCAAAGGGAAACTGAGAACGTTCCGGAAACGTAGCGATTTGACCTGCCGCGCATTGGTGCCCGTTGATATGAATTTTTGCGTGGTGTTCTTTGATCCATTGAGTATGCGACTGAGAAGTCACATGCCCAATGTGTACACGGCCGTTGGTAGCAGCATACGCATTGCCGCTTGATTTCATATTTCTTTAATGTTGTGTCCCACGTTGCTCGAGTGCGTGGCGTTGGACTGAGAACAGCCACTCGCACGTGAAGAGCCTTAAGGAGTGCAATTCACGAGACAGAAATGAGCGGTGCTAGTCGACATGCCCGTGGCGGAGTAGAGTGTCACACATAGTGAACTAGTTGACGCATATTATTTGAAACATGCTGATTTCTTCGTCGTGAATGGATTCTTCCAATTAAAACCGAGTGAAAGCAGAGATGCCAAATTTTTTTTTCGAGAAAAGAGAACGATACATTTGGTGTCCAGTGGCAGGATTTGTTGAAACATATCACAGTCCATTGCTTGGTACAGGACGCACAGAAAGTCAGACGTAACAAGGAAGTTCAAAATCCGTCACGAGCGCTCCCCAACGGCGATGTTTGGACCACGTGATCAACATTCAAGTACATCGCCCCGATCACCGTCCATCACGAAACAAGCAAACAAGGATCTTTCGTCCCACCTGATAAGGCACTCAAGTGCTTACAGTAGCAAGAATGGGACGAACCAGTGAGAGCGGAATGGAGCTAAAAATGCCTGAATCATTACTGGAATGATAATTCGCGTCTCTTTGTCCTCACTTCCCATGCACCAGAACAGGCCTAAAAGGGCAGTCCAACCGGAACAAGCGCTTTTGGCTGGCATAAGCTTTGCGTTTTTCTGGCGATTACAGGCTGGCATGTACATTTTGTTGCGGCCATGCCATGTGCCAACAAGTGACCTTATTTGGGTAGGTATGCTCGGGTTGGAAGAACCCTTCTTAAACGGTTGAATATACACAAAAGTCGAGGCGAAGACCTCCCTCAAAGAGGTGATTCAAACATCAGAGGATATCATGCCACGCACCTTCCCGATAGGGACGCTGGACAGTGGTTTTCTACGGTGCACTCAGTCGCTGAGACTACATGGCGTCGCCTGTCAACCCCCCTGACAAAAACGGCGGGCACCGCGGGGATCGAACCCATACCTCCAGCGTTCCAGGCAAGCAGCCTAACCACTGCACTATCGGACCCACGGAATTACTGGAACCGCTTTTTGGATCACATTCGCCATGATAAGAGACGCAAAACTACAACGTACCGATTAAACGATGTTATGGGGTAAATGTCGGTCACATTGACAGTACTCACGTTTCATGCCGGGCTTATGATCACGACACACCTACTTTGCAAACCTACTTACTAGACTCTAGTTTGATTCTAAACGTAGTCTAACGCAGCCCACTCTTTTCTTTCGTCACGCGTTCGACGCCGATGCAGCTGAAGTGAGAAATACCTCTACCGCGTGTACTCCACCTGAAAAATAAGGCCAATCATAGCCCATTCAGCGCGTAGTCCGATTTCATCTATCCCGGCGTTGCGTTCACGACTGGTATGTCACCGACCGCACACCTCGTGCCGCACTTACCCGAGGCCGGCCCGCGGTGCGGCCGGCCAGCGGCCGCGGCGCCGGCGTCGGCCGGCGAGGCGCGAGCGTCGCTCACGACGGCCAGCCGCCCGCGCGCCGCCGAGCCAGGCTGTCGGCCCTCACGGCGTCCCATGACACACTGCCGGCGGCGGGCGGGCCGGCGCTCGCCTGACGTCGCTAACGATTTCCCGTCGAGGGAGGGATGCCGCCTGACCGGCCAGCCGTCAGGGCGGGCGGCGGACCGTCCCCGGAGCCCGGCCCAGTGACCGCCCTGCCCCCGGGACCCGCCGCGAGCCGCGCCCGCTTTGGACGCCCGCCGGACGCTGATCTTGTTTGCCGGCGGCGCGCGGAGCGGGCCTCCCCGGGCGCGCGGGGACCTCCCCGGGCGCGCGGAGGCTCTCCCGTCTCCGGCGGACACATACGACGCCCGCGGACCGCGGCAGGCTCCGGCCGTGGGTTACGATCGCCTTTCCGTCCCTGCTGGGATGCATTCTAGTGCAGTCCGCGACGCAGGCCGGCTGCAGCAGTCGCTGGCGATTGCGCTTCAAAAGGTGTGAAACAATTGATGTGGGTTTTCATACTTTTGCCAACACGATGACTACATCTGACTTGTAATGTGAGGCATGGCGCGCTGCACGGATAGATTAAACCCACACCTTGTGTTCCCCTCTGGAATAATCGACAGAAAGTTATGAGTCGTCACGCACGTGACGGATGTGCGTGACGGCTCGCATTCCATGACCACCCACCGGCAGGTGAGAGGTCCGTGACGACCTGCTATTCTGAGGGATGGGCGTCACATGCAATAGGCAATACGGAATGGAGACGCGCCGCTCCGCCGTTGTCAAGGGTCAAGGTGAAGGCAAGGCTAATGCTGCCGGCATTACGTGTTTTGTCACCAGGGGCGCAGCCGGGAGCTCATTGATGGGCGGAGGGGGAGGGGGAGGAGGTGGAAGAAACGCATCACGTCGATTTTTAATTTGTTTCAGGAGCCATCGGTCGTAAAAAGGGTACAATGCAGCGGTTTTCTGGGGGGGGGGGGGGGGGGGGGTCACCCTCCTACTCGCCACTAATGCGCTTGGTAAAGAATGCCATTGGCGATTGCACCGGAATCAGTGCGTGTCGTGGCACTTGTTATTTAAAGCCAGCCGATACGTTTCCTGAGCCGGATTTTTGCACCAAGCCTATTGAAATAAAAACGCTGCTCAATGGGTGGAAACAGCGAGGAGGGCAATTCAGCGCAAGTGCGGTTAGTCGCTCTTGCGTGAGCTGTGTTACTCGTGCCTGGCCATGCCACTCACTTATTTAAACCGTTTAGTGTCACGTTTCTGAAGCCGGAGGACATTTTCTCGATCTTCCACTTCACCCATCTTCAAAACAAGAGAGGCTTCCTGAATGCTGGCAACGGAGCATCTAAGGACGTTTGTGTGCGTGGGTCCATATGTAAAAAGGATGCAGTTACACTCCTTGTAAAAATGCCCATGGCGCGTGGGCCTAGCCCAGATATTCCTACGGGGCGCGGACAGGGCTGTTGGCTATACATCTCGCCGATATTTTTACTTTTCTGTCGGGAGCCACCTGTGATGAAATACGGAAAAAACCGGGATTTAGGGGGAACGCCTCCCCTACGTCCCCCTTGGCCGCACCCCTGCCAGGACTGGCCTATGGAGAAGGTATGCTGAAACCTAGTCAGCAAGAGGACGGCTTTTTGTCCATTCGGACTGCACGGTGGCATCATTGTCAAGGCAACATTTGACATGTTTAGGGCTAGAGCGATCTGCCCTCGTGAACGTGCCTCAAAGGCCACCTTGTTTGCTTACTTTTGGATTACTGTTGCGAGCAGTTTAGTAGACATCGCACTTTTGTAGGCGACATATCCAGATAGTCGATAGAGATATAGATGGTTGATGGTAGTTGCACGTCTGGAGCTCCTTTGGCTCTAGCTCTTGATCTGTCAGACAAAACATATACTGAACCAATCGAAAGACTGGCCAGTTTATTCTTAATGCAATTGTGCACGCCAAGCCCGGTACTGCCAACAATGTGTACACCAAGCCCGGCACCACCGGCACCGGCAAGCCAGGTTCCATGTCTCGCCATAATATGCTTATTTTTATCGCCACGACCGCTAATTGCTTAGTGATCACCGCCCTTTCAAAGCGTTTGCTGCCAGTTTTGCGCGAATGTCATTTGGTGCCCACAGTGTCAAACCGATGGGAAAAACCATTTTGCACGCCAGGCACACCCGCGTCCACAGCGGCGGCCAATCGCCACTAGCCCTTGAGCATCTTCATGCGCGCATGCGCGGCCCGCGTAGATTGCACTTTCGGATCACAATCAATGCAATCTGTATATTGCGACGTAAGATTGCACAAAGACGCGAATACCCGAAGATGCACATTTCGATGTAACGCAAATGATATTAGCGTGTTAAACGTAATCAGCGTAGTCGTAATCGCATGAGTTAGTTGTTGCTGGTTAGCTCCGCCTCCCACCGCATTTTGCGAAGTTTTCAGCCCCCATGTGAAAAGTGATGGAATAGTTCCCACATGTTTTCAAAGAAGACGGTTACAGCAGGCATGGGTGGAAAAATGCGCAGGTATGTTTGGAGCACCTTGGCCCTCCATGCTTGTCACAACCTTTCCATATGTGACAAGTCATCGGAAATTTGCACAAAATCGTCAGCAAAGCAAAGCACCTTATGTTTTTGAGAAACGCTGGTCTCCGATACCTTAAGGATCTCTTATGGAGCTTCTATCATGCGAAATGGGCAGGTGCTGAAAGCTTGCTATTTAAACGTCTGACTCAAAATATTTTCTACATGGACGCAAGTCAGTTTTTAAACAAAAAGTGGTATTCTTTGATAGTCATTCATAAACTGGGTTAAAACTAATATTACTGCCGAGATACAGCTCGCGTGGTAATGGTGCTTGAGCCACACGCGGACACAAACGCTTTCTTCACCAGCTCGCACTCAGATATTCACACATTCCAAAACAGCGTCCGGGAATTGCAGCCCAGGAGGCGCATCACAACTTCATCCCCGGGACGCCCTGCTGGTGACCGGGCGGGGAGGCGACCAGCCACGCATGGCGTGGCAGGCCAGCTGCAGCGTCGGCGGCTGGGCGGGCTGGATCGGTCGGCAGGCTCTAATGACGTCAGTGCCGCGGCCCGGCCCGGCGGGCTCTAGTGACGTCAGCGCTGCGGCCCAGCCAGCGGGCTGGAGTGACGTCAGCGCCGCGGCCCGGCAGGCCGGAGTGACGTCAGTGCCGCGGCCCTGCCGACTCTAGTGTCGTCAGCGCTGCGGCCCGGCCGGCGGACCGGTGCCCGCGGGGTGGGGCTGCACCGCACCTCTCCCGTCCGGCTGGTCAACAGCACTCGGCAATGCTCGGAACCCTGCGGCGTACCAGGCACCCCGGTTAGCACAGTGGCCTCATTACGTGGGGCGTGCTATTCATTCGGTTTTTACGTCTCTGCCCTCCTCAAGTTTAACATGGTGCTGATCGTAAACGAAACTGTACACGCCAAAAGATAATTGTAAAAAAACTTTTTAACCAAAATAACTGAATAGACTGGTCAACTTGCTTTCATTCCCGGAACGAGCTCCAAGTAGGCTGCCAGTTCAGCAGTTATTGCAAAACTAGATATCACTGAATGAATGGAACGACTCCAGATGCACATATCACATGACGACGCCGACGACTCCACACAACTTACCTGAAAAGTGATTGGACAATGCGGCCCTTCACAGCTGGAGTGAAGACAAACGGGCAAAAAAAAACAACATTCGCGATATTTTTCTTACCCTATAACTATGAATTTTCACACATTTTAACACGCTTTGTTGAAGGTGAACTCCCACAAAATCTGCGCGGCACGTCTGCCAGCATAACAGCCTTCCTGACCTTTAACTATCGGCTGTTGTTGCATCATCCAGCCGATGCCGTGACGCGTCGCTACACCCCGCGCTCCTGAAGAGGCCGTGCATCGGTCTCACAGGCGGCCCGTCCGACCGGGTCGTCCTGCCGTCCGCCGGGTCTATAACGGCTCGTGCCTGTCCCTCGGCCGGCTGTTCCTGAGGCGCGCCGGCACACGGCGTCGTGCCGTCATCCCGCTGCGGCGCCATCCGGCCGGCGCCGGCCGGCGGGCCGCGCGCCCACGCCGCGCCAAGCCTTTGCACGCGCCATCCGGCCGGCGGCGCCACCGGCGACGTGTGGGTCACCGACGCCGCCGCCGGCTCCAGCGTCACGCCAGCGTGTGGGAGCCGCAGCGCCGCCGCCGGGCCGGGCTGCACGTCCAGCCGGCCCGGCCCGGCCACTGCGCCCTCCTCGCAGCCCGGCTGCTTGCCCGCGGCGCCCGAGGCCGGCACGCCGCGCCGCCCCTGGGCCGCTGACAGCGCCGCGCCGTCCGTCGTCTCGGGGCTCGGCGCCGACGGCGGCTGGCTGCGGGCAGCGGCTGCGGCCGAAGCCGTACTGTCGGCACCGGCGAGCGCGCAGCGGCCGGGCTCCGCAGACGACCTGCCGGCTTCCCGGCCGGACGACGACGTCCGCCTGCCGGGGCTGGGAACTGTCCCACTCTTGGGACCGGGCGTGGCCTTGCTCTCTCGACTGGGAGCGGCTTTTGCTCTTCAGACATGCAGTCGTCCTCGCTGTTGGACCTTCGGGACGCCTCGCAGCAAGACGGGTGCCGGGCCCGCTGCCGAGTGCGCTCGGATGATGTAGTCGCTGTCCTCCATCAGCTGCACCTCTCGGTCAAGGCCGGTCCACGCTCCAAGCTGAACCTTCGGCGGAACGTACGGTCTCCTCTTCACCCTGTAATATCCGCAAAAGTGCTGTTGGCACACGCAAACGCACACACACACACACACACACACACACACACACACACACACACACACACACACACACACACACACACACACACACACACACACACACACACACACACACACACACACACACACACACACACACACACACACACACACACACCACACACACACACACACACACACACACACACACACACACACACACACACACACACACACACACACACACACACACACACACACACACACACACACACACACACACACACACACACCACACACACACACACACACACAACCACATGCACGCACGCACGCACGCACGCACGCACGCACGCACGCACACGCGCGCGCACACGCACGCGCACACGCACGCGCACACGCACGCACACACCCACGCACGCAGCACGCACGCACGCACGCACACAGGTATACATACATATATAAATAAGTGAATATATGTATTTATTTATCTCAACAGCACCTCATGGCTTTAACCAAGACGTGAAGAATGCTGACAACCACTCCGTTAAAGCTGTTCGAGGTCACCTCCTATCGCACTGTGATGCTATCTACAATTATCTAACACCAAGCCCCCTCAATGTCTAACTGCTTGTCAGCACGTCTGCTTCTCAACTATAATGCCTCTCACGCTCCGAGGCACAAGCTCAGCAGTAGGGACCAAGTGTGTGGTCAGCGTTTCAATATTCGACCACGAAGTGGCAGGCCTGTAGATGTTTTTCATGCTTCATTCCCCGGCCGGAGCACACTGCCCGTTGCTCCTCCTCTTGCTCAAGATCGGCCAATCAGCATCGAACCAGGCAGTGGTCAGCACAACCTCAGGGCGTCTCGGGCTTGTTAAATCAGTCGGGAACGTCAAAGCCGCGTTTCCCACCGCCAAACACCGTCTACAGGTTGCAGCCTATGACGTCACAGGTAAGTGAGTCACAGTAGTTCGTACGGCTCGGAGTGCAGCCGCTCGCGTGTGACGAAGGCACTTGTGACGTCATAGGTAACAGCTCCGGCAGGCACGTTGCCATTAGGGAACGCGGCCCATATATCAGGGTTCGGGGTCAAAGGACAACAGATTAGCGACCAATGAACTACGCTTGTGGAGGCCGTCGGGGAACCCGAACTCTGGCAGCACGAATTTATATTTACCTCTTGCACACCCTGCTGATTGAATGCAATGATGCTGAGTGGTCTTGGGCTGACCCTTTTTTGACAGACTAACGCACACTACATCATATCGTTCCATGACATTGGTGACGTTAATGGATGGTTTCACATACCCATCGTTCCGGAAGTTCCGGCGGCGCGAGCTGGGCAGTGGCAGCGCTATCGAGCAGCAGTCACCAGAGGACCCCCCTCCGCACTCAACTGCGAATGCTGGTGCGCGCCGTAACCTCGTCTCGACCGGGCCGCAGCGGGCCATACATCACCTGTCAGCTGCCGCTGCCGCTGCCGCTGCCGCTGCCGCTGCCGCTGCCGCTGCCGCTGCCGCTGGCTTCTGTGGCACCTCTGGCGGGTCCAGCTCCGACTCGCAGCTGGGACGAGTGCGCGGTGGAGTACAGCGGCCACGGTCGGACAGCGAGGCATTGCCCACGCTCTGGACGGCCGAGGAATCAGCATGTCCCATCACGATCTGCGGACATTTTTGGATTTAGTCGGAGTCCTCTTGATTTGGTGTCTTTATGGATCACCGCCCACGCTAAGCAGCACATATTGCACGAGCCCCAGCCCCACCCTCCGAGCGTATAATTCTGGGTCAGAGGTATAATTTCACGGCGAAAGCTTAACGTGCCGCAATGCTCGGCACGGTCCACTGTGACGTCACCTAATATTTAGCCGCCCAATATACTGCCACCTGATATACTGCCACCTGATATTCAGCCGCCTGGTATTTAGCCGCCTGATATACTGTCACTTGATATTTAGCCATCCGATATACTGCCACCTGATATACTGCCACCTGATATACCGCCGCCTGGTATTTAGCCGCCTGATATACTGCCACCTGATATTTAGCCGTCTGGTATTTAGCCGCCTGATATACTGCCACCTGATATTTAGTCGCCTGATATACCGCCACCTGGTGTTTAGCTGCCGGGAGCTGCCGCCGGCTGCAGACCATCCCAGTTGGGAGAAAATAGAGCGCCCAAAGCGCTCTCTATTTTTTTCTCTATGTCTCAAAGCCGTTCGGGGATCAGGCCCCCAGACAGGTTGTCAGACATCTGATCCAGTGGCGAATCCTGGGGGGGAGGGGGGGGAGGGGACATGGGGCCGTGCTCCGTCATTGGGCCGAAGACGCACCGCAGTCTCGTGGTGAAGAGGCACCAAAATCCTTATTTCAGGAACGCTTAATCTTTGTCTTCAAGACGCACCAAAGTTCAAAGGCGCCACAAACGGCCCTTTGAACACAAAAAACCAAAGAAAATTTACTTCTAGAAATGGCGTGGACTAAAGCCAGGAAACATTCTGGCGTAAGATATGCTATCACTAAAAGATAGGGTTTGAGAATAAAGTGGCCGAAAGCCGGGAACTTCTTGGTGAGATAATCAAGGGGGGGAGGGGGCACCAAGTTCTAGGAGGCACCGCAGTGAAGCGCGGCCCCTCCCTTGGCGAAATCCTAGATCCTTCCCTTGTTCTGATCACATACCTGCTGTCTGGGAAGCAGTGTGGTTTTCGTCACTTCTGATTCTGACATGTTTCTCAGTTCAACGACGGTGTTGGCGCTATAAGAATCGCTGATAATATTCCTGTGGCCCATCTGACGGTTCGACTCACTGCCTTCACTCAATCTTGAGGACCTCCCTGTTTGAATTTGCCCGGAGTATGCAGCGCCAGGCAATACTGGGCTGTTCTGATGAGCGGCCTCCACATTGCCGTGTGATAGCCTATCCCTCTTGGTGGCCGGGCGCGACACCGCCCTGTCTTGGGTATAGACCACCGGCAGTGTTTCGACGACGTTAAACTGCCGCACATGTGCATAGGCCGCTGTGGAGAGCGACATTATTTTGGCGCCTCGATCGGAATCAGAGCCGGATTTCGATGCTCTTCCCGACGCACGCGCCTTGGCGTCCAAACTGTGCGCCACGTGCTTTACCGGGGAGACGCCCCTCTCCGGCTTGGAGACAACTTGATCTTTGTGCCTCGACCTGCACCTCGCTGGCAGACTTCCGTACTTGCTGTCCGAAATTGGCGCTTGCTCTTCAGCCTCTGGCGTCGCGGTCCTGGTCGCCGCCTCCGCTTGCAAGCTGGACGACGAACTTCGCCTGAATTTACCAATCGCTGTCCGCTCTTCACCAGCAGAGTCGGGACTAGAAGGACCATTGCCGGGCGGTGGCACGACATCCCCCTGCGGGGTCTGGCACACCGATCCAGGAACAGACGCCACGTCTGCATGTCTTCGGGTCAGGCTGAAGGGAAGGTCCCCAGCCGGTAGGTCGCTGTTGCTCTCTGAAACGGTCCAGCCAAAACGTGAGATAGTTTAAGCGTATCCATGCACACGGATAAATAATGGGATTTCGGTGCAGCTGAGGATATCCAAAATCGTTTGTATGTGGGCCCAAGCAATCGGGATAATGCTACCGATTAACCCGATGCATAACACACCCTTATGAATCCTACATACAAAAGAAAGCAGGCCACAGCCTTTATCGTTACCGACCGTTGAGGTAAGCGCATCTTGAACAGCAGTGCGTATACCATCAACTCAGGGGAAATACTGCACAACCACTGCAAGCGTTGGCTTATATTCGCACTATGTAGATCTGAATAAACTCACCTTTGTGTCTGTTTTGCAAATCACCCACAGCAAGTAGCGCGTCGTCGGATGACGCGCTCTGATTCAGGTCCTCGACGCCATGCCATCTCTCGTCCTTCTCCAGAGGCGGTCCGTCGCCATCCAGTCCTGTCCGCTCCCGTCCACCCGTATATTTCTTGTTCCCCTGGCGACGAGGTCTGTCCTCTGACTGCCTCGCGACGCACTTCTCTGAATCCCTTCACTTGCCCTCGGGCGTCGCTCCCGACGCCGCGCGTCGCGCAGCCGCCCTCTCCCTCCGCGGCGCCGCGGTCGCCCTCCGCGCCCTCGGCACCGCTCGAGGGGTCTCCTGTGCGACGCTCGCCAGCAGTGCTGTCTGCAAACCGGTAGGCGCCGACAGCCGGGGGCGCGCGAGCGGCCTCGTCGGCGTGACCCCCTTCGTTCCCGTCGGCCAGAGCGGCGCGCGCGACGTCGTCCTTGAGCAGGCTCGGTCGCGATGCATGCGGCGACGCTGAGCTCGACGCGGGCTCGCACGGCTCGCTGACGGCGCCGCTCCGGCGCGGCGCCTGGCCGGCGGGCGTGGGCGAGGAAGCCCCCGAGTCACGAGCGGCCACTTCCCCAGCGCGCGCAAGGTCGTCCGACCCCGCGGCGGACGCGCCTCCCGACTTGTGCCAGAACGGCGGAGACGGCGACGCAGCGGGAGCCAGCTCCGGCGGCTGGCGACCACACGGCTCCGGTTCCGGTGGCCTCGGAGCAGCGGGGGCTCGCTCCTCTGGTGCTGGTGGGGCGAGAGCCGGCTCCGGTAAGCTCGCAGCTGCAGTTTGCTGATGGAGCGGGAGCCGGCTCCTGTAAGCTCGTGGCTACGGTCGCTGATGAGACAGGAGCCGGCTCCTGTAGGCTCGCAACCGCGGGAGGATCGTCTTCTGGCACTGATGCGTTGGAGGCCCGCTTCCTCTGCGGAACGAAGCGTGGCGCCGGGTCCGGTGCGGTCGGCCGGGCTTCAGCGGGCCCGGGAGTGGTGGGTGGTGGTGGCAATCCCCGGGTGCGCGGTGTCGTAGTCGCTGTAGCCCGCATCGGCAGCACTGGCGGCGCTCTAGTCGGCTCCGGTGGCGGCGGCGCGCGGCGCTTCCTGGCCATAGCAAAGAGGGTCGCGTCGATCTCCAAGTCGTCGTCGTCCTCGAGGCTAGGCGGCGCCGCCCGCCGCGACTCGGGTTGCCCCCGCTGGCGGGGTCGAGGCTGTGACGGCGGGAAGGCCAGGGCGCGCTCCGTC
The DNA here is from genome assembly GCF_011947565.3 of Pollicipes pollicipes. Classification (NCBI taxonomy): domain Eukaryota; kingdom Metazoa; phylum Arthropoda; class Thecostraca; order Pollicipedomorpha; family Pollicipedidae; genus Pollicipes; species Pollicipes pollicipes. The sequence goes on along the minus strand of NW_023597034.1, from coordinate 31,237,820 downwards.
CCTCCACTCCGAAACAGGCCTGCAAGAGAGCGGGGATCCAACTCAACTACAGATATTCGTCTGAGTGGGATCGACCATAGAGTGCGGGCTGAGATACTGGGTCGTTGAGCAGGATGATGACGGTGGAAAATAAGGGGAGGTGGGTTGTTGACTGAGGCTGTTTAGATTTCTGCCAGCTTAGAAGCTTGAACGAAATCTAAACATATCGTGCATTTTAATGCTGTAGGAGCAACGCATAAACATTTGTTTATTTCAAATGCTATACACATACACCCAAGGTCCCGCACGAACGCGTCATCCGAGTGTTTATAATGCACTCGTTTCTGTTAATGCGCTCCCATTGCCGGGCTGGTCCGTCGCCGAGTTTGTGTCGATTGTCTGTGTTCCTGTATAACACTGCTGTGTGAGATACGTTGCTGTCCCGAGTCACCTGGCCAGGTACGCCCCTGTCCTGTCCCGGTCCACCTGACTGGGTGCGTCGCTGTCCCGGCTCACCTGGCCTTGATAAGTCCCTGTCCTGTCCCGGCTCACCTGACTGGGTACGTCTCTGTACCGACTCACCTGGCCAGGTACGTCCCTGTCCTGTCCCGGTCCACCCGGCTGGGTATGCCTCTGTCCCGACTCACCTGGCCAGGTACGTCCCTGTCCTGTCCCGGTCCACCCGGCTGGGTATGTCTCTGTCCCGGCTCACCTGGCCAGGTACGTCCCCTGTCCTGTCCCGGTCCACCCGGCTGGGTATGTCTCTGTCCCGACTCACCTGGCCAGGTTCGTCCCTGTCCTGTCCCGGTCCACCCGGCTGGGTATGTCTCTGTACCGACTCACCTGGCCAGGTACGTTCCTGTCCTGTCCCGGTCCACCCGGCTGGGTATGTCTCTGTACCGACTCACCTGGCTAGGTACGTTCCTGCCCTGTCCTGGCCTGCGCGGTTGGGTACGCCCTGTACCAAGTCACCTGGTGAGGTTCGTCTCCGTCCCCGTTCACCCGGCGAGGCTCATCCCTGTCCCCGCTCACCCGGTGAGATTTGCCCCTGTCCTGGCCCACCTGGTGAGGTTTGCCCTGTCCCCGCTCACGCGGTGTTGCTCGTCCCTGCCTCCGCTCACCTGGTGAGGCGCGTCCCTGCCTCCGCTCACCTGGTGAGACGCGTCTCTGCCTCCGCTCACCTGGTGAGGCTCGTCCCTGTCTCCGCTCACCTGGTGGGGCGCGTCCCTGTCCTGATTGGCGGAGGATCGTGTGCGGCGTCGCTCCTCGCGCCAGTCTCAGAGCGGAACCGGACGTGGGTTTCACTGGAGGCCGCTCGGACGCGCGCTGCTTTCGAAGGGCGACCTCGGCCTCGGAGCTGGGGAGTCGGCCACCAGCCGCGGCTGCCGACCCAGACGGATGCTCCGGACCCGCCGTTGACTCCGCCGATGACAACGTGCTCGTCCGGCTGGCGGCGCAAGCGGACCGCTGAGTTTCCAGAGAGGTGCCCTGAGTTCGAGGTGCCCTGAGTTCGAGGTGCCCTGAGTTCGAGGTGCCCTGAGTTCGAGGTGCCTTGAGTTCGATGAGTCTTGAGTTCGAGGTGCCCTGAGTTCGAGGAGCCCTGAGTTCGAGGTGCCCTGAGTTCGATGAGCCCTGAGTTCGAGGAGCCCTGAGTTCGAGGAGCCCTGAGTTCGAGGAGCCCTGAGTTCGAGGTGCCCTGAGTTCAAGGAGCCCTGAGTTCGAGGTGCCCTGAGTTCGAGGTGCCGTGAGTTCGAGGTGCCCTGAGTTCGAGGTGCCTTGAGTTCGAGGTGCCTTGAGTTCGAGGTGCCCTGAGCTTGAGGCGCCCTGTGTTCGAGGTGTACGAGTTCGAGGTGCTCTAAGTTCCAGGTGCCCTGAGTTCGAGGAGCCCTGAGTTCGAGGAGCCCTGAGTTCGAGGTGCCCTGAGTTCGAGGAGCCCTGAGTTCGAGGTGCCCTGAGTTCGAGGTGCCCTGAGCTTGAGGTGCCTTAAGTTCGAGGAGCCCTGAGTTCGAGGTGCCCTGAGTTCGAGGTGCCCTGAGTTAGAGGTGCCTTAAGTTCGAGGAGCGCTGAGTTCGAGGTGCCCTGAGTTCGAGGTGCCCTGAGCTTGAGGTGCCTTAAGTTCGAGGAGCCCTGAGTTTGAGGTGCCTTGAATTCGAGGAGCCCTGAGCTCGAGGTGCCCTGAGTTCGAGGTTCCCTGAGCTTGAGGTGCCTTTAGTTCGAGGGGCCCTGAGTTTGAGGTGCCCTGAGCTTGAGGCGCTCTGAGTTCAAAGTGTTCGAGTTCGAGGAGCCCTGAGTTGAATTCGAGGTGCCCTGAGTTCGAGGTGCCCTGAGCTTTAAGTGTTCCAAGTTTGGGGGCACACTGAGCTTGAGGCGTTTGAGGTCTGAGGCAATGGGCCATCTGCGACTCGTTCGGCATGCACCGAGGGACGATCTGTGATTACAGCTTCCCACAACCTAAGATTTAAGCAAGAACAGCTTCGGCTGTTGTGATCTTCCAGTGATTGCAGAGGGGGACATTGGGAAAATACGTCTTTTGGGGAACTTGTTGGCTATATAGCCACAGTTCAGGGTTGTCGACAGGTACACACCGATCTGCAAATAAATCAATGGATACCAATCTCTTAAAACAATCACCGCCGCTGACTACCGTTCACCGTCAGCCGTCAGCTTCAGCGCACGGCATACGGAATCAGCCGCAGCTTCTCCAGCGTGCACCAAAGGCTGAACACGACGTGTACGCGATCAACGCCGGACTCGGCTCATGTCTCGCGATGCGTTGTAGCGACTATTGAGGAGCATTTACAAAGAAGAGAACTTGTGTTGCCTAAAGCAGCTTTTCACTTAAAAGTATACCAATAGTCATGAGTGGGCTTCATTCACCATATCTGATGCTTACCTCAATATCTTCAAATGTGAAACATTCCCATTAAGCATTTTAACACACGTTCGGGTGGGGACCAGTTTGCACCCCCACTTCCGACATAATTTTCGGGCGGTGTGGCGTGGCCGACCTATGACAAGTCCGAATTAGGCCGAGGCATCTAGGTTAAAGGTAGTTGCATGAGTAGACCTCAGGGCTGTTCGGCCACACATCGTGAGTTTGACCTTGTTTGACCTTAATGTTTAAGAAGGCCATCACCAAGAATCGTGTAACTTTGTCATAAGTGAGTTCACATACAGTTTTACCTGCCCAATGTATTTTGCGCCTCTAGATCCTTAGTTTTTTACATCTCGGGGGGCCAAATCACTCCCCCCCCCGGCCCCCCCCCCTATTCCATCGGATTCAACCAGCCGCCGCCAGAGCGCGTGTTGAGGCACTGCTCAGTGTTTTACAGCACCGACTACCACACCGTACAACGCTGAAAAACCACCCAGATGGTGTCGGTGCTTAAGTATAGGTATAAAGTGGGCAACAATTTCTTAAATATCCACGTGTTTCTGTAGGAGACCACGGGGAGCAGACCTGGTGTTTGAAACGGTTTAAGACATATGCTCGTATGGAAAAGAACTGGACACTGACACTGACATACCTCGTCTCTCCCTGAATCTTCTGTTTGCTCTTTTTAAGCGTCTCATGTCCTCCGCATTTTGTCGGTATTTCTCACCGACTGCGGTCACGAAGAAGACAGTACTTTGGATGTTTTTTGGGCGCCAATATCAGCGACATTCGCAGTCTCTGTCATTGAGCCAACCACACATTTCCATTGGGCGGGCGGTAAGCCACCACATAATCAGGGTCATTTGCTTCATCGCCACGGCTGTCTGCCTCACATGATAATCCGGCAGCTGGGGGGGGGGGGGGGGGGGGGCAGCAGCGGCGGCAGTACTGGCTAAGCAGCTGTCACCGGCAAGACTGGTTGAGGTTTTGCACGGCTGCACTGTTAATACTAGTTCACTGGCTTCCTATACTAATATGCTGGTATACTGGCTCACTGGTTCTTGTTCCATGTTCCTCAGCCCACTGATTGCGCCACTCACACCGTCTTTTCGTTTCGGGTAGATTGCAGCACTGGGGTAAATCCGATGACCTCATTAGCTACCTTGCTGACGCAGCATGTTTGGAGAAACGCTTTACTCAGATATCTTGCCCTTCCATATCTCTTACTATCACGGTCATTGCGCTACCCACAACCTTATCACACGACGGGAACGATCTGGAAGGTAGGTCACGTGATTTAATGGCAAATTGGGATGAAGTAGCATCACCACGTTTCAAAGCGGTGCGCCTTCCTTGGCACCACCAGTACTGAACAGCTTGCTCCGTGTCGGTCTGGACCTAACGACTCTTTCCCCAAGCGAGGACAAGGCCGGGATACGTGACTGCCGATTGACAGCGATTTGTCGGACAGTGATTTGTCGGAGCCAATGAGTCAGTGGTGCTCCCTATGCTATCCAAAGGCCCACGGTGCCAAACAGGGGGTCCCGTGTTAACAAAGGAGACCGAGTCAGACGGGGTCGGTGTTGGAGAAGGCCTGAAGAGCGGCCGCTAGGGCCAGTGTCCCCGTGTGTTCGGGAGTGACAATCAAGGGCCAGACTGGAAGACTGAAGGGCTCCAGGGGCTGACTGTATGCCATATTGAGGCCCCCCCCCAACCGTAGAGCCGTGATCTTAAACTTCACTCAGAAGGCCTCCTGCACGGATTGGGTACCCCTGGGGCAGTCAGCCTCTGGGACCCTGGACAATAAACCTCTATTTCCGAATCAACGCACAAAAGTTGGCCATATAAGACGTATGGAGTGGGGCTCTCCGACAAAACGTTCAAAAATGATCGGGCTAATAAACTTCTACATGCTATCTTATACGCACGTACTTTCCGTACGAAATTTGTCACTGAAGAACACTTATTTACGAGAATCTGCCCACGGACCTTTACGTGCACAATCATTTCGTTACATGCTTTCTCCCAACAAATAATTAAACATGCAAACTTTATGTTTAACGAACCTTCTTCAATGCGAACTTTTGAACGTGGCAAGCGTCTCACACTACGTACCTGACCCCACGCGAAGCTTTCCACTTGTACTTTTGTCCGTAACCGGTTTTAAAAAGTAAAGTGGTGTTTTACGTTATTAAAATAGCTTTACGTAATGCGTGCCAGACGGCCATAAGCCAGCATATCAACGGGCTCGCCCCTTACCATAGGTCGAGGCGGTGCGAACCAGATGGCCTGTATTCATCCAAGCAGCCGGGCCCCTATTTTGAAAAAGTACGACCTTCAATGAAACTGATGAGGCAGGGATTGAATATGCACGCCCTAAACAGAAATCCGTTCCGGTGGTCGTAGTTATCAAACGACTCAGACAGATATCGGCTATCAAACGGCTTTTAGACGGCTATCAATCTCAGCAGCTAATAACAACCAGACTCACTTTTAACGTCTCTCCTACTTTTGATGACCTAGAGCTTTTAAACTGACGAAAAATAGTTTGTTTTAATCAACGTAACACTTTTACATGTCAGTATCATCTTCGTCTCAAAGTAGTGATCGTAATGAGTTCTCATTCCCCCTAATGACCAAAGAAATGAACTATCTTTACCTCCCAGGATTACAAATCGTTCTGAGAAATGCCAACCGTTTACTCTCTCCCAGTTCGGGAGGCACGGCCGATTAAGTATGCGGAATAAGAAAAGGGTTCTGTGGGATCCACTTGTTCCCTTCCATCTAAGGCCAGGAGACTAATTTAAAAATCCTACCCAGACCGGTATTCGTGAGAAAGCCCGTTTTGCCTCAGACCCTGGATTTCATTGCCCCCCGCCAAAAAAACCCGAAATCTGTGGCGTCGCTCCTGGAGGGTGGAGAAGTGGCAACTGCCTGCTTTGTTCCCCCCCCCCCCCCTCCCTTTTCCGCTGCCCCGGTGACAGGCCTGTGCTATTACTCATACTGAGATCATTACGGGCATAGATTGCTCCACTTCTGGCTTTGGCACGCGAGGTTGGCCGTGATGCACGGAGAACCCGGATAGGCAAAAGGGTTTTTCAAAGTTCATCGACATTTACCCACCAACCAAGCAAGACAACGACACAATTATCACGCACGTCATGAGTTTGCATTACGGGTATGATGCCTTGAAAAATGCGCTTCGGTGGAATCGACGGCGCCATTGGGCCACCACATTTTTGCTTTTTGTAATTTGCCATATAAACCATTAAGGGGTGTAGAATCGGGAAATGAGCCGGGAGGGCTGAGCAGAAAATAATGCCAAAACATTCCCTGAAATACGTCAACATACAGGGTACTCTACGGATTTGGATCACTTTCTTCCCAAAGTTTGGGGAGTGGGCTTGAGCCCAAGTAGGGGGGGGGGGGGGAGGCTGCATGCTCTTGAAGTGAAGAGGAAACTGAAAACCTGCTAGTCCCGCGATGTGAAACTAAAATTTTTGACTGCTGCCTCTCGGCTTTTACGAAAGGCAGGAACGTGCAGCCATTAATAAGAATAATTTTTGGTCTCTAGGTACTATGATAAATGTTTGATAGCAATTCGACATGAATATTTAGCTTGACGCTGTAGCAGACTTGCTTGATTACTAGACATAATATAACAATTCGAAATACACTGCGTCTCAGCATTTAGGTATCAACAATCTTTACATTTTAAACGGTGAATGTCAGTCGTGTGGAGATACTGCTCTGATGATTCTTTAAGACCGTTTACACCTTAGGCTACAACATAGCACATTGATCGACACTACTTAAATGCGCCGATACCAACTAATTTCACAGATTTCAGTATCCTTTATAGAACATTCGGAACTAAGGTAACCCAAAACACAATGATCAAAATGCTCACCGACAGTTAAGCCCACGTGATTGTCATCCCATCGTTTCCTCCCGACGAGCGGTTAGCTCACGCCTCCTGCTCGCGTCCTGCCGTCAGTCACGACGCTGATGCCCTCACTGTTTCCCTCGCTGCGTACCTCACTGCATTGCTTTGGTTGCTGCGATGAAACTGAACAACGCGCCAGCCATCGTCTTGAACGCTATGCCTGAGAAGTTTTTACGGTCTTCGTATGAAAAGTCAAAAGGTCAAGTCGTCCCCCTTCGGAAGGGTTTCATGACCTGGAAGGCGCTTTCGGTCTTGGCGGAGCCAAGCAAGCCGTATTGAATGATGCTGCCATTGACCAGCCATTTATAAGTGTGGAATTGTCCTTGGGAGAGGACGTCGACCGTGTACGAGGGGCAGACCAGCTTTCCGCAGTTTCGGAGGTCCGTGAAGGTCCGTGAATCCAGCCTGGATTGCTCCACGCCATCCTACGCTCTGCCCACCTTCATGTGGATCGGCCGACTCCCAGGAAATCTCCTTGTCGACGGAAAGGCAGAGGCAGGGCCCATAGTTGCACACGTTGAAAACCGAACGTTCAGGTGGCCGATGGTCTGCTCGGTCCCAAACCACTAAACAGGAATGTCATGTGATCAAATGCAACTTTTTCTAAACTGTAAGCCCTATTCCTGTCACAAAAACAACAAACATGATTGGTTTTCTTTTCTCACACTATAATCTGATGAACAGCACCGATATTTATCGGCTTGAACACCGATGGGTCCGGTCCAGAGCGTGACATCGCCGCTGTTAAACCGTGAAGTAGGGCCTCGCCGGCATCAAGAATCTGGTTGAGTATCTTGCTCGGGTCATTGGCTGCGGAGCCGTCAAAAACGATTCATAGCACCCCGTCACAGTAAATAACCGAGCGTTTTCGATCGGGGTCAATCATCTAGCTCGGAGGACAAGAAATGCTAAGTTACCCACCGCAGCGGAGGGCTCTAATCCCTGCAACCGTCATCATGAGCCGCCGGGTACACCTGTCACGGGTTCAGAGGTCAGCGCACGGTGAACCGTCGCATGCCGTCCACGCTATCTGCTGCTCGTCCGGAGTGCATTCTGACCACTAGTCCGCCGATAGCGCCGTAGGCAGCGCGCCGTGGCAGCGCGGCGGCCGATCCTGGGGCCCGCCTCCGGCTCCAGCGGCGCCAGCCACCCGGCCACGGCACGCATGACGTCACCGACCTGCCGGGACGGCCGCTGGAGCCCAGGTCGTAGAGGCTGGCGCTGTCGGAACTCCTGCGGGAGCCCTCCGAGGCACCGCCGGAGAGCCGGGGCCGAGCCGACACGGGCGCATCCGCGTGGTGCGGCCCCGCCGTCGTAGGCGTCGGTCGCAAGCTCGCTCCGGCAGCCTCCCCCTGGCTGACCTGACCCTGTCGGCGTACGGCGTCGCTGGTGACGGTAGCACGACCGGAGGATCAGGGGCTGGCACACATCCTTGCCGAGTCTGGGAACCTTGGGCAGAGTGCGAGTCACAGTGGGTGTGACTGTGAACGCACGAGCTGTTACTGCTGCAGACACGGCCATAAACACGGAGGGTGCTTCTTTGGTTCTGGTTCTGGTTCTGTGGTTCTGGCAGTTTTGCCGCAACATGTTTCGACACCTGTAACGCGTGGAGGTCATCGGACAGGACTCCAAGGGGCATGCTAGGGTTATCCTCGCACTTCAAACATATTTTCCACCAGTGCACCTCATGTCCACGATGGTCAGTACAGCAAAGTACCCGAAACGATGACGCGCTGAAAGCCAGAGCCAGAAACGAAGCGAGGCTCAAAACACCGCCAGGGTCAAACCGCACATTGGCCACGGATAAATAAGCAGCAATCGCGACAAGAGCGTGCCGGTGGAGCCCGAACGCAGCCCGGCGCAACAGACAGTCAACTCCACAGTCACCTCCAGAGTCAGAACAGACAGTCAACTCCACAGTCACCTCCAGAGTCAGAACATACAGTCAACTCCACAGTCACCTCCAGAGTCAGAACAGACGGTCAACTCCACAGTCACCTCCAGAGTCAGAACATACAGTCAACTCCACAGTCACCTCCAGAGTCAGAACATACAGTCAACTCCACAGTCACCTCCAGAGTCAGAACATACAGTCAACTCCACAGTCACCTCCACCTGTCGAGGCGGCGCCGGCGCCGGTCGCCTCCTCCGACGAGGCTCGTGGGCGCGCCGCAGGGTGGCGGCGGGCGGCGTCGCGCTGCCGACCTCGGACGCATCCGGCTCGGACAGCGACTCGGCACCGTCCAGCGACATGTGACGGCTGGTGGCGGCTGGAACAGGGAAGACCTCCTCAGCGGCCACGTGGGTCGCACGGCCGGCTCGCGCGCTTCCGTTGCGCGTCGGAAACGGCGTGTCCGTCTCACTTCAGGTCATGTCACGACCGGTGTTGCCTGTGGACGCGACATGCGTGGCAGCCACCGGCATTGTACGATAATCCCAGCCAAACAAGTGTTGCACTTCAGCAGATTGTAGGGTGGAAGTAGTCGCGAGCACGGTCTGAGCTGTGCTGACATCCGCCCGTGAAATACCCATCGTCACATCCGCTAAATTCACCCAGCTAGATTCAGTGCCGGTCGTGAGCCGCTGGCACTGGATCTTTCATTCCGTCGTGCACTAGTTCGACGGCCATGCCCGCACTGGGTGTTTATTTGAACATTGGGAGCGCTGAGATCGGACCGCCATGGCTGTGGCCCTTGGGACTCGACTGGGCATATTACAGAGCTACTACGTCGTTCGAGAAGATGGCTCCGGGTTCCCCATCTAGCGCCGGTGTGAAAACAACCACCATAACCTCGGTAGACAAAATGGCAGGGCGCAAACTTCGCTCGGCATGTAAAGCTTCAAGATTAATGGCTCCGACTGGGAGAAAAACCTCGGTTTTCTAGCGGCATTTGCAAGGCGCGAAGTTGGTGACCAGTGGCTTTGCTCTGGAGCTGCCCGCCATCGTCTGAACAGGGCAGCACGGGGTCCGAGGCGGATATTCCAGATTCGGGGCTCGCGAAGAGAGACATTTGGTCTTATACTGATGCCTGGACAGCACATCTGGAAGCGTGATGAGGGCGTATTGCTTGCGTTTATTTTGCCGCGAGAAGCCTGCCAGAAGACCTTGGCCCCAAGTGGTATACCGTAACGTAACTACACCTTCGAGGCTGCGAGAGTCCAGTCTACCTTAAGGCCGTGTCATATTGTCGAATCTCAGGAATGTCCCAGCTTCCCTACTGTCACTGGCGTCCAGGCCACAAGTCCCAGTGCTAGTTGCACCCATGTGCGATAAGTCGTACGTCATGCAACATGAGATCGTGCCGCGCTTGTCGCCTGAAGGGCACAGCGGTCACGTGAAGTCGATGCTGACAATCCGAGCGTGGCATCGTGGCAAGGGTTATCAAATTTATTGGTCCGGGTTGTCGGGAGCCTTCTCCAACTCCATTGTTTCAGAACGAGAGGACGATTGTGAACCCCGAAAGCATCTTTCCAGTCCCAACGATGCACAACTGATAAAGTCCAGCTAAACGCAGCAACTTTCGATTCCAATCACCGTAACGCCATGCCATGAATACCGCGTCACAATCCTGTAGCTCATGCTAGTTACTGGCAGGATGTGGTCCGGCTTATGGAAAGGCGGACAGCTTTCTGCTGAGCGGATGAAATGTATATTTCTCACTAGTCCTATCCATGTTTGTTTATTTTGTGCTCATCCCCGCAAAATGGGATGGGCGGAAAACGGACCCTCGTCGATTACAAAAAGGTTCATATTAAGGCTGAATAGAAGTAGATATATCAGACGGAGAATAACCCCATAGGTATTGCGACGGTGCACCAGAGCCCTAAGCGCCAATACCGGAGGCGCCCTTTGCCTGATGAGGTACACTAGGCCACCCCGATGTAGCTCGCTTCACATAACTGTACCGACACCACCCAGTACCGGCAATCCAGTACCATCAATCCAGTACCGTCAGTTCAGTCCCGTCAATTCAACCGTCAATCGTCCGCCCTAGGTCAGAACGGTATGTCTCAAGTCTTGTGTTCGAATTTGAGCCCAATTTGCAAAAGCAAAGACTTCCTACAACAGAGCCGTGCTTCCACACGTGTTAAGGCTGTCGTCTCGAATCACTCTTCACTTGACATCTATAACCATGCTGGTGCACACCAACAGATTCTTTTAAGCACTTAAGGTCCGAAGTCCAGCGGTCTGAACATGGCCCATTTTCCTAAGAACCTATTTGACACGGCGTGACTAAATTCCAACTCCCTTTATGCTCGAGAAAAGGGGCGTAGGCGAGTGGAGTTTGGGCATCTTCTCGGTGGCGTGGGGGGGGGGGGGCACGTGGGTCCGCTCTGAGGCCCTGAAAGGGGCAGCAGGGTTGGCCGGATGTCGTATTAGGGTTCACAGTCCTGCGGGACGGGCCCTGCAATGCTAGTCAGGGTGCTCTTTATGCCGATTGGGGCCCCTTGAGTCGATGGGGTCCCTATGTCTGTCAGTCACCATCAGTACCGAACAGTCGGCTCCGTGTCGGTCCGAGCCTCAGGGCCCACTTTCCAAGCAGGGACAATGATGCAGTCCGCGATTTAGACTGGTCGCGGCCGCTGAAACAATCAATAAGGAGCCCCTCTGTGCTGGACAGGGCCCCACGGTGCCTGACAGGAGGTCCTGTTCTTAAAAAGGCCCCGATTTGCCTAAGAGAGTGCTCGAGGTACCCGAAAAGAAGTGTAAAAGGCTCCCGGGACCGACGATAGGGGGCCCGATTTGATGTTCCGAAGGGCTGGCCAGAGGTTGTCCCCTTCGCCGATCGAGGCCCTCTGGGGCGATAAGGGCCTTCATTTCGGTTAGGTTTCATCAGCACTAAACCAGCCGGTTCAGCGCTCGTCCGAACCGTTGGGCCCTATTTTTCAAGTAGGGACAAAGCCGTCCCCCAATGCTTTCATCGGTCGGGCCCCTTACACATTCAGACGGTCCTGTGTCGGCCAGAGAACAGAACAGGGACACGGACCAGACCCCGAATGCCAGAGGGCATCTCGCGTGCTGCTATGTAATTTGAGGGCCCGGCCCGCAGCGCTGGGAACCCTGATACGACATCCGGCCAGCATCGCTGGCCCTTCAGGGCCTCAAATCAGCCTCAAATTGTGGGGATATGAGAATGCACGACGGGGCTGCATAATGAGACAATGGCAAGACATCGTGTTAGCCAGGAGCTCCAGCGCTGAATGCCCCCCCCCCACCCGTTTCAACCAAGGTTCGTTAACACGCGCTCGGGTGGGCGGGGTCGAATTGATCCCCCGAAGGTTTTTCCCAAATGGTTTCCGAACGGCGCACCGTAGCCACGCCAAATGTTGCACAGCTGTACACAATTAAATAGCGGATAGTTTGGCATCACAAATTTAGGTGTAGCTTGCAAGATCATTGACCTATGGCAGGTCAAAGTCAGGCCATGGTTTCAGCGTAGGCAATTTGTAGGGAATCATTTAATCTGATCCGACAACAAGATGTTAGACGAAGCCATACATCTCTGAGATGCCTTCTTAGGCAACACAACAGTTTAATGAGCAAATAACATTGACCTAAGGTCAGGTATAAAGGTCTCACCAAGGTCAAAACTAACCTGTTTTGTTTCTCAAGGGCTTGCTTGTGTGGGATAGTTTCTGGTGCTCATCTCGAATTTACTGATAGCAGGAACAAAACAAGGTCACTGACCTTGGTCAAACTGGTCAAACAAGGTCACTGACCTTGAAGGAGCATGCAACCCTTTGCCTAGAAATGGTTATCTAGGTTCTGGAGGCATTTTGGAGACCAGCCTGAAACTTCATCTTGTTTGACCTTTTTGACCTGAAGGTCATGACCTTAGAACCTGAAACTTCGACCTAAGTGAGTTCACGTACAGGTCAATACACCCTGTAAATTTGGTGTTTCTAACTTTCTTAGTTCCCCAGATCTCAGGGAGGGGGGGGGGGGCAAATTGACCCCCCACCCGAGCGAAGGGTATCTAGCCGGCCACCCGGGCGTGTGTTGAGCTGAAGGCTGAAGCCTAAAGCCCGGGCTGAAGTTGAGTGTTTTTTTCCAATCATTGAACCCCTGCGGCAATTAGTGATACTTTTACGCCAATAAATCCCCTGGGTTGATCCAAGGCCAATTTCTCGGCTGAGAGGGTCTCCCGCATCAGGGGGGGGGGGGGGGGAGGACCAATGGATCCCTTTAGCGCCTCCGGGTGACCAGGTTACTCCTTCACGTGTTGCCAGAATGGTAATCGATAGACATCCCGCCATGGGACGGAACAACTATTCAGCCCCTGATCAGGAAAGATAATGTCTCCCTAGTGTTCTACACATGAGGTCTATGGCTAAGAAAAATATCAGTCATGGAAAAGACCTTTGTTTGGCCGAGGACGCTCTCTCCTTTACAGAATCTACTATAGAAACAACTTACATGGCGGGGCTGTGAGCCAATCCGTTTGCAAACCTTAGGAGCAGTGACATCCATTGCCGGGGTTGCGGTTTCCATCAAACCCGTTGGCGTTGTCTGGTAAACCTAACACCGAGCGACGGGCGCCATGCGCCACATACCGTCGTCCTAGCTCATACCGGCCGTCTGGAAATACTGCTTCCAAAACTCTTTCAAACTCAATTCTTACCATTTAATGATCAGACTGTGACGGTTATTTCACCTGCATAATTTGGAGGGTGTAAAAAGTTGAAAGGTCACATGAGCACGAAAAGGAAGATTTTACCTTTGGTTTACCAGTTTCACCACTAGAGCCTAATACCAGTTTGCGGTGCTGTGAAGCTCATCCGTTCCTTTTATCAATCTAAAAATCGTAATAGCAAGATACATGCCTTGGCTTCCTTTCAAGAATACAACTGATGTGTTTCAGCGTTCAGAGCTACTTTTTCAGACGCGTCATCACTTTCGTCAATCCATCGACCGCCGCCTAATATCAGCGGGCCAGCACGGCGCGGCTCACGGAGACTGCAACACCAGATGTCTTTTCTGTTTCAGAACTTGCCAGCGCAGGTATTCATAACAAAGTTATAACTTATTTTCACGTCTCATGAAAACAAGTTTTAACGAGCTATGTGTATATGTATAAAGGTTCGTGTATGCGTCGTTGGGAGGGAGGCAAAACCAATCTCGGAGGCGAATATCTTTCTGTGTTGTCACTCGCACTTATACTGAGCATTCTGAGGCGGTTGAGGTGGCGCTGCACTCCCGGAGCTCATACCCTTGAAAACATCTTGCATGGGTATCAAATAAGCCATTGCTACCCGCGTGGCATTTCTTTTGAGCCGGGCTGCAGGGCATACTGCTTCATACCACTGCTCAAAAAATTGGTTTTGGAAAAAACAAATCGTCGTGGACTCGATGCTCGGGTACACTTACAACGTCCAGGGATACATTTGTTTCTAAAAACAGCTCTTCTTTCATGAGATGCACTTTCAGGGCGTTTACGACCTTACGCGTTTTCAAAGGATCGGTTGCCCACGCCTTTCATCAACAGTGGTAGTAGCTAGTAGTGCTTAATCGCAGGCAATACACATCATGCATGGCTATTATGACTCCGTTATCATACAAATGCACATAACGGAAACATGCAGGATAGATATGATGAACCAGGATACGCTCGAAACTCATGTAAAAATGCCACCTTGCATAAAATGGACACCTTACTTTATTCAATGAAAGAAATCGACGCAGTGCCCCATTTGAGCATTAATGTCGACAGCCTAATCCTGAAAAAGTGAAATGAAATTGGTGGACGTTGGAAATTAAGGAGCCCCTTGCCCGGAAGAAAATAAGAGATCTCATTATTCATGAGTAGACTGGGTCGAAATGAGCTAAGCGAACAAGGTCATCCCATGTTTGCCTGGGCCGCGTTCCGTCTGTTGTCAGCACGTTTGTCAGCTGGAATGCGTGACGTCACGCGTCCTGACGGTGCGTTCGATGAGTGGGCTGACAGGAAAGTTTTTTAACTTTACTTTCCCTTCTTCCTTTACCTTTTACTTCAGGCCTCGCACTAACTCTGGCTGACAACCAACAAACTACGTACCAAGTGGTGTTGGGAGGTGTGGCTTCTGCTCCGGTATAACCATCATCTATCTCATCCGAATGTTGCGTGCTTCTTCCCATTTTCGATTCATTTCAATTTTTTCCCTCTCATTTCAAATGTTTACTTATAACGGTACTAATTTACTGGGCAACACAACCACACACCACACCAATCACTGTCACTAATCTTTCTACGGTTACCCGTAGCATTTCAATTCAATTTAGTATATCTATCTCACGCCGCGTTTCACCCAGAATTAGAGACAAGTGCCCCACCACACCCAACGTACTCGCCAATGCGAGAGCTACGAAATGAAACCCCCGCTTCGGTCAAAGCGATTTTAAACTGGTAGTGCTTTCTCCCCATGCTGACAGGCTGACAAAAATTATACCATGAACGTCCGCCAGCGCGTGACGTAACAGGCCACGTGACTTTTTGGTGACGTGACGTGATGTGGTGCAAATACTGGGGCGTGATTTGTGCTGACAAACGTACTGACGACAGATCGGAGGCAGCCCTGAGACGTTTATCTTTTGAGAATGGATTAGTGAAACAAATTATATCAAAAGGTTTGAACATACCCGCCCGCAATCCAGAGAGCAATGACAACGATGGCCTGGGCTGCAGTTTCCGTATGAGATAGATAGAAATATAGAAATTCTATCTTTACGCTTACTAGTTCAGCCACCAAATTCCAGCCCCACTCCGCGGTGCTTTAAGGGCTAATTTGTTCCAATCAACAGTGCAAAAATCGCACACGTGACAAATGCGCCTCGACCGCTTTCTAAATGTAAGATTCGATGTCATGAGGCGTTCAAAGATACTTCTTTCAGAAGCGTTATCATTTTCGTCCACCCGTTGACCGTGGCTCAGTATTAGCTGCTGGGTAGAGGCTGCCCGGCCCATGGAGACTGCAACGCCCGGCGTTGAGGTTTTGTTTCAAGATTTTCGAGTGCGCATACTTAAAACTACGTCACATAACTTGTCTTACTAAATTTCAGAGGCGTTGTCATTTCCGTCCACCGGCGGGCCACGACTAAAAGTTAGCCACTGTGCTAACGCTCCGCGAACTATGGAGACTGCAACGTCTGGTTATGCCTGTAGAGGTTTTTGTTGCTAAAATTTGCGAGCGCGCATGTTAAAAAACCGCGTTACGTAAATTGTATCACTAATAGGTTCTGACTGAATGTTGAACATTTCCGGACAAACATGCCTTGTCGATGGTAATACACCTTTTTGATTACTTGATCTGTAATCAATTTTCATCTTCGAATTTAGATCAAATATATCGATCTACAATCTACTTTCGCGATGTCCTTAATAATGTCTTCAGAACCCAGATAAAAACAAATTCTGACAAAGCTTCTGAATTCTATCGGTTTTAGAAAGAGTTCACCAAACCATTGTAAATTAAGGGTGCTGGTGATTTATTCCATGCAGTCGTTCATCGCCTGAATTCTACAGTTTATTGACCTCAAAATACAAACAGAATTGAGCTCACAGCAGTTTCTGGTTTCTGTTCTGGTTACAAGTTAGGAATAGCAATAAAACGAAGAAAATCGTGTCCCTCGTTAACAAGTGAGCTATATCCGGGGATTTCTTGGGGGTTTACCATAAGAGGGGCTTTTGCCAACCCTGTGTTTCCCCTTGGCAACGCTCTGGCTATGCCCCTGCCTGCACAAAAACTGATCAAGTCGTCTGTGTGGAATGATGGGTAATGTTATGTCAGTGGGACCAATTCATACCTAAGGCGGGCAACTTCCTGGAGGTTTTTTTCTGCGGTTGTGTGGTGAAAGGGAAAATATTTGGAAAAAGATGCTCTTGCAGGTGTCCAGCATATGTTTCACACACCAATAAGTAGTAATGCTGATCCAGAAATACTCAACAAAGCAGCTATGCGATCAGTTCGCAGTCAGTCATGCGGGAGATAGCTGCACCAGGGCAGTGACCACCGACGGCGGAAGGGAGCAGGGCCAAGATAAAGAACATATAACAGACGGGCCTTCATTATGTGACTTGATTTTTAAAAGAGAATCTTCCAGTTTAATGGCTTTTGTCACACTGTTTTTGGTAGTTTCAAGCTTCCAAATTTGCTTCCGCCTAAAATGCTGCGACAAGTCTTATCTCTTGGAAGGCAGCCAGCGAAATAAAGACGCATGACAAATCGGTCGCACTGTGAGCCATCGATTCACTTTCAAAATTCTCATCAGACTATGTCCAGGCCGTATTTTAGTACCTACTCTGTAAAGGCATACACCTCTTCAATGATCTAGAATGCCTACCCCTCCGTGGAAATTCGCCTCCCCACGAAAGACGTTGTTAAAATGGACGACAAATCTTGGGAAACTGGCTAGGCCTACTTGCCGAATGACATACATGAGTCGAATAAGCAAGATTGTGTACCAGTGAAAAACAGCTCCAGATGCATATCTAGCATAGCTGCCATGACATCTGAATAAAGGACGATAACAGTCTCCGTCTTTTAGTCCCACTCCCCCACCACGGCCATCCGGCTCGCTTTGTGTGTCATTGGGGCTTTACGACGTACTCACCTGCTGAGGCTATATGGCGTCGCTTGCCTCTCACCCTGGCAGGAGGGGCGGGCACCGCGGGGAATCGAACCCCATACCTCTGGTTTCCCAGATGTGCAGTGGTTAACGCAAAGGCGTTAACCACTACACTACCGGCGCCCCGGGCTCGCTTTCCAGAGGAGTTCCTGAAATACACCCTGAATTTGACCCCCAACTTTTTGAAACGTTCTTTCGTTCGCGACAGCGGGGACGTCAACTATCACAGTAACAAAGCCCTACCCTGGACATATACGCTCAAGGCACACCAAACTAGATGCCAGTATGCCCAGAATGAGACAGTTGACACGTTCGTATAACTTTCATGGCGAGGTGGGTCTCGTCGAATCCCCCTCCCCATCATTTGGTGTTTTGAAGAAAAAAACGGCGATCTGGGACGAGGATTGATCCTCACTTGGTGTTGAGACGTGTGAATGGCGTACCCTGAGCTCCCATTTGCACGCTCCCTGATCTCAGGTCCCATTCGTGACCGTTCATCACAGCACTGACGTGCACTTACCACGTCCATGTACGCCCTTGGAAGCCAGGAACATGGCCACTCACCCACTGCTGGCAGGCCGCCAAACCGCGACGTTTGGGCAAGGACGGCTCCTGCTCCGCTTGTGCCGTCTATGACTGCGCCGTGCTTCCCTGCTAACGTCAATCCGGAGCGAGGAACGGCCGGGCGGCCGCGGCCACTCTCCGCTGTTCGCGCCCTTTAGCGCAGCGGTCGACGCCAGGCCGGTACCGTCCCGAAGCGCCGGCGCGGCACGTGACGCCGGCCCGATCTGCGACGAAGTGTGGTACGCGGCCCGCCCGCCGCCGCCAATCTCGCAGCAGATAGGCAGTATCAGGAGCCGCGGCATCACCCTCGCCGCCGAGCGGCCCGGGACCTGCCGCCGCTAGGTCTCGGGCGTTAGCAAGGTAACCAGGGTGTCTGTTCTGTGGACAGGCCTGTAGTCTCTGCCTCCCTGCTGGGATGCATGAGCTGCGCAAGATGTCGCTCTATTGTGACTTACGCTGGACTTCCGACGAGCCTGTCGTGACACTGCGAAAGGCCCGTGGGGTCCGGCATTGCAGCAGCGCGGCATATCGGCCGCTTCGAGTCTGATACTGACACAGCTCGGCACATGGGACGGTGCGAGTGACATTGCTATAGGCGGCACTTCGGACCTTGCAACACTGACATTACTTTAAGGCGGCATATCGGACACTACGAGCCTGGCATTACTTTAGGCCGGCACATCGGATGCTACGAGTCTGATACTGCTACAGGGCGGCACCCCGGCCACTATGAATTTGATATTGCTATGATAATGAGGCACGTAGGACGTTACGAGTGATGTTGCTTTATGACGGCACGTCGGACGCTTCGAGTTTGATATTGCTAGAGGGCGGCACATAGGACGTTACAAGTGATGTTGCTATATGGCGGCACATCTGACGCAACGAGCCTGGTATTGCCACAGGATGGCACATCGGACGCTACGAGTCTGCTATTGCCACAGGATGGCACATCGGACGCTACGAGTCTGCTATTGCCACAGGATGGCACATCGGACGCTACGAGTCTGCTATTGCCACAGGGTGGCACATCGGACGCTACGAGTCTGCTATTGCCACAGGATGGCACATCGGACGCTACGAGCCTGCTATTGCCACAGGGTGGCACATCGGACGCTACGGGTCTGCTATTGTTACAGGGTGGCACATCGGACGTTACGAATCTGCTATTGCCACCGGGTGGCACGTCGGGCGCTACGACGAATCTGATTCTGCTACAGGGCGGCGCATCGGACGTTACTGGGCATAGCATTGTTTTAGGGCAGCACATCGAACACTGCGAGTCTGACATTGCTTTGGGCACATTTGATGTTACGAGTCTGATCATGCTATAAGAGCAGCACATACGAGGTTCCAAATCTGATATTGCTGTATGGCGGAATATAACACGTTACCAGCCTGCCAAATCATTTAGCAGAGCTTTTACGGCCCCCAAGTGCCTGAGCCGCCTCAAGGAGGCCAGGAGTCATCCACAGTTGGAGGGAAAACTGAAATGTAATACGCTGCAGCGAAAGACAACGTGTTTCAGGAGGTCAGCCCGCCGGAAAACCCACTGGTTCACGAGCAGGGCACTAAAAGATGGCCGCGACAGAGTTAGATCTTTTCAGTTGGGGAAATATGCAGCACAAACTGTGTCTCTTCCCCAAAGATGTAGCGTGGAAAAGAAAATGCAAACAACCAGTGGTTTTGCACGAACTTAGATCACCGAGCGCTAAAGTGAAGGCAGGCTATGCCGACATATCAAGCAGATGTGCTCATTCTCCAGAACTATTCATCCCATCGCTTTGAAACCTTCCCCAATCGATTCAACTTAATGAGGTGAGTAACGGGATAGCAATAGCAATGTTTGGACGTGACCTACGGTTAAACATCTTACAACGCGAAGGGAAAATTCCACATGCAACAACGGACAAAGTAAATCTCAGAACCTATTGCCTTGTTCGACGCCAAACCTTCGACACTAGATGCGGCATACACGATCCTCTGCTTTCTTTCGCAGCCGCAAAAGGGAGTCAGGTAATGATTTAAAAAATGATCTTTTGGAATGTTAAAAATTTGATGACTTAGACCTATGTTGGGGCCACCCCTTTCGCGACCGCCCCAGGGAGTAAGACATGTCACATCGAATGGAGAGGGCAATGTCCAGTGGCATTGGAAGCAATGCTTTCTGAGATCTGAGTTGTCTGCAAGCTAAAGTTTTGGAATTTGTAAAATTTGAAGTCTTTTGACCTGACCAAAGGTTTCTATGCTCGCAACCTCAACAGGGGTGTGGCGCTTCTAATGGTGAGTGCTTCACAGCGACCACAGCACTTGGTTCTCAGATCTGAGTTCTCTGCACTTTCATGACAATTTTTCCTTCGCATTTCTGAGGTGCTGGTCCCCCCGTCAGGTCACGATACTACCAATCCCTATACTAACCTCATCTCACTGAATCGATATGAATAACAACATTGTTTGCTTGATGAGCCTTTCTTGCAGCCCCACATTTAAATGAATGGAACTCCACTGAGAGCAGCTGAGCTCGGTGGGCCACTTGCAAATACCATGCATACATTTTGTTCGCTCTGCTTGCACGTGACATGCAAAAGTCACACTTCCCCTGCCTTTATATTGTTGTCTTCTGTCCTCAAACTCTCGCTCGAACTCCGATGCCACACAGGCCACACAGCACCATCTCCGAAAAGGTTTGGTGGCCGTAACCAACAGAAGACCAACGTCAGTACGCACGAGATGAAGTCTGGAGACAGAGAGCCCCCAAAATGCACACCACGTCCGAGCCCGGCTGGTACCGCGGCAACATCCAGTCATAATCAAATACGTCGCAGAGCGGCCGCAGCACTCCCAGGTCAAGGTCAAGGACAAGGCCACTAAATCGAAGGCAGCCGACAACAATCTCCCTTTACAAAAGAGAAGACAAAAAACTACCGCGTTTGGTACTCCAAACCATCAACAGGTTTCACACCCCTGCCACTCTGTGTGCAATACAAGCATTAGACGATGCTGCGATATCTGTCAACGCTGACCAGTCAGCTTCGGGATCAGCGATCTCCTGGCCGACAGTCTGTCACACATCAGCGACTGTCGGAGCAAGCTCTACAGCCCCAGACGCACACACGGGCACGGCACTGGTATGTGGACCACTCGGAACACTCGACACAGCATCACTGACTCCAGCAGACACTTTCTTAATGTCCGACCCATGAACAAGCCTCTTTTTCCTACCACGAGTAGCGACGTAAGCGGGCCTCTTCACCTGAACGACATGGTAGAGACATTCAAAACAAAAACTCAGCTTCTTCGCTTTCCCACGCAGAGCTATCTACCATTTCAACATAACGTTGTCTCCCCGCAAATGTCCCTTTCGTCTGGCACGTGAGACCTATCTTGCCTATCAGAAATATTCCTGAAAGCTTCTGTGAGATTAGCAGCCAAATATCACACAAGTACGAGCGATACGACATGCTCTTCACTGGGTCCCAGTCATCAGCCAGCTCCGATAGCGACAGTATACGTGGTGGGAGCCCGTACCCCAGCTCGAATGGCGTAAGTCCAGTGGTACTGTGAACGCTGCTCCTAAATGCGAACAGAAGCAATGTTAGCCACTTGTCCCAATCTGGCTGGTTGTCGTTCACCTAATACGCGAGGCAATCACAAATCGTTCGGTTAAACCGATCTGCCAGGCCGTTTGTGGCCGCATGAGCAGGCGTACAGCGTAGTTTTGCTATGTGAAGCATAGAAGTGGGGTTAGCTCACTTTCAAATCTGGTACCCTGGTCAGTCAAGATCGACTTCGGGATCGAGTAACACGCAAACAGTTCCGCAAAGCGATCTGCCACCGACACGGCTGGCCGGCCAGGTAAGCTGAACATCTCCACCCACTTAGTAAGAGATCGGACACGACAAGAATGCAGCAGTTCCCTGAACTGGACACGGGCAACGGTCCCAAAATGTCAGCTGACCACTGCATGAGGGACTCCCCAACCACAGGTACATGCCCAACACCCTCCCCATGGGGACAGTTCGGTCGCTTCACTCAAGCACTTAGAACGCACGAGAGGCAGTATTCCCTCACGTCCTTCTTCACATTCAAACCAAAAAAGTCGCGCGTGATTCTGCCCAGCGTCCTACTGACACCGAAATGTGCCGCTGCAGCAATGTCGGGAGCGAGTTCTAACGCTCTCAGACGCACAGCGCCACTCATGACGATTTGTGGTTCGCGGTCCGGTTCACGGTCCGGGTTCGTAGGACGCTTCACGGGCCCATCTTAAATGAAAAGAAAAGATAAATGAGACAGGTGGAGTTTAATTTAAATCCATCCACAGCAGCCCGATTGGCTGACCTTGAACACATCGAATCACTTTCGAAGAGACCCCGTCTCCGGCCGTTTCCTCTCGCAGAACCCGCGAAGTCACAGCTTCAGGTTGCACCTCACCGGCCACAGGTGGCGCTAGTGAGTATGCGGTAGATGACGCTCGGGTGCCAATAGTAGGCGGCGTCCACGCATCAGCAGCACACGCAGCAGCTAGACGACCATCAGCGCGCACGGTTGGAGAGCCAGGCGCGGATGGGGCATCAGCATCACGCGCCGCCACCGCTGTAGTCATCCGCGAAGTCTTGGCCCTCTGCGCAGCCGCCGCCACGCCGGAAACTCCACCTGTTCCTGAAACTGACCCAGTGACATAGACATTCGGACGGCGCCCCGGTTGACCGCTGGTCCCCGTCTAAAGCGCGTGACGCGAGTCATGAACATCACTTCATCGTGAGTCACCCTCTTCTCGATGCCGCTGTCAGTCTTCCTGGACGCGTCCCGGGGCGGTGTGTCCACATGTGGAATGTCCACTCCACGACGATTTTCCACCTCGAAATCAAACAGTGAGATATTTCGGGGATCCACTTTGCTAAGCGACCAGATGAGTCATTCAGACCCCACAACAGCTTAAGAGCCTGGTGGTCTGTCACAACCACGAACTTCACCACAAGAAGGAAATGTCTAAAGCGACGCGCCGCTCTGATGACCGCCAGCAGGTCGTACTTAGTTGTGCTGTAGCAACTTTCTGGATCAGTCCACTTTCCAAAAGTGAACGCCACCACGAACTCTCCGTCAGCAGCGGAACGCTGAGTCATGGTAGCACCCCCAACACTGCTTGTTGGCAGTGTTGCTTGAACACCTTAACAAACCGACAACACCTTACAACAGAACTGACGCTGGTCTGTGACAAATGCTAGCATTTCTTGGTCAGATTCCCAGACTGGGAGTTGCTAGTAAGCTCCCTTTTGATTAAGTCCACTAAAGAGCTTCACTCTGCGACCCATCTCCCCCAACAGCGACTCGATCCTGGGCAGTGGATGCCGGTCCTTAATCGTCACTTATCAAAATCTCGGAAGTCAGTCACAAAACGGTACTGGGGTTCTTCATCTGGTCGCCTCGTCTTCTTCGGTACGAAGATAACCGGGCCTGCGTAGGGCGAATTGCAGGATGAATGATGTCCTGCGCCAGCATCCCGTCGATTTGCTTCTGAAGCTTAGGTCGAAGCACCAGCGGTACCGAATACTGTCTGGCCTTCTTCGGTTCTCCGCTGAGCTCGATCTTGAACTCCGATCCACCCACGAGCTTCCTGATCTCACCTTGTAAAAATGCATCATGAAACTCTAGTCGCTACAACACATCACAGACACACTCAACACATCCTTAGTGGATGGACTCAGCACATCCTTCCGGCCGGGTTCCAAATGATCCAGGTTAGAGAGCACTTGGCTTGGCTCCTTATCAAGAGGGAAGCCACGTCATCTTCCCAATCTGCCACAATAGGTCCCACAGACCGATACTGTGCAGCGATACACAGCTACAGGTCGGTCCTCTACCAATTATTCTAAGGTAAACACCGGCCCAGTGCTCAGTCCAACTGGATCTCAGCAGCTTTCAGAAAATCAGTTCCGAGAGTAATCCTGTCCCTGCAGCTGGTGACCAAGACTTCCATCACGACTTCATGGCCACTCACTTCAATGACATCATTGCTGGACCCGTAGACGATGACCCGCTCCTTGGCTGTTCCCATTACTTGGAGTCTGGTCTTCCTCAGCTGCAGACCCAACTCCTCCTCTCCCAACAAATGACGATAAGCGTCCTCAGCATTCAGCTTAGACATCCTGGAAAATCTCCTTAACTGCCTAAAAATCTCCTTAACTGCCTAAAAATCTGCAGGCTTCTCGCGCACACAAGAAGACAGCTGTAAGCCCATGGTCACATTTGGCACCCTCAAGCCGATACCAACTCCTGGTTTGACTTCGGGCGGAGCCATGGCGGACAAAAGTAGACAAACTTTAAAACTCAACCCAGTCACAGAGCATACCTATCCAACATCGTGCAGGTGATATATCGATTAATCCCACCGGTGTATGCTGTCTTCTGTCCTCAAACTCTCGTTCAAACACCGATGTCACACAGGCCACACAGCATGATTTCCGAAAAGGTTTATCGGCCGTAACCAATACAAGAACAACACCGATACATACGCGATGAAGTCTGGAGAGACAGAGCCCCGAAAACGCTCGCCACGTCCGACCTCGGCTGGTACCGCGACAACAGCCTACGTGTCTACGTTACGCTGGCTGAACCCACAGGACAAACGCAAAAACTTGACATAGTTTTTACGCGCACTACAGAACGGTAACCCAAAATTAATTATCCCGTAAAGGTAATGAGGCTAGTCAGTACTTCATAGAAGAAGTCAGTATCAATCACCTTTGAAAGTGTGCGCATTATATAACTGGACCTCTCTACCTTAGAGCTGGACTTGGATTTCTAATGTTACCAAACCATGCTCCACATCGAGCAATGTTCCATTTTCCGAGTTAGGGTACTCGACTTGACTCCCCACGCTGATGCTGCATCATGTGCCTGTTAAACATCTGGAATTGAGTCAGTGCCGCCCGCCTTCCATGACTGCGTGCCGCTGCTCCCGGTGCGAGAGGGGACGCGCCAAAGCGGTTCGACGACTGACGGAAAGACAGGCTTTGCTCAATTTTCGACCGTGTGTGTGTGTGTGTGTGTGTGTGTGTGTGTGTGTGTGGTGTGTGTGTGTGTGTGTGTGCGTGCGTGTGTGCCGCTGCTGATGTACAGTACGCCGTACAGTGTGTGTGTGTGTTGTTGCTGGTGTATAGTACGTCGCGCAGCGTGTGTGTGTGGGTGAGTGTCGCGGCTAGTGTACAGTATACCGTAGAGTGTGTGTTTCACTGTTGGTGTACGCCGCGCCGTACAGCTGTGTGAAGTATTGTCCTGGTTATTCAGATGCGGCTGGACATCGGGCGTCAGCTGGCTAATTTTCCTCAGGCTGAGGCCAATTCGAATTGACATCATTGATCTTTTCCTTTACAGCTGATAACCCCAAGGTTCAAACTAAATTCAAGTGGTATCATTAATATTTTGCCTATCTATGCTTTTTGACTTATATCGCACCCTATGCAAAAGTAATCCAGCTTCCTCTATTCAAGTTATAAGGCTGTAGAGTTCCACTGCATAGATGGAGACGCTCCTGAACGGGATTCACTGTATCTCTTGAATACAGATCAAATATTTTATACAAAATATAGAAACAGCTCTGCTTGACGTACTTGTCTTCTAAGCGAATTAAACCATCTAAAAGACAATCTACGCAGATGAAATGTTTTTACATTAGCACGGTTATCAGTGAAATGCTATCCATCTCTGACTTACGAATGTGTCAGATATTATTACAGGTAGCGCAGTATGCAGGAGACGACCCAAGTTTTTATTCTGCATCCCTTCCTACAACCCCCGCAACCTTATAGGAACAATGGGTATAATAAATCACGTACCTGTGTCGATGAAGTTTTCGGTTGCATTTTTCATTTGTCCTTTCTTCAACTGGTTTTGCGAAATTATTCCCCTGACAACGAGTGTTACACTTCCGTACAATGTACTTAAATGAGATGGGCAATCCCGGCCCAGCACTATTACATCTGAAACAGAACTTTGTGACTCACGCTGTGATAAGCTTGCTGCTTTTAATGGGTTTGTTCTCTCCGTGTCTTAATATTATTATTATATTACAAAATTAGAGACCTAGAGAATGCTCATTAATTTTCCAGTTCCACAGTTCACACACGACTCCTCCCGGCAGTTTCACGCGTCCCCCGCATAGGCACAGCGTACAGGCACAGTACACAGGTTTAGGCTCTAAGACTCAGGCTGTCAGTCACTCACAACACAACAGTCTTCGTTTACACCTACGTTAGTGTCTACATCTACGCCTACGTAAGTGCCAGTTTACACGCAACACCTTGCAGCCTTGCTGCACACCCCAGCACAGGTCACCAGATCAATTTCTGTATACCTCTCGGCCGTGTCGCACACCACTATCAGATCAATGCGCGACCGACAGCTTGCGGCCGCGTCATACGCTCTCGCACAGGTTATCAGGTGTCACCTACAATCTCACTTGCTCATCGTCGTCCCGCCCACCGCTCATCGTCATCGCAACAGCCCATTCTGTGCTCATCATCATCGCGACAGCCCATTCTGTGCTCATCATTGTAGTAGCCCATTCTGTCCTTATCATCATCACAGTAGCCCATTCTGCGCTCAATATCATCGTCACAGCCCATCCTGTGCTCATTATCACCGCGGCAGCCCATTCTGTGCTCGTCAGCATCGCAGCAGCCCATTCTGTGCTCATTATCGGCGCAGTATCCCATTCTGCGCTCATCATCATCGCAGCAGCCCATCCTGTGCTCATCATCATCGCAGCAGCCCATTCTGTGCTCATCATCAGGGCAGTAGCCCGTTCTGTGCTAATCATCAGCGTAGTATCCCATTCTGTGCTCATCATCATCGCAGCAGCCCATCCTGTGCTCATCACCATCGCAGCAGCCCATTCTGAGCTCATCATCATTGCAACAGCCCATTCTGTGCTCTTCATCATCGCAGCAGCCCATCCTGTGCTCATCATCATCGCAACAGCTCATTCTGTGCTTATCGTCATCGCAGCAGCCCATCCTGTGCCCATTATCATCGCAGCAGCCCATTCTGTGCTCATCATCATCGCAACAGCTCATTCTGTGCTCATCATCGTCGCAGCAGCCCATTCTGTGCTCATCATCATAGCAGCAGCCCATCCTGTGCTCATTATCATCGCAGCAGCCCATCCTGTGCTTGTCAAGAATCGCGATATCGTCGCGATCTCCACAATACCGTCCCGCAGCCTGTCGGTCTACTGAGCTACCATGTCCCATACCAGAGCGCGATCTGGTCAAGTTCGCTTTCTTTTCGAGCCTTAGCTTGAATCACAGTGACCAGGCTCTTGCCAAGCCAGGTCATTGGTCGTGACTTATATTGGGTAGGTCGTATTTCGTTGTTCGGTGTACATCAGAGTACTGCAAAAAATACAACTTCGTGCTGAGTTGCCTCCAACTCACTTCCGCGTGTTAAAGTATATGGAACAATAGTATGTAGTCTGCATGAATTAAGGTACAGGGTACAAGTGTTATGATCAAATAGCCACTAACTAGACCCATCCTTACCATGGGAAACTTAACCACTGGCCAAAGACCAGCGGCGATATCAAGGCGTGTCACGTGCTGTTTTTCATGTAACACATCGTAGCGCTTTAAAGCTAAGATGTTTTCGGATGTATCGAGATAATGTGGATGGTCAATAACTTGGAAGAGCCCGCACAGACGGAAGACTAAAGTAAACAGCCAGCGCCGCTCGTCACGTTCGTTACTTTGTTTCCCGCCCGTACCCCGTCCTGACCTGGAGCTTACGACAGCATTGTTTTCATATGCACATCATGGAAGGCAATGGGCGCCCCCACGCGTGGTCGGTACCTAGTATTTCTACGTGAAAGTCGCTAGAAGGCAACAGTAAATGTCGCAACTTTTATCTAAAACTCAGAAAGGAAACTGACTGAAGACCTGGAAAAACTGGCCCAGACAAACAGATGCAGTCATCATGCCCTAGGATGTTGTGTCAGTGTTTGTCATTTCCTCCCAAAAAGTTTCATGGCATGTTCCGTATGTGAACTGTGCTAAATTATCTTCGAAATGGCTAGTCCAGTTCAAAACTACATGAAAATGTGGAACGTTCTCTTTAAACCGAGTAAGCCACCTTTTCTAGTGTTCTATTTTTGTTAGTAAACCATTTCTTCTAACTAACGCAGGGCACGGGGCTTTACTAACATAACACAGCCCATTTCATAGGAAATACTAGTTTTCTCGAAATCGTTCCAAATAACTTACAAATTTTATTTGAATTAGCTGCTACTACGGGAAATAAGATCAGTGGCTCCCTGTTGACCACCGTGAAAGCACTTCAGTCTACCTGCCTTGCTTTTTCCGAAGTTTGTGTGATATAATATCTGCAACACACTGATTTGTTTGTGTGATAAATTCTGCGATAGGTTGAAACACCCTTCAGAGAAAGCCTACGCAAACATCACTCTTTTATCCTGCGATTTTAACGAAACGCTGTGGCTCTAGATTCTCTCCCCTCCCCTCTCTCTCTCTCTTTCCCCCCGTCTCTCTCTTTCTCCCTAAGGCAATGGGAAAAAAATAGCGCAGCCTAGCAGTACATGGTGGTTTAAACCAAGCACCATTTGGGGTGTCCATGGACAGAAATACATGAACTGTGATAAATGAGATAAGTTGATCGTTTTTCACCCTAAAGGCGTGCTTAATGACCTTCTGTGTGCTTTTTAACTGGAAACTGCAAAACACCCAGCGCACCGAACCCTGTCTGAAAATGTGAGGCAATATGTCTTACAATGTTCCAGCCAGAGAGCATGTTTCCCTAATGTGGTGTTTTTTGTGAAATGGAGAAGAATAGTTGGGATGTGGTTAAAAACGTCCTGATGGCTTTTATGACACATAGTCGCCCTCACGACTATGTGTCTGTGTTCTGCTGTTCATGCAATCTTTTGTTCCAAGTTGGCAGTAAGTCATGTTACTAGTGTGCACAACGAACCGCTGGTGCAATCCAGCTGTACGTGTTTGTCAATGAAAAACACTATCTCAGCAAACTTTAAGGTTATCATGTGTACACAATTTGCTGCTAACATTTTTAGACGTAATAAGTGTTGAAAGGAATCCGCACGGATTCATTTTATCATTTTTTTTCTGTTAAGCTGGGACAGATTGGACTGCATTTATAAATCTGAGAAAGCGAATTGGAGAGCAGGTCGGGTTTAGGCTGTCCAGATCAGATCAGGCAGGATCCTGAAGGTTCAAACCGTACGGTGCTCTAGCTTGGACGTTCCATTTTTGCGTTATGTTGAGTGTTGTGAACTTGTTTGCGTTATGAATTTTGGATGTTGCAACTTCGGATGCCGAGAGTTTGAATGTTATGATTCTCTCCTGTCCAGGGACATGGGATGATTTTGGATGTTATGAACACTGGATGCTGCGATTTTGGGACGTTTGGACCACGCTACGTTGACGTTTGGACGTTGTGAACTCTGGATGTTTCAATACACGCCAAGCGGATAAGGATGTGGGTTAAAGATACAAGCAATGAGCGCTGGTGCGTCAACGCAAGATTTCAGCATATAATTAGCCATGTCAGAAGTCGGCTGTCAATATCTGGGTTATATCATCCGGGCCCTTTGAATAAAGATTGTTACAGCCTGCAGAGACGCTACCATACCCACGATGCACCTCAAGCTTCAGCGCCGAGGGCTTTGTGGGCCCCGAGCTCTTTTGATGTTTTGCATGCCTAGCAAACAAGTAATTTAAATTATTCACGTTGTGTTTGTTGGCTGTCATGCGTGTTCAACAATGCGATGAACAGCAGTGCACATTGTCACCATACTTATGCCAGAGACATGCGTTTGCGTACGTGGTGCGTGCATTGCGCAGCAGTGCGCGTTATCACCATAACACTGCCCAATCATAAACAATAGCATGCGCTTCACATATTTTTTTCTGTGATTTCTCCCACACGAAAACGCAACGTGAACATGTCAAGCATATCCAACACGTGACCAAAGTCTCCGGTTCATTGCGTGCTGTGTAAAGACCATCACACTTTCAACGTTCAATAGTAGCCGGAAGTTCCAAATCAATGCCAGCAATGGCGACACAACTTACTCCGATTTGAACTCTTATCCTTCTCTGTCTGGCTGGCATGCCGCGGTGCTCCACGCCTACCGACGCCCGCTCACTCCGGGGTCCACGTGTGTCTATGGTGTCTTGTACCGTCTGTCGTGTTTCTTCCAAGTCACATCCATGAGTTCATCGACCATGACGTCCCGGGCAGCAGATGTGTCGGTACGTGTCACCGAAGTCGATATCCGGGTAACAATGTTTGTTAAGCCGACAGTGGAAGTTTTCTGGGCAGTTGTCCGGGCAGCGGCCGCTGACCATACTCAGGGTGGCCAGCAGCAGCATCAGCTGTGGCACACAGCAACGGCCGGTACAGCACACAGCAGCCGCTACACCGCCGCACACGAACACAGCAGCCGCGGCCGGTACACGGTGCTGATGACAGGGGTGCACAACAGCTCGCGATCATTGATGATGGCACCAGTGAGTAGCAGACGTGAAGAGTGGCAACAGACGTGACTTGTCGCTTCCCAGGGTCGTCGTAAGAGATCCTCTATAAATTATGTTACGCATGGAGGTGGAAAGTGTTTGATGAAAAGTGTGGAAAGTATTTGATGGTGTTTAGCGGTGGAGTAACCAGGCAGGAAAGGTAAGGGCTTGGACAGCGTAACGTTACGCTGTGGTATGGTGACAACTAATGCTGAAATATTCAAAGTTAATTAAAAAATTATACAAACCAAATACCGTTAGCTTTCTCCATAACAAAGAACACACCGGTCATGTCTTCCGCGTCTTTAGCTTAACATGCGGATAAGCGGACGTTGCTTTCTGTAGGCGCTACGCTTAAATGGAGTATGCAGCTTTGCGTGTACTTTTCATGTACTGTTAGAACAGACGTGCTTTGTTTTGCTGGCGGTGCCCGATGTCTTACAAGTCTTCTGAATTGCTCAGAATGTCAATTTAAAGGGGGGGGGGGGTTCGTAAGAACCCTGGGTTCCAAGGTAATAGGTTTCACCAGACAATATTTTTGGAACAAATAACACGCCACGTTGAATAAAGTGCTCCAAAAGTGGGAAACTCCCTTCAACGTGGCATACAGGGAGAGGGGTTGGGGTACCCAGCATAGCCAATGCGCGACCGGGGAAGGGAGGGTTACAAATGACCAAACATGTTTAACGTAATTTATTCACGGCTCCTGACCTCTCTTATTATGATGAGAATAGCTTTGATAGAAACTTGATGCGAAAAACTTACCCTTGCAAAGTACTAAACAGCATCTGCGCAATGGATGATCTCGAGGTTACCGAATATCTACACTGAAATCGAACACAGGTGGACCTCGCAGAATGATGTTTGCACTCACAATAGTGAAAATGGTCGACATCGGAGGTCTGATGCGCGTCTCTGTGCTGTGAATACACCTGAAAATACATTGGTGTATCAGGGCTGACGGCCACACACCTGCATATATCGTACACATATTAATTAGGTGCTTGCATCCTAGTTTACTCTGATATATAGTAGCATCATCCACACTCTCACATATGAAGTGTTAGTTTCCAAAAAGCGACAGCATTCTTAATATTGCGATAGCATTTGTTTCATGCTGTTAAAACATCGCACAAGCCCAACGATGACAACTATCATCTAGTATAGCGCGTATTTCACCACCCGTCTTACACAAATGTTTGTTGTTGGCAAACTTTCCCCAGTTCTATCTTTGCCCTCCTTCTGGGTACACGCCGTCTAACCACGACTAGAGTGCAGAAAAGGGCGTGTCAAACTCACCGGTCACGAGCTGGGTGCTTGACGGTGGCGATTGCTGAGAGGATGGAGGCGCGCCGCGGTGTGCCACTGAGCAGGTGCACCATAACCTTTATAGGCTTCGGACAGAAGGTGACCCCTAGCTGCGCTGCTGCTCTTCCCAGAATGAGGCACTGCCCTTCCACTCCTGCGTATAACATTCGGAAATGCCTCCGCAAACGCAGCAAATGATTCCGTCTGGGCATCGAAATGGATGTATAACAATAGACAATGCACAATGGAATCGACCGGCTGCTTCGTTTGAAGAGCTGACGTTGCGACAAAAAATAACAACTAAATGACGATGACATAACATACGCCACTGTTTGGCCCACTTTCATGCCGTGCAGGCAACCCTCTCTCCCGAAGCTCCGTAACGGCTGCCAGATGCCCCTGGCAGCGAGATGAGACTGCAGACGTACAACGACCCATGCTTCTCTGTCATTCCGTGTCTAAATCTGAGGCTGCGGGAGGGCGGCTGGGAAAACCGGCCCACCGTCCACTGTTCCTGGAAGGCGCGGCTCACTCCGCGACTGGGCCTCCTGCTTCTGGAAGGCGCGCGCCTCATACCGCAGTTGGGCCAGCGGACTGCAGAAGAGTCTGACGTATGGTTGAGACTGTATTAACCTCCTCAGGCCTGCTAAAATGAGCATTCTCCAGAGGATCAAGCAGCACTTGAACGGGCTACTGCGCAGTTCGAAATCGAGAGCACGCCGCGAAATAGGATGACGAAAGACCGCATACGATTGGTAGTTGTCGGACAACGTAAATGAAGAACTGTTCATAGTTTGTGTGTCTTGATCAGGGTTAGTTGGGCCAGACCAAGAAGCCATCCCCCGTCAAAAGCAGTCACTGGTTCCCCCATGATACTTTTTGTTCCTCTTATTGTTTGACATCACAAGGTCTGTACATGTTAAAAGCCTATGTGGCGCAGGTGTTGAAAGTGAGAGACAAGACTGCAGCTGTGTGGTCGTATGTTGCATTCCTTAGTGAATTTGAATACTGCTTAAAAAACAAATGCGAGCGGCTGGTGTAGCATTTTTTTTAAAAGTTGGGACCATACCACATTATCAGGTGATTTCCAGATGAAGTCTTTGTCGGGGTTGATGTAAGAATTAACTTTGTTTTTGATGGATAAGCTTAATTTAGAACCAGCTTTGTCAACTGAAGTGAAATCTTCTCAAAATGTCTACCAAATAATCTCGTAAACTGGAACACAGAAGCTGCATACAACTTGTCGCCATCATCTTGTCTTGCATTGAACCAAACGCATAGAATTAAATAGCTCTCGGGCTGTTTCTGGCATCCTTCGCAGGGTTGGCATGATACAAAATACAGAGCAAAGGAAGGCCCAGCCTGTTCTCAAAGTTTGGGGGCTGGTACCCAAGTTGGGAGCCGAAGTCCCCCTCCCCCAACTGAGAAGGAGAATAACTAAAACCGAATTGCAAACCCCTGGTTTGCAAGTAGGCCAATTATTTCATTATTGTGATGTGTGAGAATGTTGCAAAGGTGGGTGTACTGAACCGCTTCCAGAAGTTTATCAACTGGAGCTGATGCAATAGCAGGAAAATGAAAATCCTGACTGTATTCAACACTACTCCAGCTAAGATCACATGCGATCAAGTGTATTTTAAGATGGTGCGTTTTAAAATTACACGTTTAAATGAGAGCAATACCTTTTGTTTTAAAAATCAGAATAGTTCGCACGACCCTCAACTGACTTCAGCTGATCGGGCCACTACAAACAGGCGAGGAACCTTAATAGATGCTCAAATATGGACATAGACAAGTACGCATCGTGTGTGTCGATGGCATCCCTAACTTATCGCGCCATGCTGCGCTTCTCATTTTTCCCCGACTTCATTCAATTCACATTACGTTACTTTACCAGAAACGCTGCCAATGCATAGCATATATTACATTTTGCGGACCAAGGTAATTTCAAGAGGGCAGCAGTTCTACAAAAGGATATGCAGCGTCCATAACCATTCGATAAGGCATTGGGCCTAGTCACTACCAGACCTGATGACAATGTCACAGAGCGTCGCAAACCAACACTACCGCACTTTGTCAGCGGTAGCGAAAATCGGCTACAGAATCTGAAAGGTCCATTCACACAGCTGCGCAGCCACCGGTGATAACTGAGCCAAGCCCATTCGCACCGGCGCTCATAACTGATCGCCAGTGCGACCGCAGAACAGCGCGCTCTGTCAAGCCACAATGATCCTACCTGAAAGGTGGTACTGGATTTTTCCCAGCTTTGAGAGCCGGCAGTCCTTTTTGATTAATTCATTTCAGTTAAATCCGTTGCAGCAACGCTACAATTTATTAACGCTGGGGCTGAGACGCCCCTGCCCTTGCTCCCCCCCCCCCCGCCCCTAGTTACCGAGTCTATTGACGCACTCAGCGAAAATGCATGATCAAATTGTCTGGTACATATTCCAACTCCGATGCTTAGAATCACACAGCGAGGAACCGTCAGCCTGCCACTCATTCGTTATGGGTGGTCATATGGCCGTTCATGCAGCAGTACGCTGGCTCCGGCCATCTTGGCTACAGCCCGTGCTGGTGGCGCGAGGAGCCGCCAGGCCGCCATCATCATTGCATCATCGCCATGCGGTCTTCGCACGTCACGACACTTTCCGTACGAGCACTTTCACCAGCCCGATCGTGACGCTGAGCGGCGGCGATAGATGCGCGGCACGCGACGAACGGATAGAAGACACTGGGCAGCGGCGGCTCGAGGCGTTCTCATACGCCGGTGCACTCCGAGTCGAGCTGCACCACAACGTATCGACGTGGTCGCACAGCAGGCACTGGCACACGTCGTCGGTCGTTCAGTCGCCGCGCACCAAGTCCGGGGCAGCAGCGGCAGCAGCAGTCTGAGGCCGCTGCACTCACATTTAAAAACAACAATAGTGAAGCAATTGGCCCAATCGCAAACCAGGTGTTTGTAATTCGTTTTTAAGTTGTTTTCTTTTTCAGTTGAGAAAGGGAACGTCGGCTCCCAACTTGGGCACCGGCCCCCAAACTTTGAGAAGAAGCTGGGCAAAGTCCGGGAATGACACATTTGCTGGTGTGTGTTTGGGGTAGATTCTGTTGTTGTTCATTGTTCAGCTCCATCCTCCCCCACCCCACGAAAAAAACTCGACAGGGACATAGTTTTCCAAAAGGAAAACCTGACTTAAAGTAAGCTATTTATTGACATCAAGGCTAATTCTGACATCATCTCCGCTAAAGACTATAACTGAAAATCACCTGCTCATGTAGTGTGGTCCCAGCTCTCAGAACATGTCAGACCAACTGCAAGTATTCTGTCTTTAAACAGTGATTACCATTACTAACGAAATCAATGCACAACTACACAGCTTGTCTTGTTTCTCACTTTCAATACCTGTGGCACATGGCATTTAACATGCACAGGCTCTGTGATGTCAAACAGAGCAACAAGAACTGTCACGGGAAGACCCGGAGATTGCTTTTGCTTTTGACGGGGAGATGGTTTCTTAGTCCTTAGTCCAGTTCTTAGTCCAACCACCCTCGATCAAGAGAAACAAAATATGGACATTGTCTAACAACTACCAATCGCACGCCGTCTTTCGTCGTCCTGTTTCGACATGTACTCGATTTTCAATTACGCAGCAGCCCGTACAAGTGCCGCTCAATTCTCTGGACAAAGTTCTCTGTAGCAGGCCTGAGGAATACTGCAGTCTTAACCACATGTTCGATTTTTTTCCCGTACGCTGGCCCAACTGCGGTATGAGCCGCGTCTTCCAGGGATATTGGACGGTTTTGCGGTCTTCCCAGCCGTCTGCCGGCAACCTCATTTGGACACGAGATGACAGGGGGGCATGGGTCGTTGTACATCTGCAGTCTCGCCCTCGCTGCCGGGGACATCTGGCGCCCGTTACGGACTTGGGGAGGGAGGGTTGTCTGCACGGCATGGAAGCGGGCCAAACAGTGGTGTATGTTATGTCATCTTCATCTAGGTGCTCTCCCTCCAATCCTGGCGGCGGCGTTTTCATCGCAACGTCAGCTCTTGGAACGCAGCAGGCGGTACTGGTCGATTGTTATGCACCTGCTTTGATACCCAGACGGAATCATGTGCTGGGTTTGCGGAGGCATTTCCGAATGTCATACGCAGGAGTGTAAGGGCAGAGCCTCATTCTGGGAAGAACAGCAGCGCAGCTAGGGGTCACCCTCCGTCAGAAGTCTATAAAGGTTATGGTGCACCTGCTCAGCGGCACACCGCGGCGCGCCTCCATCCTCTCAGCAATTGCCACCGTCAAGCACCCAGCTCGTGACCGGTGAGTTCGACACGTACTTCTCTGCACTCTAGTCGTGGTTCGGACGGCGTGTACCCGGAAGGAGGGCAACGATAAAACTGGGGAGAGATTGCCAACAACAAACAGCTGTGTAAGATGGGTGACGAAATGCGCGCTATACTAGATGACAGCAGTCACCGTTGGTCGTTTACGATGTTTTGACGGCCTTGACAAATGTTATCGTAATTTTAAACCTGACGTTATTCTTTTAAAACTTACGCTTAACTAGTGGAAATGTGGATGACGGTGCTAAACATCAGAGTAAATTAGGATGCAAGCACCTAATTAATATGCGTACGATATATGCAGGTGTGTGGCCGTCAGCCCTGATACACCAATGTATTTTCAGGTGTTTCCACAGCACAGAGACGCGCTTCAGACCTTCGATGTCGACCATTTTTACTATTGTGAGTGCAAACATCATTCTGCGAGGTCCTCCTGGGTTCGATTTCAGTGTAGATATTCGGTAACCTCGAGATCATCCATTGCGCAGATGCTGTTTAGTACTTTGCAAGGGTAAGTTCTTCGCGCCAAGCTCCTATCAAAGATATTCTCATCACGGTAAAAGGGATCGGAAACCGTGCATAAATTACGTAAAACATTTTCGGTCACTTGCAAACCTCCCTTCCCCGGTCGCGCACTGGCTATGCTGGGTACCCCAAACCCTCTCCTGGTTACGCCACGTTGAAGAGAGTGACCCACCTTTAGGGCTATTCCAAAAAAAATCTGGTGAAGCCTCGGGTACCATTCAGTTCTAAGAAAAACATTGGGCAGTGCCACTACAACACCATCAAGATAAAGACGAGAATTTCAAGTACTTCTGAGTCCAGCCTATGCTGTCAATGTTTTGTAACAGCACTAAACTTCCTCCTTTCGTGGTAGCCCAATAGCGTATTCCCAAGACCTCTGCATCTGCAGTTGTCGCGACCGGCGTCGTCTTGACGACGGCGGAATCTGCTGAGGGCCGCTGTCAGCTGTTATGGGTTAGATGTACCACTGTTGAGATGTTCCACCCGCACATTGCGGGTCTGCAGGCTTAACAGTGGCACCTCTACTGATATGAATGACGTCAGCACAAATGAGCGGTTATGATTGACACCGAGGGGCGGATAGGGCCAGCTACTTTGAAGCGCACTGTCTGAAGCTTGAGTCAGTGCGCCACACCCCTCCGTTGCTAGACATTAGTTTGGTCAGTAGCATAAGTTTTGTCACAGAAGCGATGCCCTCCAGCGGCAAGTCGCCGCTGTTATCCCCATTTGCAAACAGCACGACCCACCAAAAGCTTCAATTTTTTGAGCAGTCATTATCGTCCCAGCCGTCCGTGAAACAGCAGAGAAGCTGGTTCATCATCATCTCACCTCATATCTCACACAGTCGAGAGACTGGTTCATCATCAGCTCACCTCACATCTCACACCATCACCTCAGGCTTTCGGGCCAACAAGGGATCCTGAAAGTCGCTCAACTTACACGGCATTTCTATCGATCTCCAATCAGGTGCTACGAGGCATGGACCGGTCAGAAGAAACGGTTCTTACTTTGATCGACCTGAGTCGCTGTTTCGACGCACTGGACCACTCAATGTTGCTGACGAGGCCGCGGAAGCTCCAAGTATCTACAGACTGCATCCAAAGTTACCCGAGGTTACACATACAGCATGTGAGGATGGATCCGACGCTGTCTGGCCCAAAATAGTATCACCATTGGCACGTTCCCGGGGTCTTGTCTCAGGCCATTCCAGTACAACATCTTAAGCAACCACATCGCGTGCTTCACAAACGGCTTCCGTGTCACGATAATTCGGTATGCTGACGACGCACAGCTGGCCGTTACAGGCCCTCGAGGCAGATCAGAGGAGATGCGGCAGTCGCTGGAGTCACTGCTGGACGTAGCGTGCACGCGGTATTTGCAGCATGGGATGCTGTTAAAGGCCGCCAAAACCGAGCTGTTGTTATGTGGCGACCGCCGACAGCTTAGCCAAATCTGAGAGCTTCCGTCCGTAGCGTTCACTGATGGTGTGTTACAGGAAAATTCAAATAAGATAATTTTCATGCATGAATTTAAGTTACCTAAAAGTAAGTTTGATATGCTCATTGGGGATACGTGGACGCGCATTGTGTCAGTATGAGCATCAATATATTGAAAACCATCTACGTAGTGGCTATTTCGGTTTTAGGTCACGCGGATGCATTATGAAAAGGCATACACACAAGGTAAATAATAAAATGACACGAACAATGGCCAGAGAGCTAAAACAGGCCTATCAATACACTATGGCCGTTGATCAGTGCTTAATGGTAAGAAATTACACCACGTATGGCGGTCTCAAACGTGTTCACTGCTGCGGCATTACAGACGATTGCAGGCGGCTCCAGGCTGCTGCGGCTCGATACGAAAACCCCCTCTGTGCGGTGGTCAGTCGGTGTCTGCGCTGATGTAGACTACCTCTGCCCGAGACGGGCGCTTCACGACTCGAAACGGCGGCGCGTGGAGTGAAAAGCACGCGGACCTCTTGAGGCGCGCATACCTCCTTCAGCGCCCTAAACACACACCAGCTGAAGGGCATACCGTGAGATTGGCTGTAAGTCACATAAAGAACCGCGGTCCGTACGGTGGTGGCCTGAAATATCGGTCAGAGGTCCTCTTGTACCTTTAAGGAACCCTGAGACAATGCGGGTGTCTAACTCGGCCAGAAACCACGACCACCGAACAGATAGCTTCTTGTCAGCCTGAACGCTGGGGGCCCATTTGCCAAGCAGGAGCAGGATCGGGGGCCACGATTGGCGTTGGTCTGGCTCTCTGAAACAGCGGCTGGACTCCTTTGTCGGTCAGGGGCCCACAGTGCATGCCAAGTGGACAGTCGGTCACGGACTTTGTTTGATGGGGTTCGAAGAGGGACCGGAGGACCCCGCGGGACCAAAGATCGACGGCACGGTTGGATTCGGACCCGGCCCCCACCCGTAGTGCCATGACCTGAAACGTAAGTCAGAGGGCTTCTATGAGGTCCCCTTTGCTGGGGTTCTGTATCCCTATTGTATAGGGCCTCGACACTGAGTCAAACAGTCGGCTCCAAGTCCGTCTGAGCCCTTGGGACCTAATTCACAAGCAGGAATGAGGCAGCGCCCGCGATTTGCAATGTTCGGGGTCCCTGACACAATGAGGGGCTCCTGTGCCGGTCAGGGGTCGTCTGTGCCTGTGCCTGCCCCCAGTCGTCAGAGTGCGGACCAACATGATATGATATATCACTATAAGGCCTCCCATCGGCCAGGGGATGCCGCTCCGTGTTGCCAGCATAACGGCCGGAGGACACAACGCGGTGGGATAGAATGGCCCTTCAACCCTTCGCCGGGAACAAAATGTGCCCCGTAGTGTTCTACTCAAGGGGGCCATTTTACCGAAAATGGAAGGTCCCATTAGTGTTGAATGGCGTCGATCGAAATAAGTTCAAAACGCGCCAAGTCATCCCATGTTTGCCTGAGTACGTTCATTCTTTGCAGAATCGACTGGTGAAACAAATAACACCAAAAAGTTTGAGTCTGCGCGCCAGGTGCCGATAGTGTAGTGGTCAACGCGCTTACGTTAACCCCAGGGCATCTAGGAAACTTCAGGTACGGGGTTCGATCCCTCGCAGTGCTCGCCCTTCACGCCAGGGTGAGTGAGAGGCTGGCGACGCCGTATAGCCCCAGCAGCTGAGTGCATCATAAAGCCCTGATGACGCATCCGCAATCTCGGGGGGCAAGGAAAGCGACGACCTGGGCTGCAGTTTTCGTAAAACCAAACGGCGCTGGCCACTGCAAGTAACGCCAGGGGGCGCCGCTCGCGGAACAACAGACAAGTAAAATAATGCTTCTGATTTTGTTTTCAAAATTAACTCGTACAGTTCAAAGATAACACCGAGCGAATCTCTTCTTACAGCCTTGAGATAGTCCTCTGCACAGATTAACGGTTACAGCAACACGAAAAATGGAGATTTTACCTTTACTGCTCCAGTTGCACCACCAGATTCCAGCACCAGCTCGCGGTGCTGTGAAGACCAATACACTATTGCCATAAATCTAAAAACCGCACAGATAAAATATACACCCGGAATATCTCTAATTGAACGATTTGGTGTCCAAAAGCGTTCAGAGGTATTTCTTTGAAATGTGTTATCATTTCCGTCCACCTGATGGCCACAGCCTGGTGTCGGCCGCAGGGGCCGCCGCTGCGTGGCCCAGGGAGACTGTATCACGTGGTGTCGAGGGTTGTGCTGCTGAGATATGCGAGCGCACATGCACAAAACTACGCTACATAATTTATGCCACTAATCTATTCTGAGTGTTGAACATACACAGACAAACATGGCCTGGCCATGTTCATAAACATTATTGACCCATTTTGATTTTCAACCTACATTTGCGGAATTCTTGATGTCTCTGTACAACCCAGGTACAAATTCTGACGTTTCTGAGTTTCATCGCTTTAAAAAGAGTTCACTAAACCATTGCAAAATGGAGAGCACTGGCGTTTTAATTGATGCACTCATATAACGCATGATTTTTTTCTGTTTATTTGCTGTAAACTACAGGGAGAATTGATATCGTGGTGAAGTCTGGCCTTTAGTCCAGAAAAGAACGCAAAATATGTAATATATATATATATATACATATATATGCGATATCGATTCTCCCTGTAATTTACAGCAAATAAACAGAAAAAATCATGCGTTATATGAGTGCAAAAATTAAAACGCCAGTGCTCTCCATTTTGCAATGGTTTAGTGAACTCTTTTTAAAGCGATAGAACTCAGAAACGTCAGAATTTGTACCTGGGTTGTACAGAGACATCAAGAATTCCGCAAATGTAGGTTGAAGATCAAAATGGGTCAATAATGTGTATGAACATGGCCAGGCCGTGTTTGTCTGTGTATGTTCAACACCCAGAATAGATTAGTGGTATAAATTATGCAGCGTAGTTTTGTGCATGTGCGCTCGCATATCTCAGCAGCACAACCCTCGACGCCACGTGATGCAGTTAACGTCTACATATACAACATCTCATAACCAAACAATTTGTTGATCTCTGGAAGTCCCAAAATTGAATGCTGCTGAAAGTAAACTGTAACACTGTAATCGGCGTGTCAAACATTAACATTGACTGATTTTCAGAAAAAAACGTTGATCACGCACATCGTCAGTGCGCCATAAAGTTCCAATGACTCCGAGCAAAATGAAAGAGGTCTGTGGTGAACATAAATAAGAATATGAATACGAATGCACACTGGTCTTCTGATCCATCAAACATAGTTAGCCAGAAAACGAAGACAGTCGCCTGCTTAGAATCTTTTCAACGAACACGACTTCAAGGCATCGAAAACACACCCTTGATACGTATTCCCCAACGTACCGCAACTTATACGTTATGCCCGGGCTGGATGCGTCGCCCTGCCCGCGACGAATCCAAATCCAGTGATAGAAACCGGCATTCATAAAATGCTAACCCACCGGAAAAACAGGAGCTTTCAACGCCGATTCATACAAATGATATTTTATACTTTTATATATACTTTTGTAATGATACACATATATCAGGGTGAGAAATGAACTGTTGGTAGGATTCGGTTCTAAAGACATTGCTTTCAGATGATTGTCTGCATGCCGAAGCATTATGCCTCCACAATGAAGCTATTCGCAGGGCTTGACTTGCTCCAGCGTAAGACGCCATTGTTGTTGGCTGTTGTCGGGCTTGGAAATGCAGACAAACCATGTCTTAATGAGTTTAATGTCGCGTAATCATTCATAATACACACTGCTTAGAGGGATTTG
Source organism: Pollicipes pollicipes (assembly GCF_011947565.3). NCBI lineage: Eukaryota > Metazoa > Arthropoda > Thecostraca > Pollicipedomorpha > Pollicipedidae > Pollicipes > Pollicipes pollicipes. Next base: position 31,195,866 of record NW_023597034.1, on the reverse strand, counting down.
CAAATAATTAATGTAGTTGTCGTGCAACACCTCTCAAACCGCAAATGCTACTAATATGAATAGGGTCTCTGACATGATTAAGAGGCTCCTTCAACATGCAAATGATCTCAGTTGGATACAAAATGTTTGCTTATACATCCTAATAAAACTGCATAGAAGCCGTTTGTTATCAGAGTGTTTAGTATATATTAGAAACATTTTGAACTTTTTAAAACTTTTCAGCGATTCGACTTATTGTGAAAACGGCTCTCACGCAGGTAATAAACATGCAATCTGCACAGGAGGGGCCACATGTCCATGAAACTAACGTTCTATGTTCAACGCAAGTGCTACTGCGTACATTGCTCAACATTGTTAAGCCAGCTGTCCGAACTAGCAAGCAGTTCGTTTTTCAACTGGAAACGCTAAAGGCATCGTGAGGTCTTGCGCCTGGGAGCCGTCTGACTCGCCGGTCGGGGTCGGGCCGCCCCCGCCCGCCACACCAGGGAGGGTAGGGTGCCTTTTGCGCGCGGCGTGCCGCGGGGTGTGCCGCGACCCGGCCGGAGCCGCGTCCCCCTGTCTGCATACCACTGGCGCCGACCCTGTTGAATCGCAGCTATTTCTGGCGTGCGAGGGCAGCTTTGCTGGTAGTTTCACCCATGCCAGTTTGGAGGCGCCTGATATCGCACTCGATTTCTGGACGTTGACTAAGATAGTGGCATGATAGTGCTGCAGCCATCATAAATTCGAGTATGACGCTAAAACAAAACAAAATAATACAAAAATATGCTACTAATATGACACTAAAATTCCAGCTCTTAGAAATGCACATGTTGGAATAAAAAGAGCACAGAAAGATCTATGCGAAGTACAACGGCAGCTTCCGCAAAGCAAATGCAGGACACGCCCAGCCGTACGCAATACTGCAAACACCTGGCTTCATCAGCCCGACTTAATTTCCGAGGTCCAAACTCAAACAAGGCTGCAAAGGACACCCATTGCCGTAAGTTGTATGCATCCCGCAACGTATCCCACAACACACACTCAAGGTGCATGCACCTTGAGCAGACTGTTGGCAGTCTGCAAAGTATCCTGATGCCAGACCGCTCAGTTACAAGCATTCCTCGGGCACGAGCAGCGATATCGCGCCCACCTACCTCCAAAGCCCGGTGGCTTTTGGCAAAGGATCAGATCTCACAATGGTGACCAGTCCCCTGTTGACCGCCGCGGCGATTATCCAGCGGGTTGGCGGGGGAGCGGCGGTGGTCGCCAGGCGCCGCTACCGTAAAGATGAGTGCGCTAGGAGAAAGTGGTCTTCCGACTCTAAACAGAACCATTTAACACACCGTCGAAAAACCATCCTACCAGTACCGACCTCAAAAACGATCTAAAATCTCTTCGGAGCGCTTTGAACACTTTCACGAAAAGCTGAACAGTACCGGAATTTCGGTATTGCCAAGCAATTCGGTACTGCCAGGCGGGTGTGTATTCACACTTCGGAGTCGCTAGGTTAGCACCTACAAACACACACACACACACACACACCACACGCGCGCGCGCGCGCGCGCACACGCGCACGCACACGCACACGCACATACACTGTCCTAGCCACTGTAATGTGGCCAGCACGCCGCCGGTCGTCTCTAGCCCAGTCAGCAATGCACCATTATAACGCAAAACGTCATTTAGCGATTTAAAATGGCGGTTGATAGCACATCCACAACAAGCTTGGTTGAGCACGGTCACACCCGCCACACGCGCATAACCGTATGCTACACTACCTTCAGCAACCCTAGAGTTAGCTGTCTCTCCAGCGCTGAATGGATACGCCGTGAGAGCACCGGCAGCTATCAATGAAATCATGAAAGACAGGGGTCTTATTGACACCTGACACCATAGAGGACCGAAGAGCTGTTTTAACATTCGGCATTGCACCGTCATTATGCCAAACGGGTCCTGTCTTCCAAAAGGCGATTCACCTCGGCGTCTAATAGTGCTTCCACAACAACATTCTTTTGGCTATAGTCGCACCCGCCACACACGCATAAAAGTATTTCATAATGCTTTCCCCAGCTGCAGAAATAGCCGGCTGCTCAGCATATGCATTACGCCGTCATGGCAATATGCATACGCCGTTGGGGGCATCCACGAGTAAATAAATATTGATTTAAGATATATTGAATTTGCACCTGATTGCTGCAGACAATGCCAACAATAAAGAGCTGCGGTGCATTTTTGGTGCAAAATGCACATGAATTACGCCGTTAGCGCATCAACGGGTAATGAATGACTTAAAAATGCGTTAAATTTGTACCTAATGGCTGCAGACAGTCCTAACAGAAATGGACCGTGGTTATCCTTGCGTCCGCCTATGAGACATTTTTCCGGGCAACGATAAATTGTTCAGGACGCTGCCGGGCGTCTCTCGCCGAGTCGGCAATGCGCCGTCATAACACAAGAACGTCGTATCACCCGTTGAGCGTACTTATGCTGGCGTCTTTTAGTGCTTCCACAGCCAGGCTGATTGAGCATGGTCGCACCCACCACACAGGAATGAAAATATTTTATATTTCATTCATTAGCTCTAGAGTTAGCCATCTAGCCAGCGCTGGGCGATACGCCGTTAGGGCGTCGTCTGAAAATATCAATGAGGTCATGAAAGACAGCTGTTTCACTGGAGCATGATGCCCGTAGAGCAGTGCCAATAAAAATACAGGTTGGTTATCTTTCCGTGCACTTATAAGTAGTTTTGTCGGGACAACGTAATCTGGCCAGCACGGTACCGACCGGTTCTCGCCAGAGTAGGCAATGCACCGTTATAACGCAAAAGCGTTATGTCATCTGATCAACGATTTATATTGGAGTCTGATAGTGCTTCCTCAATAATAATGTCTGAGAGTGGTCGCACCAGCCGCGCGCTTGTAGAAGTATTGAATATTACCTGCGGTCAGTCCAAAAACAACCGGGTAGCCAGCGCTGAGTAGATACACAGTCAGGGCATCGTCCAGCTAATATCAAAGACGTCATCAAAAACGCTGGTTCCCCTTACCCCTGATACCTGTAGAGCAGTGCTCACAAATATAATCCGGGCCGCCGTACTCTTGCAAGCACGTTACCGGCTGTCTTTTTGTCACAGTCGGCGAAGCGTGTACAAAACAAGATTTAGCAAAATCCACTTTTCACCTCCTTCAACTGGTTTTATCTAAAGCCCTCTACCGGCCGTCGTGCGCTAGCCATTAGACTCGCCGTTGTTCAAGCTAAGCTATGTGCGCTGACTGCATTCCGATCGTTCCATCGGAACCTGAAATATGCATGACTTCCGAAATGCTACCCGATGACTTCTTTAAAAAGTCGTCTTCGGTGTCTCACCACCTGCCATTTGCATCAGCTAGCTGTGAGATCGCAAGGCGATGCCCTACCTTTTTATTGGTTCAGGCGACCATTGGACGACATCACACTCGTTTCTCATTGGTTTACATCACATGAACCCTACGACCATGAATCAATTCCGACGCGCACCGTATATAAACCGTACCATTGGTGACCCTGAAGAGGCTCTTGCTCTCCCTGCGCTTGAAGGCGCAAGACCGCTGTTGGTTGTGAGCGTGGACGTTGTGGTGTGAGTGTTGGTGCGTGCAAGTGGCCAGAAAATAGAAGCTCTGTTTGACAAGATCTCTCTTTGATGGACTCGCGAGAAAGACTGGCACGAGCAAGATCTCTACTAGTGTTAACTATCACACAAGCGGTCAGAAATGTGCTACAAATTGGCGCCAAATGACACGGATTTGCAAACACCTATTTGCAAGCAGTCAGTTTTCAAGTTCCTTTCGTGGACCATCGGAATTGCGGGCCAGCCCATCCTCAACTTATCCCTGAACGCTTGCGCCTGTATCAGTGTGTGACCGAGTGTTATTCGCATTTTTGTGTGTTACTGCGTACTGACAAACATGACTACACTTACACACGCACACACCTACTGAGGGACAGCTTATTGCACAAACCATGCAGTAAATCGTACACAAAACTGGGGTTCAAGGGCTTCCACAACGTTGTAAGAACATCCAGTGGAGAGAGTTAGTGAAAATTTCATGATGGCCACGGGATATGGGACAGCATCTTTTGCACAACGGACGATGAACGCATGCCTCTTTGACAACCCGCAGCTTGAGTGGATCTGCGGGCAAATTTGTTTGTAGGCTTAGTAAAGAAAATCCCCAAATTGGCCGGAAAAATCCCCGTAGGAGACTGCGTGAGTGACACTGAGCGACAGGATTCGTGTTGCGCTCAAATACAGTTGCGTCAAGTTCAACAGCACTCTGGAGGACTTGTCCAAAATCTTTCGGAAAGGCTTCAGGCGGTAGCATCTGAGGCTTTTGACGATGTCTTTGGTCCCAAGCCTCAACGTGGAAGTGTTCCAAAAGGACTGATTGGCGACAGGTTAGCCCGCGGAATCATCCGTAAACAACTTCACACCCTTCCGGAAGTCGTTAATTTTGCGTGTGCGGAACAACAAACGGACCACACATTCGAAATGTGAAGAGGCACCATAGGTCACACTGATAAACCTGTGGTCATGCATATTGTCCGTAACTATGCTATGATGCTAGAAGAGTTGAAAATTAGAGGCGTCGGTTTAAGAGCTAAGCTCAAAATTGGACAAAGTCCTGAAACAATCACCAGCTCAAAACAGAACTCGCATCCATACATACCAAAGTGTCAAAGTCATCCGCAAAACCGACGATATTTACCTTAAAATGGACTGTCTCAGAGACAGCCTCAAACTTCTGCACAATTACGCCAATTTCACTCATCTCAGTGACCTGGAAATAGCAACTTCCGGCAACAAATTTGGTCCACCTTCATTTCAGCCTCTACATTAACCTCCAAACTCGCAGCAAAACAGACAATATCATGTGCGTTCCTGCTATCAATGGCCAAGTGATCTTCGTTCCATATGCGTTATATGGAATACATATTTGCACAAACATATTTGCCAAAAAGCAATCTGGATGCTGGTCGTACAGGTCAAGAAAGATAAAGATAGATACAAAGGATTATCCGCCCAAAAATCACAATCCTTAAAGGCTTCCTTCCAGTCAGGGACAGATGGTGGAAGACTTCACACTTGGGCTTCTTAAGACTGGAATCATTCAACCTATTCAAAGTTCGTGGTCTAACCTGCTTGCCATGATTGACAGGAAAGGTGGAGGAAAAAGATACCGTGTAGATTACAGAAAATTGAGGCAAGTAACCGTGAAAATTTGTCATCCACAACCTCGCCTCGATGACATCCTCCCCTCGCTTGGAAAACCAAAGCATTCCACTTGGCTGGACCTAAAAAGTGGTTATTGGCAAGTTGCTATAGGCAAGTGCATCTTGCCCATATTGGCAAGTTTTGTTGATTCCATCGACAAAACTGCTTTCAATTATTTTCAGGGTATAAATTTTTCTGTCCTTCCGCTCGGCCTGTGCCATGGTGTAGGGTTATTCTCAAAGCTTATGGACAACGTTTTTGCAGGTCTACAACACAAACTTACGATTGCGTACATTGATGACATCATCATTTTCACAAAAACCTTTGAAGAACATGCCAATCGCATCAAAACAGTGTTTGAACGTCTGTGCAGTGCAGGCTTGAAAGCTAAAATGTCAAAATGCGAATTTCTGAAACAGAAAATTAGACACTTAGGTTATATAGTTTTACCAGATGGGATCAAGCTAGATCCTAGCACAGCAGAAGTCATTTTATATATATAAATGATCTCTCCGATATGAAAGACATTTGTTCATTCACTGGCATGTGCCCGTATTATCGCCGTTCCATTCCAAAGGTTGCAAACATTGGAAAACTTCTCACGGAACTCCCGGTGAATTGAATGATGAGTGACGAGTAATGAATGCGAAGTGAGTTATTATACCCAATAAAAGCAATTGTCATTCTTTGTATGCTAATGGCCTTCAAAGTACTATCGATGTGCCTCTGCCACTCATCGTCGTGTTATCATATGTATATATCATATCATATGTATCATATGTATCGTGTTATCGTATGTATCAGTCGTGTTATCATATGTATATATCATATCATATATATCATATGTATATATATATGCAGGCTGCGGGCTAGCGTTCTAGGTGGCATCTAGGAGTAGAAGTAGAAGTGCTACCAAGCATGAACTGCTTAAGCCATCACCTGATGAATTTGATGTCAGCTTCATCACTTCGTGCTGTCGAAGCTGCAACCATGGCCATGTGACCTTGCCATTTGACTCCAATAAACGGAAAGCATTGATGTCTTGAACTCGGTCGGGGCCTGCTGCATGAGGATTGCAGAGAACCGCACCTACACAAACTTCGAGACATGTCGTACGCGAGCAGAAAACATGCATAGCCAGGGCATCGGAGGCTGCCGATTTGACCGCTGCATACATAGATCGAAACTAATGCATTCATCACTCGCCAGTTAGGACGTGCTGATGAACGGCACTGCACGTGGCAAATTTGTAACTTCGGCAAAACATTATCCTTGCCAAACTATGCCGGTAGCCGATTCTCTCGTACCTTGTGTGTGTGCACCTGCGCCAGGCCGGGGGTCTTGGCAACCGTGTCTGGCCTGGGGAAGGTAGGCTTCCCCCTCCCCACCCCTGAAATCTCCAACTTCCTGACGCGTGTGAGAAATCCCGCAATAAAAACATCGTCAAATCACGAAGAACACGCACATAGTTTTTAAGCTTGGGTCAAACATCATGCCACCAGACGTCACAGAAGGTCAAAGCAGCCGTTCTGATAAATGCAGTTGAAAGCTGTGTTAACTGTTGGGAGGTCATTCCAACAATTTTTGTTCCCCGCAAGGGCGAGGTCAGATCTGGTCACCAGTAGCCTACAAGAACGATATTTTTCGCAATGTGCCCCGGCCAGGTTTATTTTATTACGTGTAACTGTGGTACAAAAGCATTCCAGACACAAAAAGCACTATTTTAGGCTTACCTAGAAGTCATTCGAGGTCAATTAAGGCTAGATTCATAAACCATCCAAATGGCAAAAACTTAAGTGCTAACTGGGTTTATGTGACCAGCACTATGTTTTTTTGTGTGTCAGAAATAGCGTGTTCACCATCTGCGGGTGCTCAAGACGCGCAACTGTTGTTTACATCATACATAATCCCTTAGGCGTTTGGCAATGTATTTAAAACAAACTAAAAACAGGCACGTTTGTACATAAAATGATGCGTGATCAGCTTCCCAACACAATAAAGAGATGGTTACACGCGTCGCACTCGTTTATCTAACCTCTGCGCTACTGACAACATATGTCATTGGCCTTGGATAAACTCATTGCACCTTTCGTGCTCTCACAGCACCTATTGTGCCATCATTATGCATTATAATTGTCATACAGTCACAGCATGTTTTCGGTGGAGTACATCAAAACTTCGTAAAAGATGTACAAAGTCGCATTATTTACGAAATAAAAGTATCAAAAAAGGCCTGGCTTCAGGTCACTGGCCTCTTACTGTTGAAAAATATGAAATCAACAAACTGTAGATACTATCACGTTCCATTACTAGAGAAGGCCTGGACGGTGGCAAGTGGCACACAGGAATGTTATGTGTGGTCAGAGTGTTGTGGAGATTGACCCTGACCTGAATGACCTGACCTGACCTGACCTGACCTGACCTGACCTGACCTGACCTGACCAAACCAAGCCAAACCTGACCAAGACCAAATCAAAAGATCAAAACTTACAATTTCCACAAAGGATGTTAAATTAATAGGTGAAACAAGCTGACGAGAATTTCGTGTGGCTACAAGCGATCGTTTTTAACCTGTTGTGGAAAAGACTCCTTGGAAAAAAGTCCCAATTTTAATACAATGATGTAACCCAGCTGGCCTAGCCACGCGCCAAATTGCATACGACCAGCTGGTAGCGACACCGAATCGTAACTGCATTTGCGCATCACTGTCTAACGGGCATTATGCAAATAAGTTGAGCACCCGGCCTACGTCCTCGTGGCCAGATATTTCTGATACTTAAGGTAAAAATTATGTTTGCTGGAGCGTATAGTGTACTTAAAATTAAAGTAAGATTTAAATCATATTTCATTCACCCGGCAAAACTCTGAAACGCTTTAATCATTGGTGCGAGTGAGCGTTTAAATGTGTTTGACCTGCTGACGTCATAATTTCCCCTGCGTTAGGAAGCAATGGGAGCCCCTTCACTGACTATTCAGGCCATCCGACAACGTCAAGGTCGCTTGGACGAGTCCATTTCATAAGCCTGAAAGTTTCACAGGCGGCTTTCCACCAGGTGGTTAGCTCCACTCCGGCTGACGGGCTACATGCAGTCGTATGCGACGAAACCCTGTGCAAATAGGGCCGACCTTGATAACGAGAGGCGAGACACGGCGAGACATAAAGCTGCTGTCGAAAGATTGTTTGAACTCTTCTTAAGGGCACTGCAGTGTGGTCATCATGGGGACAGCGTACTTCCACACACTGCGAGTTAGTTGAGAGTCCCTTCCAGTAGCTGTGCAAGCTGGCTGACAATTTTACAACCACAAACGGTACTGACCGCTTCTAAAACGTCACTACCATATCACACATCCCACCTGCACCGTGCGACGATGCTAGTTATGATGCGACTTATGATCCGGACCATGCGACCGTGATGAACGACGTTTTTGCTGCGAGGTTCAGTGTCCCCCGCCGCGACGGTGCTGTCTCACGCGCCCGTGCATCATTTGGATGCCTTTTATGAGCGGCATGCATGGAGAGATGCTGCAAAATGGGTTTGCACTCTGTGGTACCTTCCATGGCACGGGACACAGACAGTGTTAGCGCCCGTAATATTGCTGAATGTGCTGACGAGCTTGTGGTCCCCTTACCAAGGAAGTACATGCGTCAGGTGGATCTGGCGCCTTCCGGGAGGTGCGTAAGCAGGCGAAAAATAATTCCTGTGTTCAAGAAAGGTGGTAAAAAAGGAGCATCGAATAGTTGGTCAATCCGTGCTTCCTCTCTCCAGTAGGGTCTTTGGGTGCGCCATTTAACACAATAAGACTGAAGTATGAGTGTGTGTTTATGCGGTGCCCTCGTCCTGCCGTTCACGGGGAGGCACTCAAAATGCGCATCCTAGGTGTTCTACCGCGGCTGACTACCTCCGCGGATCATTACTACGTCAGGAGGTTCATTGTGGTACGATGCAGTCCAACGACCTTGGTTTGCTGCTCTTTTATTGAAAGCGACCTTCTTCCTCACCGCTGTGACGGCGTGTGCACCATTAAATGCCAGCCAAAACGTGTACACGCAACGCGAACAAACAAAAACTGCCCAAGAGGCGCACGACGCCACACCGGTTCACAGGTTTTGCGTATCACTCATTCGACGAGGGCGCTCATCGGCATGGCACGTTTCTTCGCACGCAACGACGCATCACATCCTTGGCGTGCTATAATACCGTGCAGCTGACATTCGGCTCGGACCACGCCGTCGCGTACTACATATAAGTGGGTGAGGCGCAGCCTAGTTCTCGCCGTACGACGTGCGGAAGGCACGCACGTCAATCGCGTATTTGTTGTCTGCCATGCACTGGTATATGCCCTTGTCCATCTGGGAGGCGGGGTCGATCTCCATCTTGGACTTCAACCGGCTGTCGGTCAGCTTCCACTCCCAAAGCTGAAACACAGGGCAGGCAAGCCGTGAGGGGAGGGTGAGGCCTGGAAAATTAAGGCGGCTGGATGGTCACCCACCCGCGATGTCCCAGTGACCCGACCACAGCACGTAAAAGCGAAGGTTTCGCCACAGGCTTGCGACACTGGGCCGCCACACCTGAAAAGACCTGGTTGCCGGCTGGTCACGGCGTCTGAGAGGTGGAACTTTAATAAGCGCCGTAGATCCACCGTGTCGCAGCTTCCCGGCCTGAGTCGGACCCCTATCTGCTGGAGCTCTTTGTGAAAGTAGTTTTCAGTGTCCAGTCAAATTTGATCACCAATTCTAACCACCGCTGGGCGAGGAGTTCTCAGGGATTACCTTGGATTGTTGTCGAATACCGATTAAACATCTAAGAAATAGTCATGCAGCCTAAAATAAAATCAACGCACAACATTGACGTTAATCTAATGACGTTATAGAACCTTGTCATTGAGATACATTATAAACTGCTTGGTTGCCGTCTCGTTACACCATTGTTGGATTTTGATGTAGCGTGATAGCCTGTGAAATCATTCTTGCGCGGTAAAAAACAGAACATACATCCGACCGGCAGGGTTTTCGAGTGATAAGATTCCAGACACCAATGACCGCGTAATGCGTGGTCACGTTTTCAGCTCATACGAATGCGAATTGAATATGAGTACGTTGATAACCACAACAACAGCTGCCCGAGGTAGCCCAAAAAGACCAAGTGAAAACGTTAAGTGCTCGTTTAGCTCTGACTACACCAGAGACACGAGCGGCAAACTGAGCTTTGTGTCGTGCCGCTCATGGGTCTGGAACTGAGCTGACATGTTGAGCTCCGTTACACTAATATAGTATTTCACCTGGACTAGCATGCGCCTCAGTCCTAAACTGACAGACCGGGCTTACAGACGGTCAACGTCCCGTTGTGGCTGCGGCCCGCCAGTTGGAGAGGCAATGCTGCGAAATTTTTGACGTCACTGGTGTACAAAAGACAGCCGGATTCAATGTCACGCCGGAGGGCATAAATAAACAAAGAAAACGGGGAGATGAACCGGAAGCGATCACCTCAGGACACCGGAAGCAACCGTCTGTATATCAGAAGTTTTCCCATTAATGTCTTTACTGTGGCCCCTACCAAAAAAAAAAAAAAAAAAACACGAGGCGGAGGACTTTAGTGTAAATACCTGCACATGATAAGTGTATCACAGTTTTCGAATGATGAGCTTGTCGTTAAAACTCTGAAAAGCGGCCGAGTGGTTCGCACGTATGACGTCATGTCTGGTGTCCGTCCGGCATAGCCTTTTATCCCAAAAGAAGACAAAGAGTCATGTCAGCTGTCTAAACCAGTCAAGGTCGCAATACAGTCAAGGTACGCGATACGCAAGGAATTCCAAGCAATAAGTTGTGTAGCCTCTTAGTCAACTGACACTCAGCGCACTCAGCATTTTCCTTCCGGAGAAACATCGTCGGGAATAATATCGTATTGCAAATGATGACAAGTAAAAGATCCAAAGGAGATAATAAGCTAATGATCGCTTATCGATAATCAGCGAGGCGATAGATCGTGCGAGATTATCAGCGCAACCACCGTGGGTGCAGGTTTCCAAAAATAAAGGTAGAAGCACTATCTGATGTGGCATATTCAGTTGTGGAAGACTGAGGCTTGCCATGATCGTCTTTTCTGTTCCCTCATTCAACTCTTCACCTAGTGCCGGAAATCTGAAAGATGTCTTAAGCACCAATTTTGAAAAAAATGCACACAAAATGTTAATGGTCTTGGGTTATGGATCATTGCTGGGCTGGTTTTATGAAAATTTTCGCGCAAATCTAGCATTCAACCGTACAATAAGTAAAGTATAATACCATGTCTCACGGGCTTTTGCCAAGGAAGCTGGTCGGCGTCCATTGCCATAATTTCTCGCGAATTTCCAGCGCTCACTAGGAGAATGTCTTCAGAAGGCAGGTGTTCACCATAAAGCTGAATGCTCGGCTCAAGCTGCATTTTCCGTTGGCACCATCCTCCGCCCAGACACCCCGCTCCGTCCTGCGACTGCAGTGCGGGAAAGGGGTGGGGGAGGGGGAGTATCGTTGGCCGGTCCGGCGCTAACTGCCGGTTGTTTCTTCTGGGGAAGCCGTGCCTTAGAAAGGGAATCGTCCATGTGATCTCTATTCCGTATAATGTATGTGTTGTGCCAGCCTTTATCATTACAACCTTCACCTCTTATGTCACTTTACCACACGATTACTATCCCGAAAACCTTTATCCCGCACGACCTCTATCATATGCATTTTCTGTCTACGATTTCCATCCTGCACGCATTCTGCCTTTACGACATCGTCCTCTCACGATCTTTATCCCCCGAAATTTGGTCATATGGTCTCTTGTCTCATTTGTTATCTTATATGTCATTGATCTTGATCTGGTACGATCACCTTCCATTACGTTGTTCATTCCGCATGATCGTTGTCCGGCGTGATCCTTTAGCAGGCATTCCATCGCACACAATGTGTTACCAAGTGATCATGAGCGAAACAGTCGATAATGAAACAATGCCTAACGATAAACAAAAAAACACTCGCTGACGAAACATATAAACGAAACAATCGCTACGCTCTGAATTTCGTTATGAGTAATAATCTCTCTGTTGGACTTCGGCATAACCTGCCACGTGAGTCCCAATATACTGAACTCGTTGGGAAGTGAGTGTGACTGTCGGTTTGGGTGTGGCTTCGCACATCTTTCGTCAGTTGTGCAATCAGCTGTCTGATTTCTTTATCCACAGCTGTGGGGTGAAGCCAACGATTGGTGGGGAAACGTGATGGTTTGATGATATCTGATTAGACACGAATAATGTAAGGAATGTGCGCGAGATGGGTCTAGAAGACTACCTGGAGTGAAAAAGCCTTCTCTTATGGGAACAGTGAAGAACCTGTCGACTTGGATGGGATACTCTTCGCCGAGCAAGATGGGTAGGAGCGGGTGGAAGATTGTGCGCTGTCACATAACGTAAAGAACGAGGAAGGGGTATGCTGGGATGCGAAACAAGGGCAGGCGATGCGGGCATGACCGATGGGAAGAGGAAGTCGGTACCAAAGCCATAGTGAGGTCGGAAGAGGAAGTCGGTACCAAGACCATAGTGAGGCCGGAATATTCTTCAAAAAGAGCGTGCCACATTGAACCTCTCACTCATATAAATAGATGAGACGGGCTCGATTTGATCGGCAATGTCATTTTCCTGAGAATGTTTCTGATAACCTCTTCATTTCGGTTTGAAGCCGTCGCTGCGGTGGGAGAAACGCCACTGCACTCCCGGCTCACGACTACAAAAGTGATGCATTTGATCTGCTTTCCCAACGGTTGGGCTATGTTGTGCCCGCACAACACAAATTGATCAAAATGATTGCATAATAGATGGTATGAGAGCTTGAGGCACTCTTTCTTCCTCTCTCTCAAGCGAACTGGTACATTTTTCTTAGGATACCATTATCCTGATTAAAAATGTGATGTCATTATCTTGCAAGTTCAATGAAACGCCACATTATGACTTCGATTTCTTCCTATAGCGTTTAGCGCATTGACACTTTAGAAGGACATTTTGGTTTTGGAAAAGATTGTTTAGATCAGACAGTAGTATTAGCCTTATTACTCGGAGAAAAACCAGGATAATGGAGATATTGTTGGGCTGATGTTTCGGCAACATGCCTTTATCGAAACAATGGCAGGAGTTTTCTGCTATTTTTTCGATAAAAGCATGTTGCCGAAATATCAGCCCAAATATATCTCCATTCTCCGGTTTTTTTCCAAGAATAAAGCAACTACCACTGTTTTATCTATGTAAACAATGTTTCTCGCTAATGCACTGAACAACTTACGTTGTTTAAAAGATTGCCTACTTGGATATTCAGTTCGTTTTAAGGCTAGTTTCACAAAACAGGTACATACCAGGACAAAACACGTGGTCTAGGGATAAACATACTAAGATTTCCACAAGTGAATTTCTTGTTAAATTGATTACCCCTCTGCTGTGCCAGACACTAGCGTTCATTTTTCCTGACGTCATTCATATCCATAAATGCTGAGTTAATGTGACAAGCGAATGCCAAAGAAGCGGAAGTAGTTAAGTGAAGCTCTACTGATAAATTGAAAACCCTTGAAAACCTCATCAAAATGCATGCAATGCAAAGAAGTAAGAGGAAAAACTTGACTACATATATATATATATATATATATATATATATATATATATATATATATATATAGATATATATCTCTCTCTCTCTCTCTCTCTCTCTCTCTCTCTCTCTCTCTCTCTCTCCTCTCTCTCTCTCTCTCTCTCCTCTCCACTCTCCCTCTCTCTGCGTGTGTGTGTGTGTGTGTGTGTGTGTGTGTGTGTGTGTGTGTGTGTGTGTGTGTGTGTGTGTGTCTGCGTGGTGGTATATTTTGGCAGAACATCCTCTTCAAGACAGGTTTGATTAGAACGACCGCTGACTCAGCGTTGACGACCTTACCGTTCAAGTTTGCGGGCTTTTGCCTCGGAAATCGCAGTATCGTTAAGATCAAAGATCCTTAGTGCAAAATCACTGATGTGTTCTGCGATCATTACATTTTTACGCGCGTGCGCACACACACACACACACACACACACACACACACACACACACACACACACACACACACACGCATATATATATATATATATATATATATATATATATATATATATGTATGTATATATATATGTATATATATATACACGTGTAGATATACCATACAAATTTTCGCCCCCAAAAGCTCCACGGAAAGGCCTTTTACGAGTCACAGAATCGCCCTCAGACTTCATTCGCTGAGGCTGTAGAAAAAATAAAAAAATGCTCTCGTCAAAATCTCGGAGTCCGCAGTACAGCAACAACCCGCGGTGCATGCACACTACAACCAGCGGAGCTTAGGGCTTCAGGAGCTTAGAGCACTGACTTACCTTCAGGAATTTGTGCGAAGGTATCTCCTGTCCGTCCTTGCGCCATGTGATTGTCGGCCTAGGGTTGCCTCTGGCCACGCATATAAATGATATCTTGTGGCCCAGTTCGTACATGGATTCGAAGTGGGATGCCTTCACTATGTGCGCCTTCTGGAAATCGGGAGAACTTCATTTCATGTGTGCGGGTAGTAGCGAATCACACGCTGTTGAAATAGGCTTAAACACCGCCTGAGAAAGTGCAGCTCGATGCTCGGTAGGCAACAAATGCATTGCAGGTCTCTGTTGCTTTATGTGCTTGAAAACTTACTAATCCCTGTGCGACTATTCCACATTGTTCCAGCAGCATTCAGGCAAAAGAACAAATGCTTGTATATCACATGATTTCACGTGGCTGTTGCCCCACCACAACCAGTAAGACTATTTGTATGGCGCAAGACGAAAGAAGCGACAACACATGCGCGGTT
>NW_023597034.1:31104333-31180673 GCF_011947565.3 Pollicipes pollicipes | reverse complement strand
GCCTTATTCGGATTGTTGTACTTTGTATTGCAGTCGCGAAGTTTATCCACTGCGCTAGTCAAGCATGTAATGAATTGCTTGTCTTTCTTTCGGCGGAAGAGGGGTTGCGTCGATCCGTTTACTGCACCAACGCAAGTTCGCGTGGTACCGAGCCCCTGTGTTGGAAGCGGTTCTCATTAGATCCAAAATTGAAAATTTTGCACTTGCATCGTGTCGTAGGTATCGTCCAGGCATCATTGCGAGATGTCTTTGCAGTTAATGGTGACAGCTGCGACGACAGCTGTGCCGACCGGGCTTTGCATTATTTGGGATACATTTGGTACCAAACTCACGAAAATTTCGACTAAATTGGCCTCCAGCTTACTGTTTGAAGTACAGTTCACACTGAGTTATTCGATACCCAAAACGTCACCGAAAAATGTCAATTGTTGCAGCGAGCGCATCATGTTCAGCGTGCAACAAACTTCCTTTCGCCTTGGTTTGTTTCTATCTCGAGGACAGGACGTGATCTCCATGTCAAATGAAATACTCCGGTTCCCCGCAATCCATAAAAAGTGTAAAACACAATCGACCCAACAGCCTTGCCGTTGGAAAAATGCAGTTGGTTGCATTCCATAATATGGATATTATTTATCTCAATGTCATAACTTTACATACAAATCAGGTCACAGGTTGCGGCAACTTAAAAGCTATGACGTTTCTGGGATGCTTCAAAATGCTGGTAAAAATATCAATGGCGCAACAGTGCCGTCATGTACTCCGCCATAGGGCTTGTGCAATGCGATACAGCCACAGCGTTAGCACGGTGCGCCGCGGCGATCAACTTACCAGCTGCTGACATGGTTGGTCAATGTACACCACAAAGGTAAAATGGAACTCACTTAAATCTGAAGGCGATTGTTGGCTCCGTTGAAAATACCCAAGCATTGCCGTGACAGCGTTAGGGCTTTGTACTTCAAGCACATAACTGGTGTTTACGAATGTCCTAACTATGACTGGGAGAAAGCCTGGGCGATATCTTAGAATGTATCACAAATCAGGATGTATGATTTGTTAACGCCGTCAAAGTTGAAGAAAACATTGTATGTCTTGTATCGCGCCAGGCTGTATGTGGCTGTATCTTATATGCTGAGCGTCGTTTGAACATATCGTGACTGCTCAGCACCTTTCGGGCCATGGTGTGAACGTGTCTGCTGATTGCATTCCATTGCTGTGGCCGTGTCAGCAGATTGCCGTCCACAGCTGTGGCAGTGTCTGTTGAGCGCCGACCGTGGTTGTGGCCGTGTCAGCTGATTGCCGTCCGCAACTGTGGCCGTGTCTGCTGAGCGCCGTTCGTAGCTCTGGCCGTGTCAGCTGATTGCCGTCCGCAACTGTGGCCGTGTCTGCTGAGCGCCGTCCGTGTCTGTGGCCGTGTCTGCTGAGCATCTTCCGGTGCTGTGGCCGCCTCTGCTGAACGCTGTCCGTGGCTGTGGCCGTGGTCTGCTGAACGCTGTCCGTGGCTGTAGCCTTATCTGCTGAGCGCTGCCCGCGGCTGCGGCCGTGTCTGCTGAGCGCTGTCCGCGGCTCCTGTCGTGTCTGCTGAGCGCTGCCCCCGGCTGCGGCCGTGTCTACTGAACGCTGTCCGTGGCTGTAGCCTTATCTGCTGAGCGCTGCCCGCGGCTGCGGCCGTGTCTGCTGAGCGCTGTCCGCGGCTCCGGTCGTGTCTGCTGAGCGCCGTCCCTGACCGTTGCAGCCGTTGGAGCGATGCGGCTAGTGTGGGGCGCCACGGCGGCAGTGCTGCTGCTCTCAGCGGTCGCGGGGCTCAGTCAGAGCCGGTTGGACGGCCTGCAGAGCGAGCTCAAGAGTCGCAGCAAGCGCCAACTCTTCGGCGGCAGCAAGCGGAGACAGAACCAGAACCTGTTTCCCGGGAAGAATGGTAGGTGCTGTTAAGTCTTTTCTCTTCCGTGAGTTACCACTTGAGGAAGGCATGTACTCAGCGTATCTCGAAACGTAATTGTTTAGTGAGCTAACAGCAAAGCCTGCGGCAGGAAGTAGACATAGACACCACTGGTGCAGTCCTGAAAATCGATTAGACACAACCTATATCGGCAATCCATTCTGTACTCCGAGCCCATATAGCGGATGCTGCCTCCTTTCCTCTGGGTGCACGACGATACCGATGCTCAACAATCCGCTGTCCACGAGAAGCGATCACGTGTAACGGAACCCACCGGCTTCCGGGGCCGACCACCCCTCGCCAAATCACCGAAACTAAGCGGCGTTCTGTGCCGAAGGCTGGAACCGGCCACATGGCAAATGTCTCTCCAGCATGTTTAACGGTACTGTGAGACTCTATGAAATCATGACGAAACAGTCCGAATGACATGAGAAAGCTTGAAGACAAATAGCGGCTACGTACGCTATTTCCGGAGGGGTATTTTGGCAAGGCATCCGGACCTCCTCTTATCCGCCAGTGATTCCCCAGCGGCAGCCGGTTCACGCTTCCACGAGATGGCGCATGGTCCCCATATGACGTTCGACCTTATGGCGAGTTTGAACCATAATAACAGTTACGGTACAATATGTTGTCCTGCTTGTAATCAAGTCTATCGCTGCTTAATATTTATACTCACTACGTCGGCTTTCCAGATTCCTTAAGTGTTAAGCCACACGCGCACGTGTTCCTTGTTCTTATGCATGTAGGCGGTGGTCACAGGTTTCCCAGGTGCCGCTTTCCCGAGTGACGAGCCTCTCCCACAGCCGTCCGGGCATTGCCTGAGTGTATGGGATCCGTAACTGTGGGGCTTCCTTCCAGGTCCCAGCTTGATATACCAGGGCTTGTACATCCCGGATCCCCGCTTCAACTCGTTCGCCGATGGCATCATCACCAACATGGTGGCGGACATGCGGGCCTCCAGCCTGGACCCCGTCTACTTCCGGCTGAACAGCCGGGGAACCGTCACGTGCGTGATGTAGACAGCCGGGGCTCTGTCACACGAGTGATCTAAACGGCCGGGACTCCGGCACACAAGTGATCTAAACGGCCAGGGCTCTGTCATACGATTGATCTAAGCGGCCGGGGCTCTCTCACACGAGTGATCTTAACGGCCGGAGCTCTGTCACACGAGTGATCTAAACGGCCGGGGCTCTCTCACACGAGTGATCTAAACGGCCGGGGCTCTCTCACACGAGTGATCTAAACGGCCGGGGCTCTGTCACACGAGTGATCTAAACGGACCGGGGCACTGTCACACGATTGATCTAAGCGGCCGGGGCTCTCTCACACGAGTGATCTAAACGGCCGGGGCTCTCTCACGCGAGTGATCTAAACGGCCGGAGGGTCACGAGCGGTGAAAGTGGTCGGGATTCTGTGCCATAAGTCATTTTCATGATGGGCGTTCCGTCACGTAGGCTGGCAGCCTGCTTGCCTGGAGTCCGTGTGCCTGCCTGCCTGCCAGCCTGGACTTTGTCTACCCTGGCTCAAAACAGAGACTTCGTGAGAGACGTGAGCTATACGGACGAAACTCGCCAAACGCCATCCACGCTCGGTCATCCAGCTGATCGAAGCGGGTGAAGCCCGTTAAGCTCGTGACTTGAGCGACGTGGGTCGTCACGCATAGATGACTTAAACGGCTTAAGTCCCGTAACAGGGGTGGACAAAATGGCCCAGAATCCATGAGATAGGTAGTAGTTGACAGCCTGTGTGGAAAGATGCCCGCAGTTTTATCTCAGATGTTAGTTTTTGGACGCAGGTGCACTTATGTGAACGTTTGTCTAATGTTATGTTGGTAACCATCTAGATTTCATTGTGTACTATGAAGTAGATCGTTCCAGTAGACATGTTATGCATATCTTTATTTATTGATTGATTTTCTGGAACAGTTTCCACTGGTATCACAATCCCCTTCCACAGGCTGACGTCTTACAACTCCCCCCCCCCTCTCTCTCCTCTCTCTCTCTCTCTCCTCTCCTTCTCTCTCTCTCTCCTCTCCTCCTCTCTCTCTCTCCTCTCTCTCTTCTCCTCTCTCTCTCTCTCCTCTCTCTCTCCTCTCTCTCTTCTCTCTCTCTCTCTCTTCTCTCTCTCTCTCTCTCTCTCCTCTTCTCTCTCTCTCTCTCTCTCTCTCTCTCTCTCTCTCTCTCTCTCCTCTCTCTCTCTCTCTCTCTCTCTCTCTCTCTCTTTTCTCTCTCTCTTCTCTCTCTCTTTTCGGGGGAGGGAAGACAAGAAGCCCAGTAAGGCGTCGATATCGCCTCCCTCCGCTCGTTTTAACAGCTCGCCCTGTCCACCGCCAGGGCGCATGACACTCGCGGCCGAGACAACTCGGCCAACGCCGCCGGCATCAGCGCCGCAATGACCCCGAAAGCGCGCATGCTGTCTGACCCGGAGGCCATCCCCGGGGAGGAGCAGGGTGATGGCTTCGACGCTCCAGAAGAGACAGCCGCAGAGGAACGGCCCCGGCCGGGGGGCGCGCGCCGCGACAAACGGCAGTGAGTGCGGAGTTACGGGTGGACCCCGGTGTCCGACGCTCTGTGCGAGCTGTATTGAGACTTGCCCCCGATCACCTCGCCGAACTGCATTGAGACTGACCCCCGATCACCTCGCCGAACTGCACTGAGACTGACCCTCGATCACCCCGTCGAACTGTACTGAGACTCATCCCAATCACCTCGACGAAATGAACTGAGACTGACCCCCGATCACGCCATCGAACTGTTCTGAGACTGACCCCAACCAACGCGCCGGTGGATCTGCAGAGCCGTCAGACGCCCGGTTGACATGTATGACCCTGCTCCCCAGGCTGCCGCCGTCTCGCACCTACTCCACGGCTCTGCTGGAGGGTCTGACCAACATCAACAGGCGCGGCGATGTTGAGGTGCAGGTGGCCTCTAACGTCACCCTGGTGAGCTTCCGGCCGAGGCGTGTCTCCGTCAACCTACAATTCACATTCTGACTGCTCGGAAACGGGGAAAATATTGACATCCTTTTGAGTCTCGGCACCGCTTTTGATGCTGCCAGTATTGGTGCCAGTGCGAAGTGTGCTTTTAATCGTTGTGACTGGTTCAGTCACATTTTACTGACCAGTTTTCTACAGCAAAGCCTGCTGGGTTATTTGAAAATATTCTGTGGAAATGGGATGTCAAATGCACGCTTTCTTCACCGGCCATAATGGCGTAATGCCGACTTTCGACCTCGCCGGGATAGAGGTTACGCTGATGCACAATGTGACGTCACATCAGGACCCTCTCCCATTGGTCATACCCTGGCGGAGTGATCCGGCTGACCCGGGTCAAGGTAGGAGGGGGTCCCGGCAAGGAGTGGAGTTTGACCAATACACGGTGATAATCTCTATTCAGGTCCAGGTGAACGACTGCACTATATTCTATGGATGAAATAGTTCTTTGATGTCTGATTTTTACAGTACTTTTAAAAACTCGTGGCAATGTTTAAGGTGATATTAAACTTTTCAAAGTTTGATTTTATTATTTAAATTTAGTTCATCTAGTCTACAGCATCAACGATTGTCTCCAACACCATAAGGTTAATTTTTCTAGTCGCCTAAACGACGCAATTGTGTTCAAGGGCGCATCGAAGACTTTTCGGGAGTGCCCCGGAGCTCAGTGACAACGTATCACGCCGTCTTTTTTACTTTCTATGGAACTAAAATGACCTCCGAAATTTAAATGCAAGTGGAAAAAAGAAACCTAAATGACCTTAAAGTGAAAGTGGTCCATTGCATACCTGACGGATTTTCAACTTTCTGTTGAGAGCCATCTTTCATGAAAAAATAATAATGCGGGCTTGAGGGGAGGATCGCCCCTTCTTGGCTGCCCCCTGATTGTGTCTGCATGATATGCTAACGGTACGTTGGCATCCTTGCAGCCTTCACGTCCACGCCGGCAGCGTGTACTTGCGATCATGCGATGTGCCCGTAAGCTGCCCCTAAGAATGTAATAGCTGCAGACTACAGACAGTGAAGTGGTTTATTTCGTAGCACCGTTTCCTTTCCGCCAGATAGGTTCTCACATTTGCTATGTTATTACCCTCACCGGCTTTCCCTTGTCGTTATCCAGCCTTTTCTTTCATCGTCTTTAAATTATTAGTCATGGTTTTTCTCAGATTCCGACACCATGTATCCTACTCTTGCTTGCTCGCAGCCAGTTTGCATATTTTATCTCCGGACTTTTGTTTGTTACCTGCAACCTCTGCTTTGTCTTCTTCTCTTCTCACCTCATTACACTACATAAAACTACCGATGCCGCATCATTGCCGTGTTAGCTCCGAAGATGCGCCTGCTGAGTGACCCGGAGGCAGGTGACATGAAGAGCGTGGTCTCGAGTGCTGCTCCTGCTGCCTAACCGACCACCATCTATTCTCCCTGATTCACGCATCCATCCATCCCTGTCACGTCTCGCTCAGCTTCAATGCATTTTGTATGGCTCTTGGTATTGAGTCGCGGCCTCCCTCATTGGCCCTGTTTGTTCCTCCGAACACCATGATATTGCTCCTGACGCATCAGGCAGCTGTTTGTTGTTAGTAGCCCCCTGACCACAGATTCGCTCCGTCTCGTCCGCGGTCCAATTGTTTTAGCGGCTCTCTTTTGTCTCCTCTGTCCAGTTGTATTCTCTGCCGCTAGCCCTGCATCCCACTCCCCCACTGACGCCTTCCATCCGCCCACATGCGGAGTACAATCTCGAGTATCGCCCCCCCCCCCCACACCCACCCCACCCCCTTCAGTTCATCCCGACACCTGCCCCTAACCATGATCCGTCCCTCTGATTGCTATCACTACATCTGACCCTACAGCTGACTCCTGCCTTTGCCACTAATATCTACCCCTATCTCGAACCCCCCCCCCCCTCCCCGCACCTCAGTGTGCTCGGCCTTTGCTCTCTTCTGCTGACCATGACCAGTCTGCCGGCGCCGGCGGCAGATGCGCTGCAGGGTCTCGGTCGGGCTGCTCCGCCTAACCCTGGAGCGGGGCTCCGTGGGAGGGCTCCGAGGCCGGCTGCCGAGGCCGTGGCGCGCAGTGGCCCTCTCCGTTGTTGTCATTGCGATCACCGGGACCGCCGTGCAGTGGTTACGTTTGATCGGGAACGGCGACAGCCGAGCTGAGGGCAGCCACGGCGCCGCTCGTAGTCGACCTGACGGCCTGGGCACGACCTGGCCTGCTCAGATCGGACATGGTCCTGTCCAATCCTGCCGCGCAATTTGTCTGGGCGTCGGCCACGCCGTGGATTCACGAGGAAAGCACGCAAATGTACTCAAGCTAACAAGCACGTACAACTGCCGTCCGGCCGATCAGAAGCCGCCAAATGGTCCGCCCGCGTATCAGCGGTCACGCCCACCAGCGCATAGCATGCAGTGTGGCATGACGCCATGGCGAGTGACGCCTGGGTGGCCTGTGTCGGAGGGTAGCGAGAGCGGTATGGTCACGGTTCGACCGGCCGTCCCCGAGCCGATGGGGTGCCCGTGCCGACCCCGCACTCGGGTTGACAGCGGCGCGTTGGATGTGGCGGTCCAGTCAAGCGTGCAGCGGCCACGTGGCCGGAGAAGCCGGACGTGGCGGAAACCACGTGACCGGGTATGAGGCGCGATGCGGATAACGTATCCGAGGCTCTCGCGGACGACGGGGACCACGTGACCAGGCAGACTTGCTGAGGCCGCGAGACGAGCGACTGAGACGGGAGCGTCGCGTGCCAGTGACACACCTGCCGGAGCCGAGGGTCGTGACCCGGCGGCTCGGAGCCAGCCGAGCGTGGCACACCCGATGCCACCGTGACGGCTGAATGGGACCCGGCCTCGTGGTGCAGCTTCAGCGCCTCTCGCATCAGCGCCATGGCGGAATGCGTACTCGGTCGTGCTTTTCAGTGTGATGTTTCATACCTGAACAGTTTTTTTCTTGTCAAGCGGCCGTCGCGTGCGATACGCCGCCGGTGGAACCGTGCCAACTGCAGCATTGAAAGCAAGACACGGGAAAGCTGGCATGCAGGTCAAGTGGTAGAAGAAAGTAGGATAAGGACATGCAAAGCCAGCTCAGGCGTGGTATTTTCAGACCCAAGTGATTTGGCGCCAGGCACCTCAAACAATGGGTGGTGACAAAGGGTGTGATAACCTCGAAGTTATGTGAGGACGAAGTTATGTAAACATGTAGCGCTCCGGGTGTGTTTCTGCCGTTATCTCGCGGTGGTCGCAGTCAGGCTTGAATCCCGTATTGATAACGGTTACCAAAGGGCAGGCACCAGTTTCTCTGGCTCCTAGCAGCTCTTACTGAACCTGACGGCCCCTGGGAGTAGTTCATCAGCTGATGCCTACCACGGCAGCCGCCTAATAGGATCAGACGGGGGACCCTGACTGGCCCCGGGAGTGGTGCATCAGCTGATACCTGCCACAGCGGCCGCCAAATGGTGATCAGACGGGGACCACTTGAGCGTGACCTGGTGATTGGGTCAGAACTGACCTGCTGGTCTTTTGCCGCAGTCTCGACTGAGTTTAGTCCACACCAGTTGGTGATATTTACACGTGATCAACCTTTGCTCCACGTGGAAACATTCGTGACAAGACGAATGCCTCCAGACTCACGTGACCTGACCCGACCTGACCAGACTGGACCAATCCAAAGCTGACTTGACATGACCTGACCTACTTCACCTGACTAGACCCGACCAGAGCAGTGCAAACCGAACTTGGCATGGCCGGTCTAGCCCTTCCGAACTTTTCCTACCCAACCTGACCTGACCTGACCTGACCTTCCCAACCAGATCATGCCTAACCAGATTGGGTCAGGCCTGACCTGACCAGACCAGCTCAGACCCGACCTGACCTGGCCCGACATTGACACATAGGACACATGACCGGACAGGTGCGTGGCCGCTGGCTGCTGGGACCGCTGGTATACCGGGTCAACTTCTACGAGAGCCGATACGCCACCCGCTCTCTGGCCACCGAGATACCGCCCATCCAGATGGACACCGTCACTCAGATATCCTACATCGGCGCCGACATGGCGGACTTTGTGCTGGGCTGGTAAGGAGAAATCGTATCAGAGGGATAGCACGGTGCAGGATAAGGTGCAGGTTACAGGATAAGATAAGATAAGATAAGTGCAGGGAACCCTTGTATCAGTATAACATTGATGTTACGTGACAGTTTAAGGTAAAACATAGCTCATTCAATGGCGCGGCGTTTGATGAAATGGTTGTGTTGATGTCTGACATGACGCCAATAATTTCGCGATAAAACAAGCTTATTTAATCTTACTAGGAGTGCTTGATTCGTTTCGTCATAAGTATTAACTAATGCAATGCTATATCGTATGGACTGCTTGTTGTCGACGGCCGTCGCTAGGTATCCTTCGGTGTCTTAGTTTCATGATGTGGCTGCACTAGCTAGTAACTAGACCTCTCTTGGTACATACCTCAGTATAGTCTGACGTGGCTGACACATGACACAAAATAGGCGGATCTCTGAGCCTCAGCTCCCTGACATCGGATTGTTACAGCAAGTCATCAAAATAGTCACCCTCGCCGCTCTGTCTCCTCCGATTGTCTTGCGAACCTGCGCCCCTGCAGCAGTCTCTCCCGTAACGAGACACCATCTCCTGTACAGGGGATACAATCTTAGTCTCTCCTCTCCTGTAACTGCCGCTAACGAGACATCCCTCTGCGTCCCAGTCCTCTGATATGGCTGCGATGACTCCGCACAGTCCCCGATGTGACGACCGCTCACTACGCGTCACTCTACGTCCCAGTCCTCTGATATGGCTGCGATGACTCCGCACAGTCCCCTGATGTGACCACCACCAACCACCCGTCACTCTGTGCACCAGTCCCTTGATATGGCTGCGATGACTCCGCACAGTCCCCTGATGTGACCACCACCAACCACCCGTCACTCTGTGCACCAGTCCCTTGATATGGCTGCGATGACTCCGCACAGTCCCCTGATGTGACCACCACCAACTACCCGTCACTCTGTGCACCAGTCCCTTGATATGGCTGCGATGACTCCGCACAGTCCCCTGATGTGACCACCACCAACCACCCGTCACTCTGTGCACCAGTCCCTTGATATGGCTGCGATGACTCCGCACAGTCCCCTGATGTGACCACCACCAACTACCCGTCACTCTGTGCACCAGTCCCTTGATATGGCTGCGATGACTCCGCACAGTCCCCTGATGTGACCACCACCAACTACCCGTCACTCTGTGCACCAGTCCCTTGATATGGCTGCGATGACTCCGCACAGTCCTCCAACGTGACGACCGCTAACTATGCGTTCCTTCTATGCACCAGTCCCCTGATGGCGTCACTCCGTTTCCTGGGCAACGTCACGTCCGCCGATCAGGACAAGGCAAACAAAGCCCTGCACAACCTGTTCCAGGTGAGGTAACCAAGGATGGCACCCATGGCAAAGTAATTACCATTTGGGACCTTGGACACTCCCGTGTAATTTGACAGTGCGGTATTCACATTTTATGTTTATGTAATTCGTCTCGCTAATTCGTCTATTTCTAAGTCGTTTTCGTCGAGAACATTTTCTTTCCACTATCATGGATAAGCAAATGTAAACGGCCATGAGGGGACGTCTGAAAACCCTTCCGATTACTGTGCATACTACTGGGTATGCACCTGATGTTTAAGCTATTTCCTGAACTACGGTCACACATGAAAAGAGCACAGGCAGCAAGATTTGGAACTGGGCGCTCAACTACCGTGTGCATGACGCATTGCTATTGAATGACTCGTATCTCTGCACCGACCGTTTGCAGTTTAACTCGTTCCTGTACAAGGCGGGGCGCGACTCGTTCGAGTCGGCCAGCTACGCGCGGCTACCGCTGTACAGCTCCACACGAGCGAACGACCCCCTCCAGCCGGCGGCGGCCGGCCGGCCCAATGCGCTGCTGCTGCTCGGCCGGCGGCGGCGGCGCGAGGAGCCGGGCCTGCCCGAGCGGACGCCGTAGTCGGACGCCGAGCGACAGCAGCGCTGTCGTCGGAGGCCGCGGCGCGAGCGGTCTGCGCGATGGGTTGCGTGGCGGCAGGTGGAGTCGCTGACGCGATTGAGGCATGCGGAAGGCGCAGTCAAGCGTGAGGACGACTGACGACGAGATACACTTGAAGCGCGGTGGTTCGTGGCGACGTGGTAGAGCCGAAGGACCGCTGGCGACGGACGCCGGGACCACAGACAGATCTTCTCGATAGCAGACGAAACGGACAAAGCTGGCGGCACGGTGCACCCACCGACTGACCCGCCACCGGCCACCGGCCACTGACTGACGCACCGGCCACCGGCCACCGGCCCACCGACTGACCCACTACCGGCCACCGGCCCACCGACTGACTGACCCACCGGCCACCGGCTGAGCCCCCTGTCAGAGCTCAGCCGGCCGGCTACCGCCTCCGCGCACCGCGGCCTGCCGCGGCTCGGTGACGGCCAGTGACGGCGACGCTCCGCCTGGCTGGCCGTCTCCTGACCTGACCCTGACGCCGGACCTGACCCTGACCTGACCCTGATGCCTGACCTGGCCCTGACATCTGACCTGGCTCGAACACCTGACCTTGCCCTGACGTCTGACCTGGCCCCGACGCCTGACCTGGCTCGGGCACCTGACCTTGCTCTGAGGCCTGACCTGGCCCTCACGCCTGACCTGGCCTTGACGCCTGACCTGACCCTGACGCCGGACCTGACCCTGACCTGGCCCTGATGCCTGACCTGACCATAACGTCTGACCTGGTTCGGACACCTGACCTGACCTTGACGCCCAACCTAGCCCGGACGCCCGACCTGTCCCGACAGCTGATCTGACTCTGACGCCTGACCTGGCCCTCACCCCGATCTAGCCCAAACGCCCCACCTGCCCTGACGCAGACCTGACCCTGACATGACCCTGACGCTTGACCTGACCCTGATGCCTGACCTGACATTGACGCCTGACCTGACCCTGATACCTGACCTGACCCTGATACCTGACCTGACCCCGACAACTGACCAGGCTCTGACCTGGTCGGCAGTGTGACCGCAGGCCGCGTGCGGTTCGGCGGGCGGGCCGGAGGACCGTCGCGCCGGCGCCGGCTGCTGCTGGTCTCCGGGCGGCTGCCGGCCGGCCGGGGTGGCCTGGTGTTGGCTGTCATCTCCGCCCGCCTCGGCCGGTCACCTTTGAACCCAGCAGTAACGGCCGGGACGCAGGACGCTCCGCTGGGTGCCATCCGCGGCCCCGCTGGGGACCAGGTGCCACCCCGCTGGGCGGTGCCGTACTCAGCCACCCTTTCTTAAGAGATCTGCGTAACTGACGCTTTTTCATTCAGTCGTTTCATCGTTACTTTGTTTGTTATGCGGTTATGTTATCTCGATGATGCGTTGTATTTGTAGCGTATACTTCTTCGAGACATGTGATCAGCCCAGGCAGCGGAAAGCCCCAAGCTGTAGGTGAACAGTTGTTATCATTATGCGATTTCTGACCACCCATGCTTTGAAATTGACGTTTTCATTATGGACACCAAATAGCTATCCATTGGTTTACAATATCAGGATTTAGTCGATTCCAATCCAACAATTTGAAATCCCCCCCCCCCCTCATATCGGCGGTACACGAATATCGAGCCCAGTTTTGTGCATTTCCTCACAGGAACTGTAGTTCCCGCGGCAGCATTTGTCTGTGCATCATGTTAGAATTAAGTTTAGCTTGCAATTGCAAAGAAAGTAAGGCTAAACGAGCATACGAGCATGAATGTCTTGAGCAGAAATTTAAGCATTCTGTCTGTCTAATCCATCTGGAGACGTTAATTTCGATACGCAGTCTGATCTTAACCACGGTATTTTTGCAAGTTTTTATCCTGGGTTGTCGATAGGGTGGTAGCCAAGCTGCGTGTCTGGGAAACCGGAGGCACGGGGTATCCTTCCCCGCAGTGGACGTGCTTCAATGAGAGACAGGCGACGACAAAGGGCGTTAGCAGCTGACGGTGCCGTAAAGCCCCCAACGACAACAATTTTCAATTCGCAAGGCGTTTCATGACATTAGAGTTAGTACTTACCTGAAGACCGCTACCCCTTATAGGTTTCACTGACGGCACAGCAAGTTGAATTCGTATAGGTTGGTTCAAGTTATTACGTCCTGTACTTATTACGGTTGGTCGTTTCTGGTCTAAAGGTAGCTAAAAGGTTATGAAATGAATCAGTAGTCCCAGGTTATGTGCTTACCGTTCGGAACACCGTGATCTGATGTTTCACGATGCAAACAAATGCAAATCAACATTTTGTTCCACAGATGGCTCTTCTCGAGACATGGGTGCATGCCGCCTGCAGCAGGTGCAGATGTTCGAGGGTTATGACGCGGCACTGTTGGTGTTATATTCTTTGGATTGTTTGTTATGTTTTGTTAAGTAAAGGAGTGAGGCTTATGTTTTGCTTTGGGCTCTCAAGTGGTCGCAAGACGCACGGCCTTGAATTTAGCCTATTATGCCCAAACACGGCATTACGTAGAGATAGATGGCATTAATCTAACTTTAAATTGCTTTTTGTTTGTCACGTCTGTTTCGATCCGCCAGTTTTCGGTTTCGTTATAGTTTCGAGTATATTTTTTACATAGGGACGCCGCTCGCAAAGATGGGCGGGAGCAGCTGCGGAATATGCGGCCATGAATAATATGCAATGGGGCGCAAGACAAGGATACAATGGAAGTGTGCACGTCACGAATAGGGACGTGCCCGGGAACCAGACACTCTCATGTTGCTTTTCAAACTAAAAGCGCGATGTTTTGCTACTCTCAACAAAACGGTTGACGTTACAAATGTCGCCTGCCGAGCAGTGCACCACCACAAGGCATAACTTCGGAGTGCGATGGTATTCAGAATTTACTTTGAAGCTCCACGTCGTACAGTCAGTGAAACGCAGCCAGTGATATTCACAGTGCTACGCACCACGAGGGGTGGGCGTAGTGAGTTTAAACAAAATGAAATAGACAACACTATGGGAAGTATTGATTGACAACAGGTGACTACATTTTCAATTTATGGATCAGATTACCCACCGACAATAAAGTAACAGACACGGGCAGTCGCAGTACCACCTGAATCGCTTCATTTTCCCAGTCGCCCTTTTTCTGTAGTCAAAGCTTTTCAGACGATTCCCAACGGAAAGACCGCACCACCGTCAAAAGGAAAATGGCGAAATGATCCGATGCTATACTTCTCACGTAGCATACCTACAATCTGCTCATCAAATCATTTTGTTCAAAGGCCCGATCCTCCAACCTTGACCCGCGGTACATTCCGCTCTCGCAAGCGTCAGCCAGGGCCCATCATGATGTGGAAGCACAAACCGGAACACGCCACACATCTGCAACGGGGACGGTTCACGTGCTGCAGCGCCCTGCGGTCTTCCTGCCTTTTTTGGCCAGTACGCACTTGCCGCTCCACTGCCACCAGCGTCGGCGGCACCTGAGGCCGGCCGCGCACCTACCCCTGACGTCGAGTGGCCCGCCGCAAGATTTGCCGAGTCCCCTGCCGCAGACCCGGCAGCCGCAGTCGCACCGAGCCGGGACGCTGCCCCAGGGGATGCACCGCACCCAGCTGGGGTTGCTCTTGAGGCACTGGCGGCGGCGCTGCGCCGTGCAGGGAGGGCAGGAGCCTGCCGCGGCGAGGGTCAGCACAACCGCCGCCAAAAGGCACGGCAGCAGCAGGCGCATGCTGGCAGAGCAGAGCAGGGGCGGCGGACGTTCGGGCGTGGTGTGTGCGCAGCCGCACGCCGCCGCCGCTGAAGTAGCATCGGCTGTCAGCAGGCGCCGACAGCGGCGCAGTCGCGTCACCTGTCCGCGCAACACCCGCCAGCAGTCAACAGGCGCAACAGGGCGCGCGGCGACGACCAGTCGGCGAGATGACGGCAGAAGGACACTGAACTTGACACGGAACGCGCCAGACGGTTGATTGGAATGAATTCTGGAGCCATCACTGTTTGGGACGTATGCTAAGGTGAATCACTCCATTTCACTAGAACCGGACTTTTACTCGCTGATTAGGAGTAATAAATTTCAGTTACGTGGTAAGTCATGTCGCAGGTACCTGCACTACGGATACTGGGGGTCCACACGCACGGGTGCGGGTCAGGCAGGATTCTGCGGAAGCGGCAGAGCCCGCAAAACTGAGCATTTCACAGTGGCCCTATGGGCACTGACGGGAAAGAAATATCCAAAAATGGTTGATACCCCTTCCCCACACACACATATCACTGGGGTTGACTTTTATAGACACTCCATGCGGCCTTCTGACAACGCCTCTGTTCGACGACGCCGTGAGCCGTTGACAAAGCGCTCTGTTAGAGAAATTGGGTGCCAAGAGAAGTTGTGAAAGCTATTTGTGCACCACAGAACAAAGAACTCGCTCTACCGGTCAGCATAAGGGCAGCAGGAAACACGTTGGGTCATTTGAAAGAATGATACACTGTAAACCAAATCTACAAGACAAGGGGTTTTCAACACGCTTGGCGACATTTGGCATAATGTCTTCGCTGTATGTATACCAAACATTAGCTTGTCGAACAAACTGTGAGTGAAGCGACTAGGCAAAAGCTGGTGATTACAAATATTAACTAAGCATACCAGTATTTGACTGGAGCTTGCTGCTAGGATGCAATGGATATACTTTGGCATGCAGAGCCGGTACAAGAGGCTCCCTGCTGGTGCTGGCCTCTCCAAAGGAAGCGATGTTCTTGTAACTTTTACTGAATAGCTAGGATCTTCATCATACTTGTCACGTTCGTGCATTGCTAGTTATCCTCCCTGTGGCTTTCGCCTAAATGATATTGTGCTCGTTTTTGGGAGGTCAAACAGTCCATATAACAGTAGTTTGTGTTGCTAATTTCCAATTTATTGATGAAAGAAACCGCATCATGCATCTTCCACGGGCATCTTGAAGGTCAAAATAAGTCACTGAACGACTGAATGTCTATAAAATGACCCAGGTCAGCATTCTGTTTTTGGGACCATGCTGCCTAGCGTGGTTTTGACGTTTATTCAAATGCAAAATTCAAAGCGGTCTTGCATTATTTTGGTCAGCATGACATGCAAAACTTCAAGCCAGGTCACTGACCCTAGATGAACATCAGTGGTCTTTTGCTTAGAACAGGCATCTAGGTGTTCGGGGGGCACTATAGACACCAACCTTGGGCTTGGCCTTTTTACTTTATTTGACTAAGAGGTCATGACCTAGGAGCCGTCAAGTTTGACACAAGAGTTCACGTATATGCGAACACACCCTGTGAATTCAGTGTTCTTAGCTGCCTTAGCTTATGAGATCTCAGAGGGTGAAATTGACCCCCCCAGCCGAGCGAAGGGTATTCAACCGGCCATCCGGGCGCGTGTTGGTAAAGTTCGGTTTATGGTTGCAACTACACACCTGACTAATGCACACGGAGGACACAAGGCTCAGCATACATCAGAAGAACGGAGGTGCATTCACGGCAAGGGAGCATGCCGGCATGTCGGCGATCCCCGGAGCCGAGTGAAGCCAGGTTGTCGGGCCGACATTTGTCAACTGCACCGACCCAAGCTTCGGTTTGTACACTTCGCCTCACATTCCGATTCGGCTGGTGCGCATGTCTTAATGCGTATCAATGAGGCTTTTTGCGATGTACTTATGTATATGAATGCACCGGGTACGCGATCATCGCCCTGAAAATCGCTACATGCTTGCCATGATGCCAAGTATATGCACGCCTGACCTCTGATAGTATGCTAGCAGATGACACCTGGCCTCTCTACGCCACCACGTCGTCTCCAGGCAATGAGAGGTAAAAAACGTGCACACCCATTGTTCTGTCAAATAATGAATCCAAGCGGAGTCTGAAACGACTACTTTCCCGCCATAATTGCCACTCGTTAGATATATATACACCTTTAGCACCCTGACCTTTAAAGGTCACCATATAACCTGCAGGTAATTAGGGGCTGGCTGTCACGCATTACTTCGTCATGAAAGTAAGGAATCAGAACAAGAAACGGCCACGCGCCCGCCATGGCGGCAAACGTGTGCTCTTTTGCTCACAGGCCTCCAATGACCACGGTAAAGCCCTCAGGCCAATAGGGATAAGCAACGCGGATGCGCATAAGTCCGCCAACAAGACATTGATTCAATATAAAAAAAAATACCTTGTGCTTGCCAGGACGCTAGCTACAGCCAATCATATTAGCTGTCTGGGCTTCATAGGTCACCCATAGCCCAAGGCATTGAAAGATTCCAAAAAGCGCAGACACACAATACACCAACCGTCATGAATTGATTATAAATCTGAACTGACTGCGTGGCAACATGTTTTAAAATATCATGCATTTGCTGGTCACTGTCTAGCATCCAGGCAAGATGTCTTTGCGGGTAAGACTTCGTTTACACGATTCACTCGTCACCCATCAGCATTATTTTTGGTAATATTTGATTATCACGCCAGCGATACCATTACATCCCCCTTGAGCTATGAAAGATGGTTTTTTGGACGCGAAGGAGCAATAAGCAGGCCGGCACCGCCTGTCGATATTTTCACCTAGCTCAGTGTCAAACGAAGTAGTGCTTGCCGGGGTATTTTCGCAGACGCTCGACTTTTACGAATTTGGCGCACGCCATCGTGTTTAACGGCGACCATCGAGCATGGTTCAGTGGCCTACTACGCGTCTTCAGCTCGCTCGGACGTCTATCATCCTTTGCCCTACGCTCGCGGTTACTGAACCTGACAGCGGGAATGGTGTATTCATTACAGCCAGCTTATGGCGCAGCGCTGAATGCGATGCCTGACGAAATGGGCTTCAATGCGAAACAGACGTTAGTACAGGTTCCTCCACTTTTACACGGACTCGTATTGACGCGTCTGCAGGCACGCTGAAACACCACCACCGCAGCCGGCAATGTGTGCACCGCAGCTGGCATTGTGTTCACCGTTTGCTTCCCCCGCGGCCTGCGTTGCTTTTGCTGCAACAGACGCCGCTTATCGACGCATCGTGTCGCAAATCAATGATCCATCTACCTCAGGAAGGTCGCAAAGCCGCTGAAGCCACCGGATCAGTACGGTGCTGCACGTCGCGGTGAAGTGGACGCAGGGCTCTCGATGTCATGGTCCGGTCGGCGTGCCGGCGACCGACTCCTGCGGTCAGCGTCCGCCGCCTGCTGGTGCTCGGCTGTGCCGTGGTGGCCGGCTACCAGTGCCTGCAGCTGCTGCAGCTGTACCTCAGCGAGCCCGTCTCCATGACGCTCTCCTACACGCCCCGACAGGACGTTGCTATGCCCAGCATCACTGTCTGCGGCCATCCCCACGACCTTTATAGCGAGAAGATCAGCCGACTGAAGGACGCCACGATCGCTGAGAGACTGTGGCTCGCCAGTGTTCCCCTGGGCGCACAAATGACATATTGCTACCCCGGCTGCCACACAGACGTCAACATCAGCTACCCGGGAGGTCGCGTTTCCGTCCAAGCCGGGACCTGGCGCTCCTGGGTCATGCCAGACCTGTCAATCTTGTGCCACACCTTCACCCCTAACGTCACCTGGGGACAGCTGACTGGCGTGACAAACATGGGAAGCGCGAGAATGATCATAAAAGTCAAAGGGAGAGCGAACACTTCTAACCCGTGGGATCACCTCGTAGGCCTCCACTCAAGACGGCGCCCGATGATCAGTAACCTTGGAATTAAAGCGCTGGATACTGATCGGTTGTTTGCACTACGCACCAACCAACTCGTCAATGTTATTGTGTCCTCACGTATCCACGACAGGGAAAGCCTGAATCGCAAAAGGTGCAGATCGGCACCTGGCTACGACTACGGGATCTGTGTGCTGAAATGCTACCACACGCTCTGGGCGAACAAGCTGGACTGCTCAGCACCGGATATGCTGGAGGAGTTCCCCCATCTGCCGGAATGCTCCCAGAAGCACCTGCATGCGCCAATAGACTTCCCAAGACACCTGGAACGCTGTCGTTGTCTACCAGCCTGCAAGCGTCAACGCTACATCGTGGACCTCAACTTCAAAGATGCAATCAGAGCATACAGCGAACTCTCGGTCATAAATGTCGTAGCCTCTCAGGTCCCAGAAGAGGTGGCGACGGAGCGTCGCTCGTACCCACTGGTCAGCCTGGTCAGCGGGATGGGCGGCTACATCAGTCTGCTGCTGGGCGTCTCCGTGCTGTCCCTGGTCGACCTGCTGGCGGCCGGCCTCCGCTGGTGCGCAGCGGCGCTCAGACGGCGCCCTGCGTCCGGTCCAGCCGACAGGATCATCGAGGTTCAGTCCTGACTTCACCGTCCGACCCCGCAGGTGCAGCCCATCCCCGGTAACCGCAGACTCCCGATCCCAGTGTGCGGTGCCCGCAGCCAGTATGCGGTGAACACGGTGACGCTGCAGACAAGATGGGACACGGATCGACCAGGATCGTGTCCACGGGGACAGCGTTATTGCTGTGTTATGTTGCAACCACGAGCAAAACGTCATTGTTTCCGGAGGATGCAGCCTGTATTTCAACATTTCGCAGAATTCGCAAGGCTATGGCACCGCATGGAGAAAATCGAATCACGATGGTCAGTTGCGTCTCTAACTGCATTGATAAAGTTCCATTTACAACTGCAACTAGGCGCACGAATGATGCACACAGAGGATACTAGGCTCAGCACACACTAGGAGGACCGATATGCATTCAAGACATGGGAACACCCCGATATGCCGGTGACCTCCGGGGCCGAGTGAAACCGACTCCCTGAGCGTCGGCAGCAGTCTAATGCAACGCGCGATGGCCACACTACCGGAGGAATGCAGATGCGTCTCGCGTAATGTAGCCCGTTGGGCCGACGTCTGCCCCCTGTACCGACTCAAGCTCCCGTGCGTACACTTTGCTTCCTCACATTCCGATCCGGCTGGTGCGCATGTCTTGATACGTATTAACGAGGTTTGTGTGACGCACTTATGTATATGAATGCACCGGGCACGCACTCATCGCAATCTGCGTGTAATTAGCAACGTATGCACGTCCGGATTCAGACTCGTGTGTATAAAAAACGGTCACGTGTCATTAAAGCTTCAGATGTCCGTCATTAGTGCTTGGAACAAAAATATGAACATCGCCACATGCTCGCCACGAAGTCAAGTATATGCACGTCTGACCTCTGATAGTATGTTAGTATATGACACCTGACCTGGACACGTCACCAGGTAGTCTCCAGGCCATCAGAGGCAACAAACGCGGACACGCATTGCCCAGTCAAACAACGAATCGAATTTAAATCTGGAACTGTCACTTTTTCGCCATGACCGCGATTTGTTTGGTATATTCACCTTTGGTAACCTGACCTTTAATGGTCAACATATAGCCCTCAGATAGTTAAGGAAAACACGCTGTCACGCATTTAGTCATCATGAAAGTACGAAATCAAAATATGAAGACGGTCACATGCTCGCCATGGCGACAAGCACGTGCACTCTTGCTGCCAGGCTGCTGAAGGTCACGGTAAAGGCCTCAGGCCACTAGGGATAAGCAGCGCGGTTTCGCAAAACTCCGTCAACAACACACCGATTCAACATCCAAAAATGCCTCGTAAATGCCAGGACGTCAGCTATAGGCGACCATGTTGGTTATCTGCCCTTCGAAGGGCACCCACAGCTCATGGCATTAAGCGATGAAAAAAGACGGCACGAAATGTACCGTCGGTAATGAGTCGATTGTAAAGGCTGAGCACGACTACGTTACAGCACGCAATAAAAAATATTCAAAACCGCGACCCAATCTACTGCTGTAACTGTATAGCGGCCAGGGAGAGGTTTTCACGGGTAAGATTTCCGGTCCCCAATTTACTCGCCGCCTATGCCAATGCCCACCCACTACCAGGACGGATCCAGAAGGGGCCATGGGTTCATGCCATCTTACTGGCCCTCCAAGAGGTTTTGTTGTCCCAAACCAGCACCAAAATGTCATGGCGAAGAGGCGCCAAAACCATAATTGCGGAACGACGTACTAGCCCCTTGAGCCCCCTCGGTGAGGGGGCACCAAAACCTTTTTCATGGAATCATGATCTTTACTTTCAAGAGCCTCGCAATTCCAGGAGACACAACAAAGAACCCAAATCGCTATTTCCAAGAAAAATCCAAGGGAGACTACAAATGTTCGAGCCTGTGTTCGATCCCTCTTGTTGTTCACCTCTGATCGCTTGATGCTGCGCCGCTCGCCCCGCTCGCTAACTGCACTTCGGAAACGTGGCTGTCGCGAGAACCGTGTGGTGGCTTTCAGCCTCTGTCCAACGATTTACGTTGTTTAGTTTGTCGATACCCTGTTCTATGCCATTCCAGTCTGGTCGTTGGAAAGAAAAAAGCTCGTATTTATTTTACGAACTCTGCAACGTATGGCATTACTTTCATTTTAGGTTATTTGTTACAGTTAATCTGACACGTTCGGTCAGACAAAGAAGTGTCATTTTATTGTCATGTCTACGAACATTTTACCGCAAAGCACACTTTAGCTTAGAGCGCGTTGCCTTGACTCTGTAACACCCCAGCCATCCAGAGTTAAAGCCACGTAATCATATTTTGGCAAGAAATGTGCCTTTGTGACGGCAGGTGAGGCATCGGTATCGTGGCGTATGAATCACTGTGGCGCCGTCTGCATTGCACAGTGACACTAATGTCCGACTGCTGCTTGTTTTTGAAGGCAGTTGCCCAACGTATGTACCGCTTACGGAGAAAATTTCGATTGCTAACACTCTTGTTTTGACGGCTGCGTGCTCGAAACAGAGGACAGCTGTCAGTGGAAAGGTCAGCTGTCCCAGCAAAGGGCAGCTGTCAAAAGGCAGCAGGCCGATGCGTGCACACGATCATGCGCAGTCACGCGAGCACTGCGGGGACACACTTTTCGTTTTGAATGTGTTAATTAGGTCGCTACTTTTTATGTTTATTGCCTTTCATTTCATTCTTATGTTAGTTTCATTGAATTCATTTGCATTGCATTTTCATAACCCGCCAACTAGATCAGGTACAGCCACTAAGGCAGCAGTAACCAGCTAACGGCTGATGAAGGTGCAAGCAAACGTACTACTTACAAATTTCCAAGCAATCGCAGCCGGTAGGTGCGCCACCCGTCGGTGCGTCAGAAATGAGCCGAGAAGCCGGCAACGCTCCTTTTTCCGAAACCGGCTTCAAGCACAGTAAGCTACAGCAACACGCGCTTGTTTTAATCTAAACAGACCGGACAGTGAAAAATACATGGGCACATAGCTCAGTTTATTGAAATAATCCCCATTTAAAATATAATATTTTCTTTAATCTAACATTGAGGGAGCTTCACATTAAACAGGTGAGCTTAGACGTGGCTCACCAATTGACTTTGAATGCACTCGTAACAGAAATACGACGTTGAGAGTCGTCAACAAATTGACTTTAGGTCGTTTCCGTTGATGAATTGTTGAAAAGTATTTGCCATAAACCCCGCTGCGTCCGCCATATACTCTTTGAGGGGGGAGGGGAAGCAGAATATATCTCGTATCTACCGCAGCCTCCAGAGCTGTCCGCAGCCGTCGCAGGTTCCTGGTGGACAATCATGCTCACAATAGATCCCCAAGTCGCTGTTGCCACAGTAGGCTCCATAACTGTTCCAGTTTGTAGTCTCCGTAGCTGGTCATGTTGCGACCGTGGCCGGGTAACCGTTCAGTTCCCTCATAGTCAGTCTCATTAAAAAAATGTCATCATAGCATTACCTTTCACATAAAGGAAGCAACAGCCAAGACATTCCCAGCGTCAAATATTTCACGGCATCGAAGGTGAAGCAAGTGGTACCTAACCACTATCTTGCAACTGATTTCAGCCAGTCGTGTGGAAGACCTAGAATAATCAGTTTGAATGTTGCGAATGATGCCGTGAGCGATGCCTGTATTAATGTAGCCCTCGGGGGTGGTAAAACCTGTCGACTTAGTGGACAAGGTCGGCGAGAAAAATTCACATTCACGCGAAGCTTGGCGCCAAAAATGTCTTTAGACAGCAAACTTTGGTGACGGCCAAGACGAAAAAATAAAGCACACTATGCACAACATGACGTGAGGTCTCCATACATAGATATTGTGCCTCCATGGTAATAAGCTCCGACACATGACACAAGCAGACGTTTCTGCAAAAACTCTTTGCCGTACTCCACGGCGTCCTGGGATCTTTCTAGGCTTCATTCTAGCCCAGCGACAAAAATATCCTATGGTTGGCTCGGTGACAGGCCGGCGACAAACCAGTGTATTTCCAATAGCCCGGCCGGTCGGCCGATTCCCTGCTTTTGCCACCCGACTCTCAGTGGCCCAAACTAGACAGTATAAAGTACTGCAAAATATCTAGATATGGGGATTCATCTGGCCGCGGGCTTGTTTTGATTGTTGCGATGCGACTGACATGAGGTGAGCGGTGACTTTCAATGCAGTCCAACTTTGCAAGTGGCATCCGCATTGTAGTGTCATGAATACCTGCCTAGGCTTTAATTTCTAGCCTTGTTTATTTCATGGGCTGTGCCGAGATTTAGCATCCTGTCCTCAGCGATGTATTGACAGCTCAGGGTAAGCCGGCGGGATGATCCGATCACGGTAGAAACTGACCTTTGGTTATCCAAACCACCTTTTCAAGACACCGAAAAAGCTGTTGGCTCAACGAATAAATCACAAGCGACCAGGCTGCCTCCAATTCAAAGTGCCGTGGGTTCGATGTTGAAGGCTGATGGCACTCCTCATTAAGGAGAATAACTGGAGGTGACGATAGTTCTGAAATACCAATCTATGCCATTTTTGTGCTTGGCCTGGTTGAGAATGGTTACCAGTCACATAGATCTTCAAATCAGAGACTTTCCTACTTCTTATTCAGTTCAGGGCTCCCCCCCCCCCCCCCCTCCTAAGTGCGAGGAAGTGTGCTAATCTGGGAGACATCCATATTTTGGGGGTAATGTGTTGCGTGGCCGCGCGGGCGCACAACGGGCCAGCACTTGTTACATTAATGGAGCCATGTGTAGTAGGCCCTTTGACAACGGGTTCCAGGGCCGGCTTTCGGCCGGCCTGGTCAGCGGTTAACCGGCGCGGCCGGCTGTGTTTATGCCTCCGGGCCATTGTCCACGTGACCTGGCCGAGGTCGCATGCGCGGACCGGAGGGGCCGCAGGTAGCGACGGCCGGTTGAGATCGGGGGTTAAATCTGTACTGAGCAAGTGCTGGGTGTTGTTGCGAATTTAGTGTCCGAATCGTAATTCAAATACAGGTACATTGCATAATTTTCCGCTGCTCTCTAACCCATCATCAAAAATTACGCCCCTGCTTGAAATGCGATTATTTCATCAATGCTTTGATGGCTTTAAGCAGTTATTCACAATTCACTCTTTTGTTAACATCAATCTTTGTTGCTGGAAATTGACATGATGGGAGGGGGGGGGGGGGGTACAGGTTTCATTGTCATCTCCCCTTCACTGAGTTCTTTACTTTAAATAGGATGATGTGTTATGGTATAGTGGAACAAGTGTCCTATGAGGTCATTGAAAGGTTGGCTTTTGGTTGTCTCAGAGGACAATGTTGGCCATTTCCTGATGATAGTGCCCCTGCTGTAACAGGAAAGCCCTGGAGTCATTCATTCTGCAGTGCTCATTCATGTGCATATTTTCTCTGCATTTTTGAGCATAGCATTGCATGGGTGCAAATATGGTTTGTCTCATTACTGTTTTTGCTAACAATGAATTGTAAAATTGTCGTGATGGAACCATAAGCATAATCACTATATACATTTAAACACAGGCTGTGAAGGCAGGCAGCTTACCTTATATGCAGCCTACACTGACAGTAGGAGTCAGTATAGTTTGTGTGGTGGTGGCATAGTAAGAGGAGTGCAATTTTTATGCATGATTAGGGGGAGATAGCAAACCGTGGATCATGATCAATAAATCAACTGCAGAGAAGATGGTGTTGTAGCAGTGTCCCAGAATTGCCGACTTTGGGTGTAAAGCAGCACCCCATGAGGAGGAATTTTTCACTCCTTTTCCCCATATTTCATGTGAGTTTTTTCCCTCCTGCCTGACATTGTCTAATCGCACAGGCCAAACTCCCATTTCCCTTTCGGAGGTTTTCAGATGTCATCCCAAACCAAGCTCACTTGAAACCACCAAGCATAAATGAGGCTCCAAAGAACCTAAACACCTATGGATATGTCCTGCCTCACCTACATTTGAATCATGTCTATGTATGCACAGAGCAAGGGCGCCAGGTGCCTCCAAGCCCAAGAACCCCAGCGACCCCAGCCGCTTGCACGCATTGTTTGGTTTGTTTACAAAAGGTATCACAATCTGCAGCTCTGCACCAAATGCAAGGCTTTCATGCATCCCCTTTTTTGGTTTTACCACCACACCACGAAAACAGAGCCTGGTGCAAACACCAGTAAGGCCTGGTAGATAATTGTACTCCACGTATTTCTTTTTTCCCGAGGAAATTTGACCACTAAATTGCATCACTCTCGAAATGCTTGAGTG
Organism: Pollicipes pollicipes; assembly: GCF_011947565.3. Lineage (NCBI taxonomy): Eukaryota > Metazoa > Arthropoda > Thecostraca > Pollicipedomorpha > Pollicipedidae > Pollicipes > Pollicipes pollicipes. Next base: position 31,155,210 of record NW_023597034.1, on the reverse strand, counting down.
AAAAGTTCAAGAAATGTCTTCTAAATTAAACTTGCAAAATGAATATCACCATTTGAGCACGTATATTAACAGATTTTAAGTCAAGTCAACTGGTGATAAAATTTCTCGAGAAAAGTGCCAGTATTTATATTTATTTAGCTACTTTTGTTTTGCTTGGTATCATACCAGTGTGATACCGCTTTATTCTTCCTTCCTTTTCGATTGTCTTAAGAGGTATCATCTGCTGCTCAAAACTTTGACCAACTGCTCTACAAGAGGCTCCAACTGCAAACTTGCACGTATTTCATACATAAATTGGATTAATTCGCCAACCGCCCAAACATGTTTGATGTGCACCCAAGCGTGAACAATTCACAGGGAATGAAGGAGACAATTTGAAGCACGGAAACATCTTTTTACCGCCATTTTTGTCGTCTTCAACCTTTGGTTAACCGTTTTCTTGGTTCATGGCGGTGCTCAATAATGATAAATCCAAGCCTTTCAAGTGTCTGATTCACCAGGCTACCTGGCAAGGCTATTCTAGTGCTGCCATATAGAGCTTTGGGACAGACCTGACGCAGCTAATACAGAAGTGTTTGACGGCGAAATTCTGCCCTCTGAATAAGGCTATCTAACGAGGTAGAACCGTCCAGTCCGAAAAAGTGGCAACATCGAGCTTGCGTGAGAATAGAGGTAGTTTGGAAGCAAAGCCTACATGACGTCAAGTATACCATATCTGATGACGTCAGTGGCACGGAGTCCTCTCGGTTAGCCAGCTGACTGCTACACAACCCATTAGTCTGAATAGTGGGTATGTTTTGGTGGCGTGCGCCTGGCGGTTCCCCGTTGGACTGAAGAGAAATTATCCGTCATTTCGTTATTCGCACACATTTCTGAAATGAACAGTAAGTACTGGAACAGTTTAGCCTGATCAGAATGTAAGATTTTTGCATGTTTGATAATGTAACACGGGGTTATATGTTATGCGACGTTTGTGGTGTATTGCATTCCATGACTAGGCTTGTCCAGGGCTGGTTTGTCGTTAGATGGCCTTAGGCTTGTCTGTGCCTTTTGTGCCTGGTGGCAGAGGTGAACAGCTCAACTTGCACAATTTGCCCTGTCTATAGGTATGATTATATGAACATTTGCAATATTGATTTGTAACAGCTTCCACTCTTCTTATCACAGTGATGTGAGTACAGTAAGGTAAGTACAGTAAAACGCTATGATACTGGCCTTATGATGCTACAGTCAAGTGTTTTTTTACTTAAGGGTTGTACACATATGCATAATAAAATATTCAGACCGAGCATTTTAAATGTTACCAATCGTTCAAGACAAACTGCACAGAAGATCTCTCGTACAAGGCGTAGTCATGGCAACTGATCGCAACTCTCTGATATGAAGCGCCAGGCAACTGCGATACGCGATGCGCTACAAACGCCGCATGACATTTAACCCCTAGTTATGTACACCCCACGGAAGAATATAAAATTCTGATGAGGTTCAACTGTTCCGAGATTCAATCTCCTTCCCAGAATTGTGTTTGCATGACAAAACCATAGACCATTCATTCAGAGTCCAACCGGGAAGCGCCAGCCGCACGCCCCCAAAACGAACTCTTTCGCACGAACACCTAAATTCTCTGATTCTCTACCTAGATACCTGGCATCTCTGATTTTGAACTTGGTCCTTGAAGGATTGATATGCACAAAATTTGAGGATAAACTCAGCTTATCAAAGTGAGGTATTTGATGTCCAGTGAGATTTCCAGTTTTAGACCACTTGCCTGACAGACAGTGCCACTAAGCAATCAGAGGAGTGCTGTTTTTTTTTTAGCAAGATTGAGCCTGATTGATGCATCTCATTGAAATCCTTGCCATGTTTGGCCAATTATGAAAAGCTGGTATCACAAACCAAGAGCTGTTTCAAATCACAGTGTCTTCTAATATATGTTTGATATTATCATGTGTGCATATTTGAGAATGCCCTTAAAATTTCCGGATAAGTTAACTGATGATCTTTATTTCAGGAATGCTTTTCTGCTCCAGCTTTGGGAAATGTTTTGGGTGTGTACCAAGTGGTCTTAAGTTGGTGGTAGATAATATGTTGGAGCATGCTAGGTAAAACAGAACCAAAATTGGGCATAGGGTATCAGTTTATTGGGAGCCTACAGATGCAGAAAGATCTCTCAGCTGTAAGGGGGAGTGTTTTTCCAATGTTATACCGGAGTGCGGTGTGGTGTCCGATACGTTGTGTAGACGGCGTGCTCGCGCCAGGCACCGCATATCCCGCCGCTTGTCAGGGCCGCGTCGCGGCAGCCGGCACTGCAAAATGGATTAAGTCGCATTACCTCGACCTCTTGAAATCAACGGCTGCCGATTGTGCGCCCCAGCCTATATCAGGCACTGCATATCGCGCCGCTTGTCATGGCCGCGTCACGGCAGCCGGCGCTGAGAGATAGATCAAGTCGCATTGCCTCGACCTCTTGAAATCAACGGCTGCCGATTGTGCGCCCGAGCCTATATCAGGCGTGGGATGCGGATGAGGGGTTAGTCGGGTCCTAGCTCCCGACTGACGAGGTAGGCGATCTGTATGTCCCCGCCCTCCCTTCGAGCCGCTGGAAACGGATAAAGGGTTTGTGCCCGACCTTACTCACCTACGGCCGACGGCACGGGGGGGGGACCACAATCCCGTCCTACTACCAACCCCTACTGGAGGCTCAATGGCAGTGAGCTCCACTGCTGCGCCGACAGATGTGGTGCACGCAGAATGATATTGTGCGTATAATACAGCAGTATGATTGGGGCAAGTGAGTTAGAGTGGTCCCCAGAATAGAACGGAATGAGTTGGAACGGTGTCTGGCATAACACCAGAAACAAAACTAGCGTGATCAGTATTTTCATGAGGTTATTTATCAAGACCAGAGGTCCGTAAGTAGCCATAAAGGCCCTTAGACGACAAGTGTGCCCCTGGTGACCAGAAACCACTGAATGGCCAGGGGGGAAGGGGGCGGAGAGTCGTCACATGAGGCCTCCTGAGTATCGGGGAGGAACAATTTGTTCCGGTCTGAACTTCTATTCTGTCAAATCAACTATCGCGAAGCATTTTTCAATCGGTAGGCTCATTTTTCGATCTGTGTATGTTGAATAGGGCCCTCCCAAAAGAGCCCTTGAACCCCGAACCCTACCATTTTCTAGTTTTCAGGGTCCAAGGGAGGAGGAGGGGGAACAGACCCCCTCGACCCTCACAGGATCTCGAGCCATGGCCGCAGGCGTCATCATGCGTGTAAATTTTTGGAGGATCCAGTAATCGTGCCGCGTTTTGTCATCCAAGACCTTTTAGCCAGTTGTGTACACGCACAACTGGTGACAACAACACGTGACAAATGTTTCGCAGCTTAATGCTCTAGGTCTAGGCCATCTAGGCCATCAAGGTCATCTAAAAGTTATGTTATTTTTGGGGAAGAGAGATTGTTTTGTGGAGCATACCCAATATTGCCCTCGACATAGGTCAACAATGACAATCAAAATAAGTTCTTCAAAGTGATTTAAAGTGTTTTGATTTGTGCGTTGTCAACTTTGTCTAATGTCAACAAGCATACACAAATGAACTGGATAAAAATGGAAGTTGAAACCAGCCAAAAACTAGCTTTAAATATCACGTTTTTATCACAAGTGCTGCTGTCAACAGACAGATGAGTTGGGATGATGTTCATCACATGGGCTACTTTCAAGTTAGGTTAAGTTGGTCAAGTGCATGCCAAGTGGCAACAGGAATTGTGCAAGAAGCAGTAACTCACAACTGCTGCTGTGATACGAACAGGTTATACAGGATGAGATGATGTAAGGCCTCTTTGGGTTAGGCATAGGCTACTTTCATGGAAATAGGCATTGGTATTCTGTAAGAAACAGTGACAAAATGTTTGTTTTCCCTGACACCATCTTAACAGAAGCCGGAAGTATGTCTATTGTGTTTAACTTGGTGAGGGGCTGATGTGTGGGAGTCCAAGGTTTTTTTGAGTGTTTTATGCTTGTTAAATTTTATGTTGTTATTTTGTTATTGAATCTCTTTGCTTTGTTTTGTTTCAGAAGTGCTGCGGAAGGGAATTAAAAAGTGCAGCATCCAATTATTGGTGTTAATAATTTGTTATGCTCATAATACCGCCATGAAATTACTATGCTTTAACACGCGCCCGGTTGGCCGGCTAGATGCCCTTCGCTCGGGGGGGGGGGTCAATTTGACCCCCCTCTGAGATCTCGGGAACTTAGAAAGCTAGAGACACTAAATTTACAGGGTGTCTTGACCTATACGTGACCTCCCTTATTTTAGTGTTTTAGCTTCCTAGGTCATGACCTTCAGGTCGAATAAGGTCAAACAAGGTCAAATTCCAGGTTAGTCTCCAAAGCGCCCCCAGAACCTAGGCAAGTGTCTCTAAGCAAAAGGTCACAAGCCCATTTGAGGTCATTGACCTTGTTTGGCCCTTTGAAGGTCATGGTGACTAAAATGATACAAGACTGCTCTGCGTTGTGCATTTGAATAAGCGACAAAGAATACGCTAGGCAGTATGTTCCTAAAACAAAACGTTCGACCCGTGTCATCTTAGGCCAATGGCCTGTTCTGACCTCTAAGAAGTCAATCAAAGATGTATAATGCGGTTCCTGCGGTCAACAAATTCGAAGTGAGCACCAGAACCTATCCCATACAGCAAGCCCTTGAGTAATAAATCACGTTGGCGTTGACCTTGGTCTGGTCATCATACCTGACCGTAGGTCAACGTAATCTGCGCATTCAATATTTGTGGTGCCTAAGAATGCATCTCAGAGATGTAGGTCTTCGTCAAACACTCCGTTGTTGTATCAGATCGAACAATTCCCTAGAAATTGCCCCCGCTGAAACCATGGGCTGACTTTGACCTGCCATAGGTCAGTGGCCTTGCAAGGTACATGTAACGTTTGCATGTGAAACGATCTGCTATGCAACTTTCTGCAGCTATGCAAAATTTGGCGCGGCTGCGCCGCGCCGTTCAGAAACCATTCGGGAAAAGCCCTCGGGGGGGGGGGGGTAGTTTGCCCTCCCCCCGCCCGAGCGCGTGTTAATGTATTCTGTTTCACTTTAGTGGCCTAAGATGTTAAAAAACGAAATAGTTTCGTCAGGTTCCTGATATTACGTCCATGCCAACTTGAAATAGATGTCTTTGTTTGCTGAAGCATCAGTCACGAGCTCACAAGTTCCATCTTTTGTAAACTGATCTTTTCACTCCCGCACGGTCTTTTTGCGATGAAATTTTTCACTCCCAACCTAGTCCAAAAGCGATTCTAGCTCCCTGGGTTGTAGTATAGTTCGTTTTTTCTCATGCATTTTTTTGTAATTTTCCAGGCAGAAATGTTGACTCGGGGAGGAATCAGCATTGAGGGGGCCCAACCCACCATGTGGTGGTGGCATAAAGACAGGATTGCCAATTGTTATGCATGATTAGGGGAGATGGCAACCCATGGATCGTGGTCAATAAATTAAGTTCAAAGGATATTTTTTGTGCTGCAGCTGGTTTTTCTCATATCTTTTCGTCATTTTCCAGCTAGGCGTATTGGCTGGCGAAGGGGGGGGGGGGTTGGAGGAATCGGCATTGAGGGGACCCAACGCAACAAGGATATTGGGCAGTGCCACAGAAATTAATTTGAATTGACACTCCTGCATTATGCATGGCGGACATAACATGTAACCTTAGATTTGCATGCTACTCGCATGCAAAGGGCAATTTTGGCTTGCTGACCATACCAATGTTTGGATGTTGGTAATGAGATTTGTCATTCTGCTGTGGCAATTGTTTTCATGAACTGAGATGCAGATTTGTATACCAGCATATATAAAATAAATAAAAAATGATGGCAGCCAATAATTTTAACCTCTCCCCTGAATCCCTTTGCATGATCATATATGCATAACCATGCCCTTTGCATGATCATATATACAAAGTCATACCATGAAGTGACAGGGAACATAGAGGCGTGCCCCTTGTTTAATTATGAGTACAATGGCATGTAGTTTTATCTGTTTGAAGCTTATATTTATAATGTAGGGTTTCGTTCATGTAACAGTGCCGACCACCGCGCGCGGTCCACAGAATCGTCGATTACTCTCCGCCGCACCCACCGGCCTTGAATCGTCTAGCAATGTCGTGAAAAAGCATCGCTACTGTGAAACCAGAATTGCTAGGGCACTTTTTTGTGTCAACACGCGTACAATGGATGGCCCAGAAACTACCAAAGAAATGAACAAGATTGCACAATATGCCGCATTGGCATTCTCAGACAACCGTAGGGGGGGGGGGGGGGTTCGCATCGCCCACCCTCCCCCCTCCTGTCAGAGCGAGTAACTTGTTCAGAAAGTGCTACCCGCCTGATGCTAAGTTATTGACAAATTTTCATACAGTTGTTGGGGCACGACGAAGGCACCCACCAGTCAAACCATGTCACGCCAGGTTTGGGGCATACGTAAGGTGGATACTTTGATGACAGTTGAGATGGGGCTCGGAGCGTAAACATGATTTTCATAAGGGGCATGACCTTGGGGAGACCCTCTTATCTGACATCATTCCCAGTGCCGCTTGATGCTGGTTCGGAATCTGCCATGCGTTCTGCTGCCCCGTTTATCGGGGTCCTTCGCTTATTTGCGGTCGAGGAGAGCAGATCCAGTCGTAGTCCGACTTTGAAGGTGAGGCCCTGGCAAGTCCCGAGGGTGAAAGAAAACTCCTGTCGTGGTTGGGCCATCTGATTAGTCTGGGACAGGTGCGTCTGCTTTCTTAGCAGCAGCACTTATCGTGATATTTGTTCAAGGGCAGTGTGTGACTGAGCGTTTCGGTTACGTGCATGATATTTAAATTCGCAGTGATGAAAAAGACTTTCGATGATCAGCTGATTACTGATGAGGCTGCTGGGTATGGACTTAATGACCAGTTTGCCATCTAATGTCACATTTCGCTACTGGCGACAATTTTTCTCCCAAAAATTTGGTCGGCGACAAAAAGTATACTTTAACCACCCCTGGTAGCCTTTTTCACGCAACCGTTCATACAACTGCCATCTTAATTGGTCCCGCGGTCCCGCCACATTGTGCAGGTACCTGACTTCCTTATTCTAGTTAAGCAGGTAATTTCTGATTTCTTCCTGGGAGTGTATGGGCGTATCTCTGATGCGCATCGATTTTATCGATTCCAAATCTCGCGACAAACTGCAAGCAGGCCTCAAATGACTGTGTTACAAAATCAGCGCATTTAGTATCTTTTCGAGTCTTACGTGTTCTATCTGCTCGCGCTCCCTTCAGTCAGATCACGGCCATTCAGCCCAGACACGAGCGCTGCGAAGCGGTAGCTGTCTTAACACGCGAGGCGGGCAGACGGCGCCGACCCCGGCGGGCGGCGCCCCAGGTAGTACACCGCCGGTCGGGGCAGCGGCGTACCGAGGTACAGCAGCACTGGCGGCGTGAGCAGGGGCGGACTCAGGCGCACGCCAATAACATCACGATACAGTATCCAACTAGATGTGTCATATAGCAACGACCGCAGACAGCAGACATGTGGAGCGCCGGTCCTTGCATGCATAAGCAGCACTTCCTTGGCATGCTTTCTCTGAGACTATTCCTCACAGACGCTGATAATCCATTCTTTAAAAGATGGCGATGAAATTCGGTCTTCGACTTCCCACGCTGCGGTTTGCCCTGCTGGTGAGCGGCTTCAAAGATTTCCGTGAGTCGACCAGACATGTCCCTCAGGATCTGGCGAGTGAGAGTGGAAACGTGTCTATCTGGATTCCGTCCATTTATTGGCACAGGGCGGATGCCAATGTCGCTGCATGCAGTGATGGTCTCGCATCGTGGTGAGGTGGTAGCGCTAAAAGACGACAGGCGATTTCATTCAGTCTGCGCGACATGAGAGGATGCTATATCAAAGCAAGCCTCCTCCTGCGAAGATGAAGGCTTCCCCCGTCAGAGGCACGGATTCACGCGCGGGCACTGCGGCGCGCGTTAAAACGGCGCCCGGATCTCGACATGTGCGCCCTCCTGCGGCAATGGATCGAAAACGTTGCCTGCATTGTGGTGGGTCAACAGAGTCTCGAACCTCGGCCATCCAAGTGTGTTTAGATCCGGGGTCATATGAGTTTTTTTTTTGGTATCAAGTGATGATCCTATCCGCGATATTGATATGTTGTAATTGCATGCACCTGCACCCCTTGGCGGCCGCACCCACACGCCAAGACAGTACATATGAGGACAGACGTGCGCATGGATACTAATTTTGATGACCTCCGACGAGAAAAAGTGTCGAAAACTGTGCAAAGAGACAGGGATGTCGTTGTATTTGAACCACACGCATGAAGTGCGCGCACCAAGACGGACCGGAGGCCACCATAAGGCCTGGAATCTGAAGGTTTTTGGAAGGATGCACAGCCGTTCCGTTGATAGTGAAGCTAAGTTTGGCGGCTTGGTTAATTTAAAAGTTTTTCCTAGATCCAACAAGAAGAAAATCATTTTCCTTTCCTTTCATTTTAAGAAGCTTATGCTAACAAGCCGTGAGTCTCTTTTTGACGTGAGTTCTGGTCTGGTTTTGAGGGCCGGATCTTGACAGCCCCCTTACTGGCCGTCAAGACCCGGCCGTCAGGCGGCGCACAGTCAACGTGCATACTACCGTCAGCGAATGGAATGGAGCGGCCATGGGTCAGATACCTAGACTAGTAATAACTGCGTAATGAAGAGAATGGGACCAATGATCGAGCCCTGGCGCACGCCGCACGACATCGGAAGAGTGAGCCGTCCGCCCCGCAAAATCTGTTTGAGACCACTGAGCCAACTCCTAAACTAATAAAAATCAGTTACGTCACACCAAGGCAGTTTGGTGAGAAGAACGTCATTGTGGACGCTGTCAAACGCCCTCGAGAGATCGATTATAGTCACCGACGATATCAATCAGCGGTCGGCGGCGGTGACCACGCGCTCGACAGCGCCGAGCACGGCGTGTTCAGTGGAGCGGCATGGCCTGTGCGCATAAGCAAAGGCTCAGTGAACTGATCTAGTGCAAGCAACTGGTCAGTCGGCTACTAGCTACCTTTACCAGAATCTTAAAAAGCACGGTGGGTGGGTGATATAGGCCCGCTGTTGGACAGCACGACCGGGTTATCAATCGGTGCGGCACGCGCCGTCTTACAGTGGTCGGGAAACACTGGTCGTGCGGGTAAGCTGATTAGGCGCAACAGGTGCGGTCCAATTGCAGCGAAACACCGTCACGTAGCCGCAAGTGGTAACTCGTGCAGCCCCGCTGCGCGCGAGGGGCACTCCTGCGACGATCGCAACGAGAAAGCTCCGGATCGTCGCCGCCTTGAACTGAAATCCTGCGGCTCGAACCGAGGACAGTCATTATAGTTCTTGGTTCCTCGTGGTTCTCGTCTTGCTAGCTCGCTCAATACCCGAGAAGAGACATGGTGTCTCCTCATCAGCCCATTAGGTATGCTGTTGGAAGGAATCGAAGCTAACCCTTCGACATGTTTGACTCGCGTGACCGCTGGTGCACGTCTGGACGGTGAGCGGCTGCACTGCGTGGCACTGTGCGTACCATGTGGTTGAGAGGATTGACAGAGTTAAGGGATGGCCTTCGCGGAAACCGCATTTTCCGCACGCGGGCGGAAATGTATGCAGACACCTTGGCATTAACAAATAGCAAGTAATTTAGCTTGGTGGAGAAAACTGTGATGTCAGGGAATTTAGGTAGATGATCTCCAACGGAAATTAAGTCCGTGAACTGTAACACTCCGGTGACATCAAGCAGTGCACGACGAGGTTATTACGTTCATTGTATTAAGAACTGCGTTACACGCGCACACATTCTTACCGTCTTGCCTGGCAACATATCCTGGCCTTTGGTTTAACAGCGTAAATGATCTTCGGAGACGGGCGCTGATTGACATGGTCCCATTTAATTCTTAGCTAGCATTACACTAAAAGACTCTCACATCCGCGTCAGAAGCTCAGCACCTCCGAAACCTCCCCATTTGGAGCCCCATGCCCGGGTCGCCATGGCCCCGCCAAGCGCTGACTGACGGCTGCACGTGCCGTCCGTCCGACGCCTGCGCACCTGAGTCACGTGACGGCCACGTGACCGGCGGCGCGCCCTTGAGCACCCGCTCTCTGACGATCCGCTCAGACTGCGCCGAGGGTTCTCGTCCGAGGGCACCGCGGACCAGCAGCGCCACCCAGCCATGCGACTTCTCTGCCTGCTGCTCGTTTTGAGTGTGCTTGGAACGGCGGTGTCCGGTGAGTTCACGGTTAATGCCAACGACAGCGCGCGTGACTACTACGCCATGAAATACAGGTAAATGGATGTGGACTCTGACTTCTCGAAGGCAACTGTAAAGTTTGTTACCGGCGAGTTGATTTAGTGTAGCCTGCTGCCGACAACATCGAATCTAGTGGCTTATGCAGCTTATGTTATCAGCCTTGGCAGTAGTACATGGTGTATAACGTTCAGGTTGCGCAGATATGACTTGTCCATAAATGTTGCCTGATTTGCAGGGTCCGAGTATTTTCCTCCATGCCATCCACGAGACCCCTGCCCAGCATATGCTCCTCACTGTTGTCACGTCGGAGAAAGCTGTCTCTGCCAGCCTGACGGATGCGGCAACCTGGGCCGCTGCTTCCTCAGGGGGTGACCAGCAGTGATGTTTCCTAAAGAAGGATTTCAGACCCCCTCTACAGGGCACAGCGTGGTAGCAGACAGCGTTATGCTCTTAAGGATACAAAAATAAACATGTAGCCTATAATGGCGTTTTTTTTATCTCTGCGTGCCGTCGTCCTCTCCAGTGGTGGTCGCTCATACCCCCCTTTGCTGCGCAGCTGGCCGTTGCAACGGTCAGCTGCGCAGCTGGTCTGGCCAGCTGAGCTGCGCGGCTGACCGTTGGCTCGGCATCTTTTCTTGGGGACGCCGTGATGAATGCGTGACCGTCCTGCACTGATCGGAGTGGCAAAAATCGCGGTTATGTGATTCTATCCCAAATTAGGTGATGTGCGTGGTAAACACACAATGCGTCCTTTGCGAATCGTATGTTTTTGTCGCAGTGAACAGCTCGAGCAAATACTCGTTTTCTGGGAAAATATGATTGAAAAAGAGCTATTTCAACCGACTAAGGAAAATAAGCTGAGAGGGCTGTGGTGAATTAACATTGCAAATGTCGTGCCAGTTGATCCAGCTGGTCACCTGACATGTTCCAAGTCCAAGGTCACCAACCGGTCCACGTGGAGTCCGCTGTCGGCCTCCTCTACACAAGCCTATTCTGCGCGAGGTCAAGATTAGAACAACAGAGCAACAGAGCTCAGAGCACAGAGAAACCTTCGACCTTTCACTCCATTCTGGACAACTGGAAGAACAGCAGTAAACAATGTTGGTTAGCCCGCATGTTTTTAATTCAATGACACTGGAAACAAACGCGCAGTCTCATATATGGCTGAGCAGGAAAATGCGATAGTCTGTTTCGACCTGCCAGGTAATTGACGCGATGAGGCTGCTTACTGTGAAGCACATTGGCGCCTCCCTCCGCGGCAAAATGCATGTCTGGGTGTCGGAAATCTGCGGCGGCCAAAAACACGGGCTGATTTGCAAATGTGCTTGGTCATCAGATGCTGATGCGTTTAGATTTTGTGAAAAAACGCTCAAATGTGGAAATCTCACTTCCATTCGCTTAAAATTGGTCTGGAAGAGAAAGACTGCTCACAGATACCACCCATCAGACAATCTCTAGACCTGAAGTGTGGTGGTCAGAATATACACCATCATCTATGGGTGCGAGTGACGTCATTAGAAACGGAAGTTTTTAATTGACACAGGAGAAGGCGTAAGCCATTAAGAGACAAGTGCATTGATAGAGTTTTGACCACGCACATTATCAGACCACATAGTCAATGTGGTGAGCCACTGCGCTAGGTGCCATGGGGAAAACTAAAGGGAACATGGTGTTTCGTTGGGTTTGCTTGATAATTGTTTGATGTTGCATGCGTCTTCCCTCAATAGTGCCCCAAGCTATCCTACTATTTACTGTGCAAGAATTTTGACTGAACGGCGTAGGTATTGCGAACGCTGCATAACATGTGTCGGGAAAGACAAGGAGAATGCTCGTGTACATTCCAGGTATGTACGTTAATGCTGGAATCCGTTGGTTGGCTCAGTTGGTTACAGCGCCTGCCTTCCAATTCACGCAACCAGGATGCGAGGGGTTTTACGCGCCTTAGTCGCTCGCTATTGGCCTTTGACAACTGTGGCCTGCGGCCGTTGGCAGCGGCTGCGCTAAAGGTCAGGTGGCGTCATAGGGCAGGATGGACCGTGCCAAGCGTTGCGGCACGTCGCTTTCGCCACCAAATTCAACCGCTATCCGGACGTTAAGCGATCCGATGGTAAGAGCAGGGCACTGCCTCACAGAACAGGCACCGCATGGCGTTAGCTCTGATCCCAGAATCCATACATTCAAAATTTTCGGACTAAAGGTAAAAAACGTACACAAATGAAAAGTATTGCTGTCACAGTGCTGGGTAGGGAGTCCAGCAGCATTTCTTCCTACCGGTGCATGTACTTGAAATAGAAATACTTTGCTTTTTAGAAGGATGTCGCTTCAGCCATTGCCAATCAATTCGGACCAATTCGGAGAGAAGTGTTTGAGTATTCAGACGGGTCAGAACTCGGGAATTAGTCATATTTCAGGTAAATAACGTGTTAATACCAAAATGATTTTAAATTGAGTAATTTTTCATGGGTTGTAACTTGAGGCCTGTAAGGAGTAACAGCGCAAATCGTAAAACTCTGTCTGAAAAATACCATCGGATCTCTGTGAAAGTCATATGCCAGAAAGATAATGTTACAGTACAATTGTTGTTGTTTAAGCAGCCATCATTCACCCTTAACTGCATGTGTTGTTTATTTTTGGCACGTGATGTCTTTTGATTGCAACTAAGTGTTCGATGATGCCTTCAGAGCTTTCTAAGCGTATCCGGGACAGGCGAAACAGTCCGTAAACCAAGATGGTATTAGACTCGATCTATTACACCTTTTGGTTTTGGATAAAATCTTGAACTCGTGGCTTATGGACAGCGGCATTTCGGTTGCACACTCATACGCTTTTTCCTGGTCATGTATCATTTCTACGCATTTTATCAAACGCCAGAAACATTTTAGTTTGAAACAAAGCTTGTCTTAGCCAAGCTTGGGTTATGCTCTCGGACGTTTTATGTTGGTTGACTGATTGAATGAGCCGCGCTGTTCATTGTGATTTTGTTTGTTTTCAAGGATAGAGTTAACTGGAATAAATCCTCAGAGGTCAGTCATGTGTTTCTTCAAGTCGGGCATGCTACAGATTCCACTTTGGAGATGATAGAAGAATGGTGCTTCTGTTTTGAAACACCGTAGGAGAGATCGGCGTGCGGCGCTTCGAGTGAATCCATTTCACGTGCCTATGGCATGGTAAACGCGGAAGCAGATGAGATGGAAGGGCCTCTCACAGAACACGAGCTCATCGGAACTCTGGCGTCCACGGAAAGCTGGACTGGTACTGGTCCGGACAGTTACACGGCACCTTTTTTGAGACCTTTTTGGCAGAAACTGGGCACCACTGTTTGCTATTAGAGAAATGCATGAGTGTGGCCACATTCCACCAGAACTACAGAAGAGCGTAACAATTCTCATCCCAAAGAGGGACAAAAACCGGGCCCTGACGAAATCAGTGCGGCGTCTAAACCTCCTGAACGTATCGTTTGAAATTTTGACAAAAAGAAAACTTTAGCAGGCGCATTCGGGAATTGATTCGTGGACTAATCAATTCAGACCAGACCGGATTCGCAAAAGGGAGATACATCGGAGAAAATATTCGAACAGTGCCAGAGTTCCTGAAAACCACACAGGAAACCGGAATGTCGGGACTTCTTTTGCTTTGTGATTGACAAAAAACGTATGACTCTGTGGATTGGGAATACTCAAAGGCCGTCGTTGAGCAGTTTGGTTTTGGTGTCTCCACGCGTAAATGGATCAAGATAATTTACCCGCAAGATCACTCCCCTACCTCGGTGCAGGTACAACTAACGATGAGATGTCAAAACCGTACCAAAACATGCGAGGCCTGAGACAGGGATGCCTTTTAAGTTGCAGCCTATTCCTGCTGTGCATAGAACCTACGCTGCAATAAATCCGCGATAGCGTCCGCATTAGAGGCTTGACGTTTGAAAGAACAAAAATAAAAGTATCTGCGTAGGCGGATGACACCTTGATATTGATAAATAGTGAAGCAGAACCACTGAGAGAGTCAATAAGCCTGTTAACTCAATTTTGCGGTGTGTCTGACCTACGACGTTGCCAAAATGGAGCGTTTAAAGGGAATGTTCCACATTTGAAGATTTTGAGATAAGCATCGGATATGATGCTAAGGGTTTACTTGTGACCACCAGACTCCATTGTGGCCTTTATTGGGCCCACTCTGGTCTTAAAATGACCCATTCTGGCCTATAGATGGCCCATTGTGACCTGTAGAAGGCCTGTTGCTGGACCTATTACTGCTGAAAACCTGGCAGACAGATGTCCTGGCCCCTCGCTCATGCAGGTACGGCGGTCGGGCATGGCGTCCGAATTGCAGCAGCCGGCGCCAGGTCCTGCCGTCTCCGCCCTCCCACACCGACCACCGTGTGATGTGGCCGAGCGTTGTGAGTGCCGTCTGTGGCACGCGGGTGACCGGCGCCGGCTGGCCTGACGGCGTCGGCGTCCCCCGGCGGGGTATGATGGAGAACCGGGGCGACGCGGCGGCTGCGGACCTGGGCGGCATGGCGCTGGGCTGCTCGTCGGGCGGCACGCGCCGCGTCGGCCAGCGCTCCATATCCAGGCTGGTGCTGCTGGCTACGCGTGAGAGCCAGGACACCGAGCTACTGATGGCCGGCGGCGACCGGCCCGGCAGGTGAGCGGGCCACGGACAGGGCTCACGCACGGGTCAGGTCAGCGGGGCAGGGGAGGACGGAGGTCAGGTCAGCGGGGAGAGACAGGAGCAGCGGCGGGCGGAGGTTAGGCCAAAGCAGAAGCCACGTCGCATGGGTGCAGGTAGCGAGAGCGGGACGTTGACGGCGGCGTCCACTCCTACGGTGGCGGCAGTGCGTCGGCCGCCGCCGCGCTCTGACCCTAAAACCTCCGTGTCGAGAGGCTCGGACGGTTACACGCCGCCGTCACCGATGGCAGGACGCTGCCGGTGAAGCCACTTCCCAAACGGCGACGCTCGGCCCGATATGTTGGCGTCGGTGCCCGGCCGACGCCGTGCTTACCCGCACCCTCTGCCCCCGCTGCCGACGCCAGGAAGGACACGCACAACTACCACGAGCAGCTGCACATCGTGCCGTTCACGGTGCTGGCGCGCCTGGTGAACCCGGAGGAGAGCGCCGCCGGCGGCCCGGCCGACGGCGAGGGCCCCATGGAGGTGGACGAACAGTACATGCCGATCAGCCCGCGGCTGGCGCAGATGGCGCGGGACAAGCTCGCCAGGTGAGGCCGCCGCTCGGACGCCCGAGCTCTGGCAGAGTACTGCGGGCCGGCGGACTGGGCGCTGTGGCTGGTGTTGTTAGCTGTCCAGGGCTGCGGAGGGGGCGTGTCTGGGCCGGCTGGCGGAGGCTTGCTGTCTCCTGCTGTACTCACTGAGAGTCGAGGACGAGTCGCGTCACTCGTGTCGCGTCTCGCGCAGACTGCACACTCACTTACTTTGGAGTGGGTCATGCCGGGCTGTAGGGCTCCGTCAGTTGTTACGCGATAGCAATGAACAGCGGTGTATTTTCGCAAAATGGATTGGGGGCTGGTCAATGAAAAATAACGCATTTCCCTAAGATGTGCCAACGAACGGGGTTTTCCTTGGCTTTTACTAATTCTCTGCTGTCGGAGGAGGCGCCGGACGCGGCGGCCGTGCTGGAGCGGCTGCGGGCCGAGGCTGCCCTCACCGGCCGGGACGCCTCGCACGTGAAGCAGCTGATCTCGATACTGGAGGACGCCGGCGAGCTGGGCATGGGGCCGGCGCAGCTGCTGGTGCAGAGTCGTGCCTGAGTCCGGGGTGTACCAGACCCCTCTCTGACCCCCGTTCTGTCTCGAGTGACGGTGTGAGTTCCGTGACTGTAGTGCGCGTGCGGGCGCCGGGCCCTCTGACGCACTGCTGCGCCGGCCGGGCAGGAGAGCGGCCTGGCACGGCCCGAGCTGCGGCGTCTGGTGGCGCTGATGGTGCAGCACGAGCTGCTGCTGCGCGGCGGCGTCACGCGCCTGCTGTACGTGGTGCGCTCGCTCGGCCAGCGCTGGGTACTGCACTCGTACCACCTGACACGCCTGCAGCAGGAGTCGGCCGCCAGCGGCCTGGCCGCGGTCGGCGGCGACCTAGCCTCTTCCAGCCGCAGGTAGGTGGCGGCTTGCGTGCTGCGGTGGTGGCTGCTCCCCGTGGAGGACACGGTGGGAAGGGTGTGGTTTATCGCGTGGGCCGTCAGGTCCTGTGAATACGTGCCATATGGTGCCCGTTCTGGCGTTTACACGTTCTGAGGCAGCTCCGGCATGCCTCTGCCAAAGAGGTAGTGGTGGTGAGCTCGCTGGTGTCAGGCTGATAGCGCTTGAAAATGAGGTGTTTGGCACATCCGTGCAAGATTTGTTCAAAGTTTCTTTTTTAACTCAACTTCATTGGAATTTATGGTGTCATGTATAGCGTTAGAAAGGTGACGGGACTTGGAGTGAAGTGATAAAGCGTGGTATAATTATCCAATCTTGCGTCCACATTCGTCAAAAATGGTTTAGAACCTTCGTTATGGGAATCCCAACAATGGGATGAACACGATTGGCGGTGAATAGCGAGGCTCCCCCGCCGGTGTCCGTTCCGCTCACGAGGAGGTATGTAGGCTTGCTTTTGGAGTGTGGGGATTGCTATAGAACGCGCCGCTCACGTTATTGGGGAGTGCAGAAACTGTCGAGGCCAACATTGTAAGGAAACGTGATATTTGAACGCAGTTGTCAGCGTTAGCACTGAGCCCATTTCCGCTTCGCTACGTATCCAACGTTAGCGAGTGCTTACGAGTGTTTCAGCGCCACATGGCCGCCCTCTGACACCGCCCTGTCTGGGCCCAGCAGGGACATGCAGCCGGTGTTCTTCCAGACGGCGCCGTGGCGACGCGTCGGCGGCTCCATGAACCGGCGCGTGCTGGACCGGCTCTCCGACGCCGTGCTCAGCCACTGCATGACGTGGCCGGCCTGCCCGCTCGCTGCCGTCCAGAGCCACTTCCACCCCATGCTGACGGCAGTGCAGACGCGCCAACTGCTGGAGGTCCGTGCGGCCTTGCTGTCGCTCCGCGTGTCGTCTGCCTCCACCCCGACCCCAGGCTCTCAGCAACCTGCGCAGCCTAGGCGCGGCCGGTCTTTCGTCGTTGGAGGCGCGGTCGCGCAGTGTGCTACGTGTCAAGGGTGCAGCTCACGCGGTAGGCGGGGAAGGCTGCCGTCTGAGCAATGTCTGTTCCCCATCCGGCGGCGCTGGGACGCGGCCATCCGTCTCGGAGCAGGCTCTCTTGCTCATGCTTACCGTGTGTTCGTCGCTCCCGACCAGGCCGTCGGGTTCATCGCCTCTCGATCTACCCGCCTTGCCACCGTCGCTGCGGCGCCGGCGCGCCCAGCTGCCTCGCGCACGCCTACCGCGCCATTAACCCCCTCCCCCTCCTCCAGACCCTGGAAGAGGTGGGGTGCGTCGCCCTGACCGAGAGCAGACAGGTGTCCCGCACCACGCTCTTCTCCAAGCGCCCCGATCTCGCCTGGTTCAAAGGTGAGACCCGCGCACCGCCACGCCACACCTTGCGGCGGGTGGAATACCGTACTCCTGGGCTCGTCGGATCTTGGTGTGGAAGTTGGATGTCCAACCGGGCTGGATTGTGCTGGAGGACCCTAAATAAGCCACCCGTGTTTCTGAACGCTGCCGCCTGCGTAAATGGACGCAGATGAAGCATCAGCGTCATGCCTGGCGTCTCTGCCGTCGCCATTGGTGCTTAACGACGCACCCAACGACACACTGCTGCTGAGACCGTATGAGGTCGCTTGCCTCTCACCCTGGCAGGAAGGCACCCATTTTCGCCCCTCCCCCCCCCCCCCCTCCTCTGCATTGCACCGCGGCCGGTTTGGCTTTCGATTCCTAACTGCAGCGAGGCGGACTCCGTCCACCTCCAGCCCTCCCGGAACACGTGCCCGCGGCGCTGACGTGCCCGGGTCCTGCCGACGGCCCGTCGGCAGGACCCGCGGACGGCTGCAGCCCGCCCGACAGCGTGCTGGTGATGCCGGCTGCGGACGTCGTGTTCAAGTTCGCCTGCTTGTTCGGCGACAAGCCCTACAGCCACGAGTTCCTAGACACCGTCGGGCTGTAGTGAGCCGGGCCCGCAACCGCGGTGCGCTCCCGCGTCCGCGCCAGTACCGGCGCGCAGTACGTCCGCGTGAAGTCTCGCTGGCGGGCCGAGTCAGTGTGATGGTGACGATGGACAGCAGTCTTCGCGCTTTACGTGCCTATGTTTCTGTCCCAGGCCTCGGAGACTCGAGAGACGGACCAATAAAAAACGCATTTATTCGACTCCGCGAGTTCAATAAACTACAATAACTGAACGCGTGCTATGCACGCGGCTCCGGATTGCATGGTCCGGGTCGGCTCCCGGCAGACACGTGCCGGCTGTCCACAGACGCCACAGCGCGCCTCGAGCGGCACCTGCCATGCTGAGATGCGGGGGCCGGGCGCTACCCTGTCTCCCGCTCTCGCGAGCGCGACCAGACGGCTTTCACAGCCAATATCGGCCGGCCCAGCCCCCACCCGCCGCCACAGAATACTGGCACGAAGCCAAGCTTCCTCATGGAATGCCGCCGGCCACGAAATACGGTGTGCCGTCTTCGCGCTACCGGTGCGCAACGCCGCCACCCCGGTGCTCCCGCCAGGCGCGGGCGCCGGTCGCCGGCGCGGGGTCCGGCCGCTGCCAACCCGCTAAGAAACAAGCCGCCGGCCAGGCGCCCACTCCCGCCGGCTAACACAACGGAAACACTATCTACAGCTGCCACGACACGGCATGGCACGCGGCACGGTGGGGCGGCGCCGAGTCAGGCCGTCCCGGGCGCTAGTCCCAGTCCTCCGCGTCCATGGTGGCCGGCTGCTGGTTGTAGCCGGCCGCCGCGCCGCCCATGCCACCGACGCCGCCGCCGCACTGCGGGCGCACGAGCCAACAGTCAGTCAGATGCCGGGCGTCACCGGCCGGACGCACCGTGACCTGAGCCAATCACACCACTACACCAGGCTGGCGAGTTCGCATAAATAAGCACGGGACAACGCGGCTGGAGCACACCGGCGAAATCCAGATGTGGACACTCGCGTGCCCCAAACTGACAGTCGGAGCTTTCTCGTCAGAACGATACTGCAACGTAGTTTCCGTTGCAGTGTAGGAAATGTGCGTTACCTTATCGGCGACGTCGCCAATTCTGGGGCATCAAATGATTTCATGGGAGTAGAACTGAAATTGGGTAGAACTTGGCTTCCGCACACCAGTCGTTTCTCTCGTCTGATCATCTAGCGGCCGCCGTTCCACTTAAGAATTATCCTGGGTAAGGAGTAACTGACATAAGCAGAGACAGTGCACAATGTCGCAATGTTGCTCGCCACGAGAACCATGAATGCACCCTGTCGGTGCATTCCTCCCGCCACCCCGCGCCAATCACGTCCCCGACGCACCGGCCAGACTCGCCCCGCGCCGGATGTCGCGTGACGCGTACGAGCCGCCGGCAGCGCCGCCGAAGTCGGCGCTGCCGGCGTCGCGCTGCAGGAAGTCGGGCACCTCCTGCTCGGCGCCGGCCAGAATCTTCACCAGGTCGGCGGCCAGCGCGCTGTCGTAGAAGCCGATGGCGCTGCCGGTGTTGCCCACGCGGCCCGTGCGGCCGATCCGGTGCACGCAGTCGTCGATGGCCTTCGGCAGGTCGTAATTGACCACGCTGGCCACGCCCTTGATGTCTGGGGGAGGGGTGTCGGTTAGCCAGGGCTGCGCCGCGTCATGCAGATGCAGTGGGAACAGTATCCGGCATGTCGCAACAGTCTACTTACATGACCAACAAAATAAAAAATTACTACCAACGAATTAATCTCCGTTAAGCGTTGTGCTCATACAAACTGGATCAGGTTCACTGTTGGATCGGGGACTTTGCTTACCCCTGCTCACTTTCGTTCCGATCTTTTCTGACATTAACATGGATTAACTCCAAACGCAGGTACAATAATTACTCACGGAAGGGCACAACAGTTCGACCTCTGTTTGATGAAAATCTCGACGACGCCTGATCACGACGCGCCACACAACACGCCTGGCATCCAACCACGCAGCGTTCGCTTTCGGCCACGAGCGCACGAGCCCCGCCGACATGGATGGTCTCGGGGCGGCGGCCACTCACCGAGGCCGCGCGAGGCCACCGACGTGGCGATCAGCGTCGACGTCTTGCCGTACGTGAAGTCAGCCAGCGCCTCCTCGCGCTCGCGCTGCAGCCGGTCGCCGTGGATGCTGGTGGTCGGGAAGCCGGCCTGACACAGGTGCGACGCGATGAAGTCGGCCACCCGCTTCGCCTCCACGAACACCTGGCGGGAGGGGCAGGCGAGGGCAGACGGCGGCACGGTCACGCGGCGGCCGCGGCCTCACGGCTGAGGGTCGCCCATGGACCCGGTCCAGGTCGCGCTCGGTGCAGCAAAAGATAACGAGCGGTGGAAACATCACGGTTCGACTAGGCTTTAGCTTAAGGCTTCAGCTTATGAAGGTCATATGCATTATTAGAGGAGCCTGACCACAATCCGCGAATACATTTACTGAGCCTTAATGACAAGCTGAATACCCATCACTGCCGTTAACTAGCATTGGCGCTGGCTTGAAATCAACAGTGTTGAAGTTGTTCTGGTCTCACTCGCAGGATCTTAGCTCGGCTCATACATTACCTCACGACAGCGACGCGCGCGCGCGAGCGACCGGATTATCACTGCTCCGCGATTTCGGGCGCGAGTCAGCTGGTGATCCGTCAACTGATCTGACGGGTCACATGACCCGGCGCCGGGAGGCCTATATCACAATTGAAAATGTTGCAGTTATGTTATCAATTTTTCTTAATAAAGACAGAGACATGCCCATCATTAGAAGACATTACTAACGTCGGCGAATGGTGATAGCCATCGCCACCACCAGGTTCCCTCAGGTACCTGTAGTGAAATGAAGCACTGCTTAAAAACGCAAAACAGGGGAACCACAGAATAAACATGACTGCAAGCCGCGGATTTATTTTGCACTCACGACAATCATGCGGATGGTAAACTCCATTCACAGGCTCGGAATTAATTGCTGACGTCTAATTTAATTCACACGTCCAGTTAGGTAGTAAGGTGCAGCATGTTTGGAACAACTCATATCGTACTGTAAAGACCTTTGAGATACGAGAAAATTTGCATGCAAAAATGGGTGATAACCTCTTCCTTATAGGCTTAGGCACCGTTGTAAAACAATCATAGCCAGGTGCAGTACCTACAAGTAGTGTTCCTGAAGCTGTGTGCACGCTGCATGATACAAGGTTGTGTAGCCTAAAGGGCACTCTGCTGCCTGAACAAACCAATGGTTACCCTTTAGCAAGGTGCAGGATGGTACGCTTGACTGTTGGTAGGCCGGCCTTTCGCATCGCACGTCGCAGGATCATGTACGTGCTGCTGGACACCACCAGCTTGTTGCTTGTTGCCGATCGTCTGGAACATAACACACTGTGAAATAGAAATTGTAATAGACTGCAGATGTAGAGTTAATACCTATGACGATGACTGCAACAACTAAGGTGGGGACTTACTGGCAACTCTGCTCTGGCTTTAGAGCATAGGAGCAAACAAGCTGCATCAATGTTTTATACGGCATTGTCCACACAATACTACATGCAAATGTGCAATTTCACTAATTAGACAGATTTCAGGCTGCTAGTCCCTTTAGTCATCTAGGTGTTTCATGTAGTCCTTTAAGTCCCTGTAGATCTTACTAAGTTCCTTGTGTTTGGCACAATATGATCACTATAAGACAATGTCAGCATCAGATTTCAGGCTGCTAGTCCATTTAATCATCTAGGTGTTTCATGTAGTCCTTTAAGTCCCTGTAGGTCTTACTAAGTTCCTTGTGTTTGGCACGATATGATCATCATAAAACAATGTCAACATCAATAAGTATTGCAAATTTAATTATCTTTATGTCATCACTTAATGCAGTTTGTACTATGATTTTTGTAAAACAAATTTTAATATTCTTGTTCAAAAGTAAACTAATTTTCAAAATCAACCCAAAAAGAAAACACTCAGAGCCGGATTCTGGTCTTTGAGATGGTGTAGACACAGGAAACGCTGGGGTGCCTGGAACACATTCCCTGTGCTGAAAACAATTCAGGACATCAATGATCAGTATCAGAAAGATTGGCAATGCACAAAGCTGTCACACGATGTACAGGTTATAGGACAGCACTGCGACATGTGCGCCAAGTATAGCACAAAACAGTGTTTTACTTGCATCATATAAATGCTGATATCAGAAATTACTGCAGCTCACTGAAATGCATGAATGAATAATAACTGAAAGCGGACATGGCAATGAACGAAACAAAAGGTGATCACAGAAATGTCATGTGTGCTCTAATGTTGAATAAGTTCAAGTCTGAATGCCAAGACTAAATATGAAGTGTCTGACAAAAAAAAAAATTGGCCGTCAGGCTGGAAAAGGGATGTGACGGAAAATGTGTCTGGCACACTCCATGCCACGTCTTTGGAACACTGATACCACATACATCAAGTCATTTCTGTTGGTGGCCTTGTTGAGCTGGGAATCTGAAAGGGTCACAGTAATTGGGAAATTGGATTACTATACAATACAATGGACATCTTCTACTTCAAATGAGTAATGCAAATTGAAAATATCTGCCCACAATGTGTGCGTTAATCATCATGCTAAGTGGTGATTCATCAGGAGTACATCTGAGATGCCAAAAATGTCTGACTCATTTTGAAAGGCCCGTCATCCCAAAAATAAGTAATACAAGCTGAGGCCATGCACCCTTGAACTTTGCAAGCTGTGAGCATGGTGCATAGCTGTCACCAAATCTAGTTAATAGTAAGCAAATTTAGTGTTTTAAAAAAGTGGCAGCAGCATGGCAATACCCAAACAATGTCATGGCCAGAATATGACAGCTTGGAGCTCAGCCAAGTGCAAATCTGTTTACAGCACATAGAGTTCAGTGGTAAGTTGAGTACACTGATGATTCCTGTAAGTTGGAACAATGGAATAGTTTTTGACTGATATCCCTGATCCTTGCCTGACTGACAAAATTCACACTGTATTCACACTCGACCGGTCCGGAAATTATCCCCCGGATTAGTCCCCCATACGCCATCCACAGCTAACTGTCATAGCTATGCATGGCGAGAACAGATTCTTCGTCTTGACCATGCTCTGAAAGTTCTCCGGGATTCTCTGTCGCTACGGAAAATTACCGGACAAATTTCCGTGACGGCACTGCCGAACGCCATTCCGAAAAATTCCCAATATTCCGGATAACTTTACAAGAGTATCTGCCGGCCGGACGCGCCCCGCAAAAATGCAAAAATGCCTTCAAACGTGCCGGCAAAAATGCCTTCGAAAATTAAACAAGGTCTTAAAAAGCAGATGCACGCGGCAGCTGAATAGCGGGTGCAATTGCTAGGAGCTGGTCTTACGGTTGCCACCAATTTCAGAAATAGATTTGTTTATGTACTTTATTGCCGCAAAAACATACAAGATATTAATGTTGAGAGTAACTGACTGGGGCCAAGTATGGCATGTTGGCGGAGCACGTTGTATGACACATTGGCAAGTAGCTTTTAATAACATTTTTGAGTAAGTTCAAATACTTTTCCTTGTTTCCATCACTAGGTTATGGGCACCACATGACCAATGTAGTTGGCGCGCCCAAAAGCCCAAATCATCATCGTCATCATACTTGTTTCCATCTCCTACCTATCTCACCGCCATCATGGAGCTACACCTTGGCTATTTGATGTAACCACTTCTTAAACAGATGAATTACACATACTTGCATAAACTTGCATGAACAGTGTGAATTTTGTCAGTCAGGCAAGGATCAGGGATATCAGTCAAAAACTATTCCATTGTTCCAACTTACAGGAATCATCAGTGTACTCAACTTACCACTGAACTCTATGTGCTGTAAACAGATTTGCACGTGGCTGAGCTCCAAGCTGTCATATTCTGGCCACGACATTGTTTGGGTATTGCCATGCTGCTGCCACTTTTTTAAAACACTAAATTTGCTTACTATTAACTAGATTTGGTGACAGCTATGCACCATGCTCACAGCTTGCAAAGTTCAAGGGTGCATGGCCTCAGCTTGTATTACTTATTTTTGGGATGACGGGCCTTTCAAAATGAGTCAGACATTTTTGGCATCTCAGATGTACTCCTGATGAATCACCACTTAGCATAATGATCAACGCACACCCTGTGGGCAGATAATTTCAATTTGCATTACTCATTTGAAGTAGAAGATGTCCATTGCATTGTATAGTAATCCAGTTTCCCAATTACTGTGATTCTTTCAGATTCCCAGCTCACAAGGCCACCAACAGAAATGACTTGATGTATGTGGTATCAGTGTTCCAAAGACGTGGCATGGAGTGTGCCAGACACATTTTCCGTCACATCCCTTTTCCAGCCTGACGGCCAATTTTTTTTTTTTGTCAGACACGTTATATTTAGCCTTGGCATTCAGGCTTGAACTTATTCAACATTAGAACGCACATGGCATTTCTGTGATCACCTTTGTCTCGTTCATTGCCATGTCCGCTTTCAGTTATTATTCATTCATGCATTTCAGTGTGCTGCAGTAATTTCTGATATCAACATTTATATGATGCAAGTAAAACACTGTTTTGTGTTATACTTGGCGCACATGTCGCAGTGCTGTCGTATAACCTGTACATCGTGTGACAGCTTTGTGCGTTGTCAATCTTTCTGATACTGATCATTGATGTCCTGAATTGTTTTCAGCACAGGGAATGTGTTCCAGGCACCCCAGCGTTTCCTGTGTCTACACCATTTCAAAGTCCAGAATCCGGGTCTGAGTTTATGCAAGTTTATGCAAGTATGTGTAATTCATCTGTTTAAGAAGTGGTTACATCAAATAGCCAAGGTGTAGCTCCATGATGGCGGTGAGATAGGTAGGAGATGGAAACAAGTATGATGACGATGATGATTTGGGCTTTCGGGCGCGCCAACTACATTGGTCATGTGGTGCCCATAACCTAGTGATTGAAACAAGCAAAAGTATTTGAACTTACTCAAAAATGTTATTAAAAGCTACTTGCCAATGTGCCATACAATGTCCTCTACCAACATGCCATACTTGGCCCTAGTCAGTTACTCTTAACATTAATATCTTGCATGTTTTTTGCGGCAATAAAGTACATAAACAAAACTATTTCTGAAATTGGTGGCAACCGTAAGACCAGCTCCTAGCAATTGCACCCGCTATTCAGCTGCCGCGTGCATCTGCTTTTTAAAGACCTTGTTTTATTTTCGAAGGCATTTTTGCCGGCATGTTTGAAGGCATTTTTGCCTTTTTGCGGGGCGCGTCCGGCCGGCAGATACTCTTGTAAAATTATCCGGAATATTGGGAATTTTTCGGAATGGCGTTCGGCAGTGCCGTCACGGAAATTTGTCCGGTAATTTTCCGTAGCGACAGAGAATCCCGGAGAACTTTCAGAGCATGGTCAAGACGAAGAATCTGTTTTCGCCATGCATGGCTATGACAGTTAGCTGTGGATGGCGTATGGGGGACTTATCCGGGGGATAATTTTCCGGACCGGTCGAGTGCAAATGGAAAATTTCCATGGAGGATTATCGAAGAGATTACTATTCGTTCAGCAATTTTCCCTTAGCCGAACACGCCCGTGATTGCATACTCATTCCTCAAACTGAGAACAGTGGAAAGCGACCGCACACCACATTCGAGGCTGCGTGCCATATTGAGACGTGCATACCCTGAACTTATTGCTGAGATGTCAGTGATACACCAGACATATTCGGCGTGAAGTGTTTTAACACATTGGGAGCGAGGTACTTACGCGAACAGTCAAATCATTTTCTTGTCTCCTGCGATCACTGCACACACACCACCCCATGTTCCGCATCCCCACCGATACAAACAGGACACTGGCTGGGCGTGGGAGAAAATGCCCGTCGACAAATGCCGCACAAGCCGAAATTGCTCACGATTATGTTCGCGATACACATTCAGCAGTACAATCTTAATAACAGCCAATCACCTTTCGCGTATTGTAACACATGTGCAGCATCATCGCCTTTGCGAATGAGTCAGCCCCCATACGGTTTTATCATAAACGAAATATGAACAAGCAAACAACCAATAATATCACGGATATCTAGTGACGTTTCTATTGCGTCATTAATCACAAGGCGATTTGAAATAGGGGAACTATAAGGATTTGACAGTTTGCGGCCGTGTAACTCCGGAACCAAATCGTTTTTGGTCTTAAAATAGTATGACCGTAAACTGCATCAAAAGGTCGTCAAGATGACTGTTTCAGTTCAAAACGCCATACA
This sequence comes from Pollicipes pollicipes, assembly GCF_011947565.3. NCBI lineage: Eukaryota > Metazoa > Arthropoda > Thecostraca > Pollicipedomorpha > Pollicipedidae > Pollicipes > Pollicipes pollicipes. Next base: position 31,128,528 of record NW_023597034.1, on the reverse strand, counting down.
AATGTGGAACATTCCCTTGTGGAAAAACAATTAACACCTTGTTCTCTCTCGCGGGGTCACGGCGCACGGGAGGGCTCACGCCTTAAAGTCTGAGGCACTGTCACAGCTTATCCACGTCATGCCAGTTCTCGAAAAGCCAACATCGCAGCAAATAAACAAAGAGAAACGTTGATGTTCCCACTTTTTCTGGACAAGGCAGATGGGATGGAACGGTCTACAGTTGAAAACGGCTGGCAGTGCGGAAGCCTCAAGCTTCCAGACGTGAGCGTTCAGGCGTACAGCCTTAAGATGGCGTGGGTAAGGCGAGTGCCCGACAAGGGATGTAGAAGCAAGTGGAAGGCTGTAGCGTGAGCGATAGTGTTTGAGGATAACGAGGGCACAATATTCAACTGTGATGGCGACCTCTATGATGCGCGAGTTCCACAAAGACAAATTTTGGTTCCAGGCAGTAGCCGTCTGGAACAAATTAAGCCTCATGGAGAAGCCATCGGGTAGCGAGGTATCATCCAAACCAATCTGGTTCAACAACATGCACCTTGAAGGCAACAATAACTTTCAAAGACAGACTCTAATCGGGCATGGCGTTTGTTCTTAGGGTGGCCGACTTGTATGACCTTGGGCGGTGAAGGCTAAAAGATGGAACTGAGCTTCGGTCCCAACATATCTTAGGAACTTTCTATCTAGGAACCTTTCTTCTGAGGCATGTTTGTTATCAAAGTTACCCGGAGAATGGAGAACAATGCTTTTACGAGGCAGATCATAGATATCAAACTTGCCGGCTTGTTTTGAGCAGATTATGAAGGCACCGAAAAGCACAAAGTGGTCTTACGGCATCTTGACAAAACATTACATTAGGTTCTCCTGAAAAGGCGCAAAGAAATGGAGAGGTTACCTTAATATCAAAAGACATTTCATTGGAGCCATATATTTTCAAGCGTGTATAAAAGCAGGAAGGATTTAAGTTGAGGTGGCTTCAATTCCACATTTTACACCGCATACTACCAACGAACAGCCGCCTGGCTTGGTACGGGATACGCGACTCGAGTGAGTGTGAGTAATGTATTGTACGGAGCGAGACCATTTCGCACATGTTTGGTACTGTCTTGAGGTAGAAGGCTTTGGAGTCGACCTACAGCGAGTCTTGCAGATCCAAACTTACCATGCAGTCTGTGGTCCTGGTTCGCCGCAGGGCAATCGGTCCCTGCACTCGGGAACGGTGTTTATGAGCATTATTTTGGGTAAATCCTACATATGGCTATGTAGGATCTCGGGTTCTTGTTCCGAGCTGCGGGTTTTTTAACTTCAGCATTTCACTCCATAAGAGTTGAGAATATATAGCTACGGTCATAAACGGGCTTCTTGGTGACATCATTATCTGTCTCTTCGTGGTCCATGGAAAGGCAGAGTAACTGGCCGTCGTGGGGAAAGGGAGAGTAGAAGGGCAGGGTGAGGAGAGGTGAGTGGGGTTAGAGGAGGGAAGTTGGGGAGGGCCTGTCGCATTGAGGCAACAAGCGAGCATTAATACCAGTGAATTGTTTCACACCCTAGGGCAATTCGTGTCGTCAACCATCTGTGCGACTGCATAGTATATGCCAATCTAGCTGCCATTAAGTGTGGGTGTCGTGACAGTGCAATCTGCAGGAAAAACAACAGCATTGATAACGGGAATTCCATGTGTTGTTAATTGGATCTAATGTGTTATCAATACAATTTTATGTCTGCCGATCCTGGCAAAATACTTTTTTATGCATGTTTTGTTGAAAACGATTGCTGAATCTGCACTGACGAGCTTTTTCATGAGTCGTTCCAGTTCCCGGACTTAGCAGTATCGCTGTGCTAAAAGCTAGTTTGTGCCAAAATTATTTATCTAATTCGGCAACCTGTACATTCTTACGTTTTGCGATCTTATCTCATCGTCGGAACAATATAAATGACACAAGTGATACGCTTCGAGTCTTTAAGAATGGGGCTTGTGCACCACTGTCTTGGGAACATCTTTCAGTACAGAGATGACAAGTGACCGTAAAACCAAATTGAATAAGAAAAACCCCAGTGACTGTGATGCATATGAAATGAAACCAAAATGGAAACAAAGCGGGGACACATAGCCCTAACCACATCCATAGTACCCACCGCCCACACACCTAATAGCTAAAGGGTTGAGCAAGAATGTGTTGTTGCTCAGGGCTGGGAGGAGTTGATTATAAAATAGCGGTCTCCCCCACAATTTAGGCGACTGTCATCCTCTGTCATTGCACGTTGATAAATGTCAGTGTTTTACCGCAAATGCTGTCGTCAATGTCCTTGCTATGTTAGCTGTTGCACGTTTTCCAGACGTGCGTCGTCACGTAAAGCGCATTGTCAGGCAATCGTGAAAGTGTCGTGGTTTTTGCCAATATGGTGCTGTAGCGAAGTTTGCCATGGGTGTCGATTTCTCAAAATGATTGGCGAGGCTAGATTCGTGTAAGTCGTCATAAGAAAACACGTCTAAAAGCTTTTCGGATTTCGGGCCTACTTCTGGTTATTTCTTTTATGTATAGACATGTATATATATATATATATATATATATATATATTATATATATAGTGAATAACTGCTGGCTGTAATATATACGTACATGTCTTCTCAATAGCTATAATGTATACTTGCATGCCTTTTTAACGTTCATGTGCGTAGCCTCAACAGTTATACATGGGCGCCCTCGCAGAAGATTTGCATCAGTTTCTTATGAAGGCGCCTGTTTTGTGAAGCTGAAGAGGCACATTTGCAGCTCTCCCTCTCTCGCATACCGAAGGACTTAAGATTTGCATAAGTTGTCCATTATGTGCTAAGTAATTTGCTTGGGTATTTATTTATCGCTTCACAAGAAAAGAGCGCACTGCCCACAATTAATTTGGCTGTCACAACCCAATTGCTTGTGGGTTTTCGACACACCAAAATTTCATCGGTGACACATGCATTTCAGTTGATTTAATCCGGCATTGAGCGGGGGGGGGGGGATAAATCGTCCCCCTGCCAATTATTCGCGATAATTTAAAAATGCCTTGAAAATTCGCTGCTAAGTCTTAAGAGACTGTTAATTGATGAGCACCACGCCCCAGCCAAAAAATAACTGAGACCATAATAGCGCGAGCGCAAGTCTCGTCATAGTGCAATCATGTTTGCTCATTTTTGACCGAAACACATGACCGTAGACAAATTAACACAGAAGCCGAACGAAAGAGCATTTTATAATTGCGCATTTAAGTCTTCTTCCTCCAGGAAATTATCACTAGGGCTTTAACATAAACCTTCTTCTACGTAAACTTACTAAATATGGTGTGCAACGAAAATCTCACTGAAATCCCTTCTTCTTATTTGTCTGGCAAAATTCAGTATGTTAAAATCAAGAGTTATCCATCATCATTCAAAAACGTAACGATGGATGTTCCCCGAGGATCAGCTCTTGGCCTAATTCTGTTCGTATTGTACACAAATGACTTGCCTAAATTAAGCAGTAGTAACATGATGTTGCCTCTCTTACGTTGAGCATACAGCGATTATCTTCAAACATAAAAGTAATGGGAAGCCCTCAAAACAGTGCAATACACTTCTGCTTCTAATGGCTTCATTGGTTTTAGTGCTATTTTTTCTTTCACTCGATGTACCAAAAACATTTACATAGCATTACTCTACCATTTCTTCGCATTTCTAACCAAATGTATAAACTAACAGTTCACTCATTGAAGAGAAAAAAGTAATCAAATACCTTGGTGTGCTCATTGACCACTCTCTTAAATTTACCTGTCATATTAATCTTGTTGCAAGCATATGATAAGCAAGATTAGGCACTTCATTGATAAAACAGCGTCACATCCAGTCTATACCACATTAATTATTCCTTATCTAAATTATTACTACTTGACTTGGGGTGTAAATTATGATTCTTACCAGCTCGGTAGTAATTTTGCGAATAATGGCTGTGCGTCTGATAGAAAACGTGTACCCTCCACAAAACTCCGAGCCAATCTTTAAACGATACAACATTTTGAAATTATTCGTATATCGCTAAATCTCAAACGTTACCGGGTGATGCACAAATTTTTAACCTTCACAGCCTCCTGCACCATTCGATTCAGTGTACAGGCTCTACGAATCAAAGAAAATGTGATATTATGCGAGTAAAACACTTCGACAACCCTTTCACTAATTGTGATTATAAACTATTTACGACACCGTGCATTGGCCCTAAACTGTGAAACGATAATTATGATTTCATAATGTCCAAGAATAACTGATACATCTGCCTCAAAAAACCATCGTTAAGAAACATCAACTGCAAGCATTTCGACACATTAACGTAACCAACATATTTGAAGACACTGCAAACTTTTGACCTGCACGTATGTAACTCACTTCATACTTATATTCGTTCATGCTCCATAATCACTCTGATATAGTTATATGTATGCCCTTATACCAGATTCATGGCGCTGGCCTCCGGGAGTTCTCACACCAGCAAGCTCCGCTTAGCTGGGTGGCTCCCTGGACATCTAGCTCAAAATCCAGCACGAAAATGACCAATTAAAAGAAATGTTCCACCCCTTAGGATATCGAGGATAACCATCAGATATGACTGGGAAAAGCTTGCTTGTAACTATTAGTGAGCTTTCAAGGTTCAAAAACAAACCTAACTAGCACAATTTCAAAGTTTGCAAAAATCCGTCACCATTACGTCACTGTTTAGTGGAGTCACGGAATCGGTTTGTAACGACAACAAAACCTGGCGGCATTCTGGCAGCCAGGCTTAAGGAATGTCTCGAAACGCACGAAAGCTGACACGCTTGTCAAACTTTTCTTCATGAAGTTCCTTTTCCGAAACGGAAAGAAATGTTTGATTCCGCACCATCAAAGTTAAAACAGACTGTAAGTAGACGAAACTTTTATGAAGTTCTGGGATGTTTGGGGGCCCAAAACATACTCTCAGAGTTTTTTTGGGGGGCATGGCCCGTGCCCCCCCCCCCCCCCACCAGGATCAGCCTATGACAAAACCGTATCATTGTTTCATTATGCTATGCCACAGTACAGCATGAGGCAGTGTCAAGATGACTCTGTTGACCCGTGCGATCACACAATGTACCACGTTGGGTTGACTACTCTATGTCAAGCCTGGGATGGGATGGGATAACAGCTTAAAATTTATGAATGATTGAGAGTGATTGAGACTTATGTTTTGTGGCCCCAAAACATTCCCAAAACTTCATAAAAGTTTCGTCTACTTACCGTCTGTTTTAACTTTGCTGGTGCGGTATCAACATTTCTTTCCGTTTCGGAAAAAGACTTCATGAAGAAAATTTGACAGCGATTTGAATATCAGAACAAAACGTATGTTGGCGCGGCTTAGTCATACTCAGCGCAAGCATCGTGTTTGATAAGTGCACTGGAGCTCGGATCCCACAACAGGCAGCATGGCAACGAACGGTTGCCCCCCCCCCCCCCCACCCCAAAAAACAACAACTCCAGGCTAGATCCGCCGCTGGCTTTTGTACTGCAATCCCTGCTGCTTTCATAATAAATTCGATCGTGGAAAGATGGGTGAAGCATGCATTCTTGTATTAACTCAGCATCTGGCATAAAAAGTGCGGAAAAAGTGGCACCCCTGATGTGATTGTTATGGCGGTTGTCAAACCAGAGTGTCTTTGTTGTGGCGGCTGGACAGCCACAGCGTCATTGTAATGGCGGGTGTCACCCCAGAGTGTATTTGTTGTGGCGGCTGTCCAGCCAGAGTGCAATTGTTATGGCGGTTGTCAAACCAGAGTGTATTTGTTGTGGCGGCTGGACAGCCACAGCGTCATTGTAATGGCGGGTGTCACCCCAGAGTGTATTTGTTGTGGCGGCTGTCCAGCCAGAGTGCAATTGTTATGGCGGTTGTCAAACCGGAGTGTGGTTGCTATGGCGGCTGTCCAGCAAGCGTGTCATTGTAATCGCGGCTTTCAAACCAGAGTGGGATTGCTATGTCGCCTGTCAAACCAGAGTGTGGTTGCTATGGCGGCTGTCGAACCAGTGGGATTGCTATAGCGGCTGTCAAACCAAAGTGATTGCAATGGCGGCTGTTAAACCAGAACGTCCCGTTCCATCAGCAACTTTTCTAGCCTTCATGCTTGTGTGCTAGTTAGCAATGGATCGAACGCGGGCCTGCCGGGCAATGACATGACCGCCGAATGCATTGTAACGGCAGCTCAGGGGCGCTCAGAGTTCGGAGGCGCACAACCTGAAAGAGATTTTTGCGTTTTTGTCTGTCAATGCAAAACAATTGGCAAAAGCACAACATAGCGCAAGTTACAACTTGATACCTAGTCACGAGTACGTATGCAATCACCAGTTTTAATTGACTCTTCGCTATGAGCCAATGCTGGGCTTCAATCGTGCGTTCACTTCTTGATTAGCATGTCCAATTAGCCAAGGTACAATTGGAACTGATAACCAAGCTGATAATTTAAACCAGTTTGAATACATCCTTGACAAGCATTGTGTTGAGCATCATGATTAGCATCACTGTAAACGCAGCTGCTGTCACCGCTGTTCCCTTCAGCTTTTATTTTATGCACAGGTAAATCATGGCAATCTGTTTCAAAAAGTTGCATAGGCTCTCGTCCGTGCGTTGCATGCCACACCATTTTACACAAAGCGTCTTCTTGTGCCTCAGGCTAACTTCGACATACGATAACCCACATAAATGTTCGTTAGATATAATCGCTCGAACTAATACGTTGTTTATCTGTGAATTACACGACTCTTTAAGCTTTAAAAAGCTCAGCTTCTTATTGCCTCGTAATTGGAAGTCATATCCCCACAGCAAAAGGGCCGTGGAATCACCGAAATATAAAAAGTTGCTTTTAACTTTAATATCGGGATGCAAATTAAAGTAGCCGCAATCAGGAAAATCAAATTTTGAGGCAGCGATCAGCTCACTGGATCTGTTCCGCCCAAACCGTGTTGTTTAAAGAGTGACACCCCTGATGACAGGCTTATCACCGGATGCATTTCGTGCCTAGAATGCCGATCAAAGCCAAAGACCTTAACGCGGCAGTTGGGCTGTGCCGAGTACCACTAGTGCATACCTTCCTTTGATGTCGGCCACATGTCCATTTACGTATATGTGGCACTTTCAAGAACAAAGCTCACAGAAAACCAGCCGAGGCGGGTAAATGCATAAACGCATTTTGCCACGCATCTGAGCTTGAAGTTAAGTACCATAAAACGGGCTTGGTGGTCCAGAAAGAGTTTACCGGGAATACACTGATCCGAAAAAAGTATTTTTGCACGGAAATATGTCTTCAAAAAGCGTTTATTCTACAAGTGATATTAGGAGAAACAAAGCTCATTTAGGCTAAAAAGTAGAATATGATCACATCCCTCCCTCAGTGATTACATCCATACGGACAGTCACAGTCTCAAGATGAGTTGTGAGGCACATATCCTTGACATATTAAAACCACTATCGCCAAAGCACGACCAGGTAACAGCGAGCTGACTTTATACAAAACTGAATGATCCTCCGATGATTATCGATAACATTGTAGATGTCACGATAGCTAAAAACCTATGCACCAGAAGCTTTAAATCGCATTAGGCCTTGATGGAGGAGACCTTGGCATGTTGCCCTCGACTGCACATGAAGCAAACATTTGGTCACTGCCGTAGCGGCAGCTGGTGATGCATCGGTATCAGTGACATTGGATCGGTGCCGCGGGTACTGAATCGGACAGCTCGTGCCCCCGCTTTCATTCAGATGCAAGTGAGTCCCTTCTTTGACCCTCGCAGACGCCGCTTTATTTGGGTATTATTTGCGCTCGGCCAAAAAATCTGTTGCAGGCCAAAAAGCCATGATATTGAGCTGATGAATGGCAATATATGACGGACCTCTTTTCTACATGTTTCGTTCACATTGCTCTCTGACACTCACCAACTGCATCCACGCGGACCCGGCTGCATTGCATGCTGCGACAGCTGAACCTGCTACGTGTCGTTGCGTCGATAATAAACTGGTCTACAGCACTGTGTGCAAGCTAACAATGTAATGTTAGCATGTACCACGAACAAAAGTCTAGCACAGTGTAGTAGGTAGGCGACACCTGAAAGGGAGCGTATAGGAGCAATCTTTGTCGTTCGCGCCAATTGTGTTGAGTTCGACGCAGTCCTCGATCCCATATCCGTTGTTTGGTCCGTTGGGGCGCCAAGTCAGAGACCAGCTTGAATTGTCCACCGACTGCCAGGAGCCCTCAGAAGCAATGTCGGAAATGCCCACGTAGACAGGCATATCCTGCCAGAAGTGGCTCTGCAGTATGCGCCAGGTGTTCATGTTGGGGATGACGGCAAGCCGCGCGCCCTCCTGCAGCGCTGCGCAGTGCTCGTCTGCCGCCTGCCAATTGAGCCGGGTGGAGACGTAGAGGTAGCAGTAGTTGTCCAGGCCGAGCCAGCCATGCAGACATGGTGAGCCCGTGCGGCAGTTCGAGTGAAGACTCGCAGATGTATGCCGGCCTAGCATCCGAACAATGGCGGATCCAAATGTACTATTTTTGTACTCACCCTCGCACATTGATGCAGCCCTCGCTACGACTGCCGCGTAGTGGTGGCTGGTACGCAGGAGAGGTGTTGTCCACGTTGGTAAACGTGCCATTCTGCAACTTGAGCCCGAAGTGCTCGGAATTGACGGATCGGGACGAATGATGCACCAGAAAGGCTCCCTCTTGCTCGTCGTTCAGGGAGGCCAGGTCAGAGCAGGGATTGAGAGCGCGGCACGCGGCCCTCGCCGTCTCCCAATCCACCGGCGGGTCCACCGAGCGGCGCAGATAGCAGCTCTGGCGGTAAGAGCGCCCAGTCGGGCGGACATGGTGCCGACTCGGGCCACGGGAGTCGATGGTAGTTGACCACACTTTTGCCTGCTTCGGGTGGCGTCCGGGTGACGCACGTGCCGGAGAAGAGCTCGCGCGAGCCGCTGGCCTGGCGAGTGAAGCCGTGACAGGTCGGCTGGCGGTCGCAGGAGACGGCGCAGCTCACGAGAGACGGCGCGACGGCTGTCGACGACGGCGCCACCGAGATGACGTCCGAGCGGTGGCCGTACAGGCGCTACCGAGCACAGCGCCACAGCAGAGCACAGCGGACAGCGTCTGCACAGCGGCCATTCCGCTGGGAGTGCCTCCGCCGTCTGTGTGTCGATTACAAGCGCGGGGCAATGAGGCCACCCTCGGTTTGGTCCGCGTTGCTACGCCTGGCTGTCCAAAACATTCATAAGCAAGTGGAGGAGCAACGAAAGCCCGTGCTTAATGGGAATGCTCCATACTTGGAAATATTGGAGCATGCAAGCATGAGATATGATGAAGTAACCTACCTTACAACTGCTGGTATACTTTAAAGTTGAATAGACTGCTGTATGCAACACAGCTTCTCCATTTAATAGATGTCCTCAATACGTCATCGTTTGATTGCGTTATCGCACCTTGAACAACCTCGATTGAGAGCCAATTGGCAGCCGCCATATCTGGAAATCGTGCTCACGAACGCCAGATATAAACCACTCAAAGATATATTTTTACTGGCGTTGATCGTCTGATGGTCGGTGGAATGGCAGCAGAATTTTGATGACGTCATTTTGGAGTCATGGCTACCTGGCTAACTTTGAAGTAATCTGTATGGAATAGAAGAAATGGTCGGGACGGTGGGCTCTCCAGCCCAATGCCAGCATAGGTCCGTTAAGGTCCAACTGGTGTCTATGTGCCATTACTGAACCACCTGCGGCAATTAGGGATGTTGTTGCATCAGTAAGGGCTCATGTGTCGAAACGGGGCCATACGCGCGGGTCAAAAGTCCTCATGTGTCAGGAAGGGGACCAATGTGGCATGATCCATCCCTCCAAGAGCCCCGGATTAACTAGAGGCTACCGCCCTGTATCGCCAGAACGACAGCTGGAAGACATCCCTCGGTAGAACGAAACTGCCCGTCAGCCCTGGATCGGGAACCATTTGTGCCCTCTAGTGTACTGCTCACGGCGCCCGTTGCGCGGAAATAAATAAGGTGTGTCCCATTCGTGTTGCATGGATTGGTTCGAGATGCGTGAAACAGTGAATAAGGCCATCCCTGAAAGCGTTCGCCCGAGAGCGTTCATTGTTTTACAGAACCGATTAGTAAAACAAATTACATCAACAGATTTGACCCTGTGCGCCCGAAATCTCGGGAGCGGGTCCAGCGATGGTCTGAGTTTAAGTCCCCGTAAAATCAAATAGCGTAAAACCGAATGGCATTTGCCACTGCAGGTCACACCAGGCGGCGGACGTGGTGCGCGCAAGAACAACCGCTGTAAAATAATGATTGAATGATTAGACTGGACGTATCAGTTTTACAACTTTGAGGTTGTCCTTCGCACAGATAAGCAGATACAGCAACACGAAAACACTTATTCCACGTTTAGTATTTCAGTTCCATCACCAGATTCCAACATTTCGCAGTGCTGCAAAAACCAAACCGCACTTGTTACCAATCTATAAGTCACACCGTTGGTGTATACGCCCGAAATACCTTGTAAACGCACGATTTCACGTCACAGAGTGTTTAGAAAAATGCTTCTTTCAGATGCCTCATCATTTTCGCCACCCGTTGGCAGCGGCTTAGCGTTAGCCGGGCCGATGTTGCGCGGCATACGGAGACTGCAACGCTTGGAGTCGGGATTTTGTTACAAGATTTGTGAACGTTCATGTTGAAAATTAGGTTACATAACTTGCGTCGGTAATCGATTTTGGCCAAATGTTATCATTAACAGAAAAAAACGTGGCTTGGCCATGTTGATACAAATTATAGACCCCTTTCTGATCTAAAATGCACATTCCCGGGTTTCCAAACATTTTTCATAGCGCAGATAAAAATTGTGAAGAAGTTTTTGGGTTTAATTGTTTTACAAAGAGTCCACTGGTCTATTCAAAAGTCGCAATTTATTTCACGCAAGTTTAATGTGTGATTCCTTCAGTTTGTTGGGTACAAAATTCAGGCAGAATTTATGTCACGGTAGCTTCAGGCTTTTGTTCTAGTTAAAGAAGGAAATTATATTTTGAAAAATTACTAAATAATGGATGACCTCGTCAAAAATAGACCAGATATCCGCGGTTTTTTGGGACCGTTTGTTAACCCTGTGCTCTCCCCGTGCCAAACCACCGGCTGCGCGCCTGCATGCATGCATTTGTTGAGAGCGCCGACCTCTCCTTTCTCCCGGCTATTCGACGAAGAAGTTAGTTTAAAATACTATATTTAAGATGCATTATTTAAATTTAATATCTATTCAATATTTAGGAAATATTATATCATTAATATAGCATGCAACATTTGATATACAACATATAAATGTAATATATCTTTGATATTTAGATAATATACTATAAACTACAATATTTTCACTGCGTCGAAATTTTTGCAGGCATTTGATGCGTGCCTTTAGCATATAAATCACACCGTTGGTATATACGCCCGAAATAGTCTTCTAAATGTAGGATTTCATGCCCTAGAGTGTTAAAAAAATGCTTCTTTCAGATCCTCATCATTTTCGCCACCCGTTGGCAGCCGCTTAGCGTTAGCCAGGCCGCTGTTACGCAGCATGCGGAGACTGCAACGCTTGGAGTCGGGTTTTTTGTTACGAGATTCGCGAAAGTGCATGATTCTGGCTGAATTTTGATCATTACCAGAAAATGTGGCTTGGCCATGTTGATATAAATTGTAGACCCTTTTCAGGCTTCAAAGTGTACATTCTCGGGTTGCCAGACAGCTCTCATAACGCGGAAAAAAATTATCAAGAAGCCTCTGGGTTCTATTTGTTTACAAAGAGTCAGCTGGACCATTCAAAAGTCGCGATTTATTTCATGCAAGTTGAACGTATATTCCTTCAGTTTGTTGGATACAAAATTCACGCAGAAGTTATCTCACAGTAGCTTCAGGCTTTTGTTCTAGTTAAAGAAGGGAAGTTATATTTTGAAAAAAAAAATACTAGGTAATGGATGTCCTTGTCAAAAATGGACCAGATGTCGGCGATTTTTTGGGACAGTTTGTTAACCCTGTGCTCCCCCCCTTGCCAAACCTCTGGCTGCGCACCTGCATAGATGTATTTTGTTGGGAGCGCCGACCTCTCCTTTCTCCTGGCTATTCGACGAGAAAGTTAACTTAAAATACTATAGTTAAGATGCATTATTTGAATTAAACATACATATATAGGTGTATATATATATATATATATATATATATATATATATATATATATTCAATATTTTGGATATATTATACTGTTCAACATAGCATATAACACTTGATATACAACATATCAATGTAAAGTACTTATGATATTTAGATACTATGTTTTAAACTACAATATTTTCACTGCGTCGAAGTTATTGGAGGTATTTTGATGACTATTTTTTGATCCGCTAGTTATCAATCAAAACTACATCGCGCATTTTCGCGATTGTACTGTCACTTCAAGTCCCGGGCCCGACTTCAAACAGTCTTACATAAGCTTGCGTGGGTCCATTAAAAGAGTTGGACGCGGGCAATGTGGCATAAGAACACGGTTTGCATGCATCCCCGCCCAGTATCGGTGGGAGAACAAAGGGCGGGTAAGGTCGCTAGTAGCGCTAGGGTCTCTGCACACTGATTGCCGACTCTTGCATACACTCATCTGCAACATGCACGTGTTCCAATCTACCTTACCCGCGGCGCATGTAACAATACCAAATCTTGGCGAGGGTTTAATCACTACACTGAGATGCCAGCTTTTCCCTAGATCTGTACGTCACCAAGCACATGGTGGGCCTATACGGTGTGAGGGTTAGATCACTAGATTGTGACACAGTTACCCTTAGATCTTCACGTCATCCAACACAAGGCGGTCCGCAGGGCTTAACTTACGCTGCCACCACGAGTAATACGCCCCGGGACCTACAACGGGCCGACCACACGGCATGATTTACAGAACATGGCACACTCGACATCGTCGGTGTAACGAACATGCTCTCATGCGATAGCGTTGGCGTTGACGCTTCCAGCCAGTGCACACATGGATCATAAAAAGCTGATGGAAATTTGCGGAACAAGGTTAAAATGACACTATTACAAGTCGTCAATGTGGAACGTGGCATTCAGACTTGATTCAGGGAGCCATGCTTCAGGTGGTTATGTTTGTGGTGATAGTTGTGATATTAAATCATTGATGTGTTGTATGTTCCTATATAAATTTATTCATTTGGTAGCTTACAAGCCTACGCCTGTCTGTAGGTGCGCTTTTGCTAAGCCGGATGCACGGCACGAGCGGGAGAATGAATTGCCGGGAGAGATGTGCATACGACTGGCTGAACCCTTGTAACGATACTCGGGCCTAGGCTCAGGGCCGTCTGATACCATTGTCGATCGCACACTTCATATCGTTGAGACACATGTCGAGGGTACGTCGACAGAGGTGGAGCCGCGCCAATATTGTCAACTCTTTGCGCAGTGAAGCAATCGGGAATAATTGCATGTATGTTTGATTTTATTGAAGGCGTATACACGCGGTGGCTGTTCTGCGCTATGTCCTACAAGAAACAATGTGCAACGCACAGAGAGATAATTATATGGCTAGATATACACATAATATATTACATATCATATGATGATGTCATCAGGCAAATATTATGTATGTTGACATGACCTCCGCCGCCGGCCGCCAGTAGGGCTGGTAGAATTGTACTTTATGTCGTTGACCGAACTTACGGAGGCACACTTGTCGCTGAGAGCTTGATACGATGCCATATTACATAAAATGGCCATGAAGTGCATGCCCAGTAACGTCATCAGAAATCAGCCGATCACCGATGGGCCTCTTCATCACCGCAGTCTTTATTATTAAGCACACAACCAGAGGCTCAATTATGCAATGTCCTTAAACTAATGTCGAGGATGCGTGCTGCTGCTTGGAAAGCAGGCACACCCGGCCTAGCATAGCCAAATCGCAGCAGCAGTCTTCTTCCACCCTCGAAGCTTTGCCGGACTCACGTTTAAACTCGATCTACGGCTGGAGCTGCTTTCCCCTCGATCGCAAAAAAAGACAAAAAGGAATGGCCTCGATAGCCAAGACAGCAGAATACATGGCAGAATTCGAACCATTGGCATGCAGCACTGGGGCTAACGTCCAACATGCGGGCATCCTTGAGGACGTGTCCCTTATTGTAAAAGGACGTGTGTGCTTAGAACTCTATCTCAAACCGTCATCAAACTATCCATTCCAAACCTTACACATGGTCCAAGCCTGGCGCGACATGTATTGCGTGGTAGGCGCCTTTGCCATGCCCCAACAAGTAAAATGCATTGAAACTTGTCGTTACTTCCCAATCAGGCAGAAGGTTCTTTTTGAATAACATACTCGCTCTGACATGGAGGGAGGAGCGGGGGGGGGGGGGGACGACGAGTGATGCGACGCCCGTACGATTTTCTGAGGATACCAGTCTTGCCTATCGTGCAGCCTCGCCCAAATCCTTGATAGCCTCCGCGGCATCCATTACGCGCGTGTTTGACCAACCAAAAACGTGTGGACCGCGCGCGGAAAAAGAAAAAAATGATATATGTATATATATATATACATATATATATATATATATATATTATATATATATATATATATATATATATATATACTATATATATATATATATATATATTATATGTATATATATACATATATACATATATATATATACCATATATATACATACATATATATATATATTATATATATATAATATATATATATATATATATATATGCCCGTTTATATGTAGAGTATTGCGAATATGTACATATACACATATATAGATATGGACATATAGCATATATATATATATATATATATATATATATATATATATATATTAAAACAACGTCTAGGTGACACTTAGTCGCTCTTCCCAGATGGACAGGCAGTTGGTGATGGGGACAGGATACAACTTGATACCTAGTTACGAGTACTTATGCAATCACCAGTTTTAATTGGACTCTTGTCGCCATGAGCCATGCGGGCTTCAATCGTGCGTTCACTTCTTGATTAGCATGTCAAATAGCCAAGGTACAATTGAAACTGATAACCGAGCTGATAATTTAAACCAGTTTGAATACATCCTTGACAAGCATTGTGTTGAGCATCATGATTAGCATCACCGTAAACGCAGCTGCTGTCACCACCGCTGTTCCCTTCAGCTTTTATTTTTATGCACAGGTAAATTCATGACAATCTGTTTCAAAAGTTGCATAGGCTCTCGTCCGTGCGTTGCATGCCACACCATTTTACACAAAGCGTCTTCTTGTACCTCAGGCTAATTTCGACTTACGATAGCCCACATAAATGTTCGTTTAGATATAATCGCTCGAACTATTATGTTGTTTATCTGTGAATTACACGACTCTCCAAGCTTTAAAAGCTCAGCTTCTTATTGCCTCGTAATTGGAAGTCATATCCCCACAGCAAAGGGCCCGTGGAATCACCGAGATATAAAAAGTTGCTTTTCAACTTTAACATCGGGATGCAAATTAAAGTGGCCGCAATCAGGAAAATCAAATTTTGAGGCAGCGATAAGCTCACTGAATCTATTCCGCCCAAACCGTGTTTAAAGAGTGACAGCCCTGATGACAGGCTTATCACCGGATGCATTCGTGCCTAGAATGCCGATCAAAGCCGAGGGCCTTAGCGCAGCAGTAGGGCTGTGCCGAATACCACTAGTGCATATTTTCTTCTTCGATGTCGACACATGTCCACTTACGTATATGTGGCACTTTTAAGAACAAAGCTTATAGAAAACCCAGCCGAGGCGGGCGAATGCATAGCGCGTTGTGCCACGCAATCTGAGCTTGAAGTTAAGTAGCCTAAGTCGGGCTTGGTGGTCCAGTAAGAGTTTGTCGGGGAATACACTGATCCGAAAAAAGGCATTTTCGCACGGAAATATGTCTTCAAAAAGCGTTTATTCTACAAGTGATATTAGGAAGTACAAAGCTCATTAGGCTAAAAAGTAGAATGTGTTCACATACCCCTCCCTCAGTGATTACATCCATACGCACAGTCACGGTCTCAAGTTGAGTTGTGAGGCACATATCCTTGACATATTAAAACCACTATCGCCAAAGCGGGACCAGGTAACAACGAACTGACTTTGTGCAAAACTGAATGAACCTCCAGTGTTAATCGATAACATTGTACATGTTACGATAGCTAAAACCTATGCACCAGAAGCTTTAAATCGCATTAGGCCTTGATGGATAAGACCTGGACATGTTGCCTCGACTGCACATGAAGCAAACATTTGGTCACTGCCGTAGCGGCAGCTGGTGATGCATCGGTATCAGTGACATTGGATCGGTGCCGCGGGTACTGAATCGGACAGCTCGTGCCCTGCTTTCATTCAGATGCAAGTGAGTCTCTTTTTGACCCTCGCAGACGCCGCTTTATTTGGGTATTATTTGCGCTCGGCCAAAAAATATGTTGCAGGCCAAAAAGCCATGATATTGAGCTGATGAATGGCAAGATATGACGGACCTCTTTTCTACATGTTTCGTTCACATTGCTCTCTGACACTTACCAACTGCATCCACGCGGACCCGCTGCATTGCATGCTGCGACAGCTGAACCTGCTACGTGTCGTTGCGTCGATAATAAACTGGCCTACAGCACTGTGTGCAAGCTAACTATGTAGTGTTAGTATGTACCACGAACAAAAGTCTAGCACAATGTAGTGGGCAGGCGACACATGAAGGGGAGCGTATATGAGCAATCTTTGTCGTTCGCGCCAATTGTGTTGAGTTCGACGCAGTCCTCGATCCCATATCCGTTGTTTGGTTCGTTGGGACGCCAAGTCAGAGACCAGCTTGAATTGTCCACCGACTGCCAGGAGCCCTCAGAAGCAATGTCGGAATGCCCACAGTAGACAGGCTATCCTGCCAGAAGTGCTCCTGCAGGATGCGCCAGGTGTTCATGTTGGGGATGACGGCGAGCCGGGCGCCGTTCCTGCAGCGCCGCGCAGTGCTCATCTGCCGCCTGCCAATTAGCCGGGTGGAGAACGTAAAGGTAGCAGTAGTTGTCCAGGCCGAGCCAGCCGTGCAGGCATGGTGAGCCACGTGGCGGCAGTCAATTGAAGACTCGCAGATGTATGCCGGCATAGTTTCCGAACAATGGCGGATGGCATATGTACTATTTCTGTACTCACCTCGCAAATTCATGCAGCCCTCGCTACGAACGTCGCGTAGTGGTGGCTGGTACGCAGGAGAGGTGTTGTCCACGTTGGTAAACGTGCCATTCTGCAACTTGAGCCCGAAGTACTCGGGATTGACGGATCGGGACGAATGATGCACCAGAAAGGCTCCCTCTTGCTCGTCGTTCAGGGAGGCCAGGTCAGAGCAGGGATTGAGAGCGCGGCACGCGGCCCTCGCCGTGTCCCAATCCACCGACGGGTCCACCGAGCGGCGCAGATAGCAGCTCTGGCGGTAGAGCGCCCAGTCGGGCGGACATGGTGCCGACTCGGGCCACGGGAGTCGGGTGTAGTTGACTGCTCTTTTGCCTGCGTCGGGTGGCGTCCGGGTGACGCACGTGTCGGAGAAGAGCTCGCACGAGCCGCTGGCCTGACGAGTGAAGCCGTGACAGATCGGCTGGCGGTCGCAGGAGACGGCGCAGCTCACGAGAGACGGCGCGACGGCTGTCGACGACGGCGCCACCGAGATGACGTCCGAGCGGTGGCCGTACAGGGCGCTAACGAGCACAGCACCACAGCAGAGCACAGCGGACAGCGTGTGCACGGCGGCCATCCCGCCGGGAGTGCCTCCGCCGTCTGTGTGTCGATTACAAGCGCGGGGCAAGGAGGCCACCCTCTGTTTGGTCCGCGTTGCTACGCCTGGCTGTCCAAACACTCCTAAGCAAGTGGCGACGCAACGAAAGCCCTTGCTCATTGGGAATGTTCCACATTTGAAGATAATGAAGCATGCAAGCATGAGATATGATGGCAAAACATACCTTACAACTATGTGTATACTTTTAAGTTGAAAAGACTGCTCTATGCAACACAGTTTCTCTATTTATTAGATGTGCTCTTCAATACGCCATCGTTTGATTGCGTTATCGCACCTTGAACAACATTAGTTGAGAGCCAATTGGTGGCCGTCATATCTGGAAATCGTGCTCACGAACGCCAGATATAAATTACTCAGCAATTATATTTTTACTGGCGTTGATCGTCTGATGGTCGGTGGAATGGCAGCAGAATTTTAATGACGTTATTTTGGAGTCATGGCTACCTGGCTGACTTTGAAGTAATCTGTATGGAATAGAAGAAATGGTCGGGACGGTGGGCTCTCCAGCCCAATGTCAGCTTTGGTCCGCTAAGCCCAGCTGGATTATATGCACTAATTACTGAACAACCTGTGGCAATTAGGGATGCTGTCACATCAATCAAGGCCCCTGTGTCGATCAGGGACCAACCGCGCGGGTCAAACGTCCTCATGTGTCAGGAAGGGGACCAATGTGGCGTGATGCATCTCTCCATGAGCCCGGGATTAACTAGGGGATACCGCCCTGTATCGCCAGAACGCCAGCCGGAAGACATCCCTCGGTGGAACGAAATTCGTCTTCAGCCCTGGACCGGAAACAATATGTGCCCCTTAATGTAATAATCACGGCGACCCTTGCACGGAAAGAAATAAGGTGCCTCATTCGTGTTGCATAGATTTGTTCGAGATGCGTTAAACAGCGAACAAGGTCATCCCATGTTCGCCCAAGAGCGTTCATTTTTTGCAGAATCGATTAGTGAAACAATTTACATCAAAAACTTTGACCTTGTGCACTCGAAATCTCACGAGCGATGGGTCCAGCGATGGTCTGAGTTTAAGTTTCCGTTAAACTGAATGGCGTAAAACTGAATGGCATTTGCCACTGCAAGTAACACCAGGCGGCGAACGTTGTGCGCGCAAGAACAATTGTTGTAAAATGATGGTTTTGAATCATTAGACTGGATGCATCATTTTCACAACTCTGAGGCTGTCCTTTGCACAGATAAGCAGAGACAGCAACACGAAAACAGACATTCTACCTAAGTATTTTAGTTCTATCACCAGACTCTAGTATTATTTTGCAGTGCTGCAAAAATTAATCCGCTCTTATCATCAATCTATAAATCACACCGTTGGTATATCCGCCCGAACTTCCTTCTAAATGCACGATTTCATGTCATAAAGTGTTAAACAAATACTTCTTTCAGATTCCTCATCATTTTCGCCGTCCGTTGGCAACGGCTTAACATTAGCTGGGCCGATGTTGCGCGGCATGCGGAGACTGCAACGTTTGGAGTCGGGATTTTTGTTACAAGATTTGCGATCGTGCATGTTGAAAACTGGGTTACATAACTTGCATCAGCAATCGATCCTGGCTGAATTTTGATCATTACTAGAAAAACGTGGCTTGGCCATGTTGACACAAATTGTTAACCTCTTTTCGATCTAAAATGTACATCTCGGGTTCCCAAACATTTCTAGTAGACGCAGATAAAAATGGTTAGAAGCATTCTGGGTTCCATTGTGTTACAAAGAGTCCACTGGACCATTGAATAGTCGTGATTTATTTCATGCTAGCTTAACGTATGATTCCTTGAGTTTGTTGAGTACAAAACTCAGGCATAAGTTATCTCACGGTAGCTCCATGCTTTTGTTCAAGTTATAGAGGAAGCGTGATATTTTAGAAAAATACAAAAAATGGATGCACTTTTCAAAAATAGACCACATCCGGCGATTTTTTGGGACCGCTTGTCAACCTTGTGCTCCCCCCTTGCCAAAGCTCTGGCTGCGCGCGTGCATAGATACGTTTTGCTGGGAACGCCCACCACTTCTTTCTTCAGGGCTATTCGAGGAGGAAGCTAGTTTAAAATACTGTACTGAATACGTATTATATAGATTTAAAAGTTAGTATATAATAAACTATTTAATATATAACATGGTAATTGATATACAACATACGAAATGTAATATATTTCTATATTTAAACACTACATTATAAAATACAATATTTTCGCTGCGTCGAAATTATTGCATGTATTTGTTATGGCTTTTTTGTCGCTAGTTATCAAAGAAAACTACATCACGCATTTTCGCGATGTACTGTCACTTCAAGTCTCAGGCCTGACTTCAAACAGATAGTCTTACACAACCCTGCGTAGGTCCATTAAAAGGATCAGACACGTGCAATATGGCATGAGAACACGGTTTGCATGCATCTCCGCACAGCATCGGTGGGAGAACAAGGAGCCCGGGCTGGGTCGCTAGTGGTGCCAGGGTCTCTGTATACTGAATGCCGAACTCTTGCATACAGTCATCTGCAAACTTGCACGTGTTCTAATCTACCTTACGCGCGGCGCATGTAATAATACCAAAGCTTGGTGAGTGCTTGATCACTACACTGAGATGCGGCCATCCCTAGATCTGTACATCACCGAGCACATGGTGGCCTATACGGCGTGAGGGTTTGATCACTAGATTGTGATACAGTCACCCCTAGATAATCACGTCATCCATCACAAGGCGGTCCGTAGGGCTTAACCTACACTGTCACCACGAGTAATGCGTCTCGGGATCAATAACGAGCCGACCACACGGCATGATTTACAGAACACGGTACACTCGACATCGGCGATGTAAGGAACAACATGCTCTCATGCGATAGCGTTGGCCCTGGCACTTACAGCCAGTGCACAGCATAGGTCACACAAAAAGCTGATGGAAATGTGCGGAACAAGGTTAAATTGGCACCGCTCCAAGTCGTAAATGCGCAACGTGGCATTCAGACTTGATGCAGGGAGCCATGATTCAGGGTGGTTATGTTTTGCAGTGATATTTGTGATATTAAATCGTTGATGTGTTGTATGTTCCTCTATTATTGTATTCCTTTGGTAGCTTACAAGCCTACGTCTGTCTTAGGTGCGCATTTCCTGCGCCAGGGGCACGGCACAGACGGAAGCATGAATCGCCGGGGGAGTTGGGCATACGACTGGCTGAACCCTCGTAACGATCCACGGCATAGATTCACGACCGTCTGATACCAGTGTCCATCACACACCTCATATCCTTGAGACACATGTCAAGGGTATGTCGATATATATATATATATATATATATATATATATATATATATGGAACCGCGCCAATGCTGTCACCTCTTCGCGCAGTGAAGCAATCAGGAACAGTTGCATATATACCTTAATTTATTGAAGGCGTATGCACGTGGTGGTTGTTCTGCGCTATGTCGTACAAGAAAAAAATGTACAGCACACAGGAGATGATTATATGGTTATATATATATATATATATATATATATATTACATGGTTATGTCATGTGGTATACATTATATATGTTGATATGACCTCCGCCGCCGGCCGCCAGTAGGGCTTATAGAAGTGTACTTTTTGTCGTTGACCGCATTTATGGAGGCACAACTGTTCCTAACGGCGTACAGCTATACCATATTACATAAAATGGTAATAAAGTGCATGCCCAGTAGCGTCATCAGAAATCAGTCTATCACCGATGGCCTCTTTCATCACCGCAGTCTTCATTATTAAGCACACAACCAGAGGCTCAATTATGCAATGTCCTTAAACTAATGTCGGAGCGTGCTGCTGCTTGGAAAGCAAGCACACCCGGCCTAGCATAGCGAAATCGCAACAACAGTCTTCTTCCAGCCTCGAGCTTTGTCGGGCCTCACGTTTAAACTTGATCTACGGCTGGATTTGCTTTCCTCGATCGTAAAAAAAAGAAAAACAGGAAGGGCCTCGATAGCCAAGACAGCAGAATACATGACAGAATTCGAAGCAGTGACATGCGGCACTGGGGCTGACGTCCAATATGCGGACCTCTTCGAGGACATGTCGCCTTATGAAAGTCACGTGTGTGCTTAGAACTCCATCTCAACCGTCATCAGACTATCCACCAAGCCTTACACATGGTCCAAGCCTAATGCGATATGGCGCGACATGTATTGCCTGATGGGCGCCTTTCGCCATGCCCCAACAAGTAAATTGCATTGAAACTTGTGCATAACTTCACACATCAGGCAGAAGGTTCTTTTTGAACAACATACTCGCTCTGACATGGAGGGGGAGCGGAGAGGGGGGGGGGGGGTGAAGAAGAGTGATGCGACACCCCGATTTTCTGAGGATACCAGTCTTGCCTATCATACAGCCTCCCCCAAATCCTTGATAGCCTCTGCGGCATCCAATACGCGCGTGTTGACACCAAAAACGTGCTGTGGACCGCGCGCGGAGGAACGAAAGATTATAAACACCCATTTGTATGTAGAGTTTGCAAAAATGTACATATATACATATATAGATATGGACATATGCACGTATATATATATATATATATATATATATATATATATATAAACACCGCCTAGGTGACACTTAGCCACTCTTTCCCACATGGACAGGCAGTTGGGGATGTCGAGGAAAACGTGAATTTACACAAGGAGCTTCAGAGCCTCAGAAATGAAGTGGTGTCAAAGTTTGAAGAGGTGTACGAGGATTGCATTACGGCGTCGATCGAGTGAGGAGCTATGATGTTCCCAGGTCATGTGCTGGTCGACGACTACGCCTAGCGCCTTCACGAATGATAATGGATGACTATGTGTTCCAGAAATGGTAATGAGGAGTTCTCGGTCTTCTCGGTCTTAAAGACATTGGATGGACTCCTCGACACGGGCTCTCAGGTTAGACAGACCCATGACATCAGGGGTGTCGAAGTCAAGAAGTTGGATGTTATCGGTGCAGGTAAGTAGGCGGCCGTGGGGAAGGCAGCTGAAAAGGTCGTTGATGAAGAGGAAGAAAAGGACCGAGCCGACAAAGAATCCCTGAGCCACTCCGTGGAATAATGATAGAGTGTCCGAACCGCCACCAACCACCGGCTTCCGACAGTCTCTGCCATGTCGAGGACACTCCGTACCATTCCAGTTTGGTCAGTGGGCGGCCAGTCGGGAGCAGCCGTCAAACGCTGCCAAACGTACCAAGTGCTGTCAAAAGCGTTGCTTAAGTCAATCGTCTTTATCGATGCCACATGGCTCCTGTGGACAGCCCCTGTCAGCCATTCGGCAGCGTCGATCAGGGTGTCCTCCATCCAGTAGCGTGGATCGCAACCCGGTTGCGACGACGTCGGTTCGTGGTTGTTGAGAATGTAAGATGTGAGCAGCGACAAACGATCTCGGGGAATTTTCGGCAGTACAGAGCACATACTTGTGTCGAAACTTGCACAGATATGATCGCTCATCCAACTTCATCCCGGGGTGAGGTGTACGGTCTTCTAGGTGCACGGAGAGGTACGTGATGTGGTGGAAAAGCTCATTAGATATAAACAATTATGACCGATTATAGTGAGACAGTTCTTTTAACGAATGCAGAGGCACGCCATCGACGCTAACAGCCCTCGGCGCGACAGCCCTCCTCCCGCTGGCTGCAGAGAGCTTCGGTAGTGTGACTGGGTGCAGGTAGAACACCCGAGTCATAAGCACGGTCTGGGCGCGGTCAAGCCGGGGTCGCACCCACGCCGCAGCTCACCACCACCGCCTCCGCAGCGATGCAGGGACTGCTACTTCAGTTAACTCTGTCGCAAGTTTAACTGCCTAGGTTCCGAGCACTGGCCTACAGCCGTCCTCCACGCACGTGTAACCCGGTCCACATCTCGACAGGTGATGTATTTTCAAACCTGGTGCGCATTCGACGTTGGTTCTTTTGTCAACGATGCCAAAGACAAGTGGCAGCAATCTCCACGCAGGCGACCAAAATTCACTGCGCGGTAAACAACTACTCAAAACAACGCTGCTATTACAACAGGGGCCAACGGCAGCAAAGTCAGCGTTGCATGCGTCCGCTCGAGTGCCTATGTCGTACTCGGATGTGTTGCGCCCTCTCACTGGCTACTTAAGTCTGCTTGAGGCGGCTCCAGAAGTCTCGGCACCCTGCCAGCAGACCGCTGCACAGGGACGAGCGTCACGCGAGAGTGATCAGTTCCTGTCACGATACCGCTGGTGTACGTGGCGCGCTTCTGTGGTACGACAGCGCTCCCAAGTCTCGCAGGCGCAGTCGCTTTCCTCGGGTAATGGTCTGACGAGGCGTCACGGCGATGGTCGGGCAG
>NW_023597034.1:31070132-31104323 GCF_011947565.3 Pollicipes pollicipes | reverse complement strand
AGTGGGTTGTATTTACGTCTGGTTCGGAGATCTCTATGGGCTAGGTCAACGGTGCGGAAAGGTGGTTAAGAAATTTAGACTAGAATAAAAAGGATTTCTTTCCAGACATGCAACATCGAGGAAACTAACGGTGGGCTTGTGCACCACCCACGCGGATAAACAAGCTATATCTAGGCTCTATATTCCACTACTATGAGGGTAAGCGAATTAATACACTTTTCAAACCTACAAACATCAAAGTAACTCATCACCAGCCATTGTTGCCTGTGATAGATGCATGTGTGTTGATTCAATGAAGTCTATTTGGTTATTGTCCACGTTTCATTACAACATCCCATGCCAGATTACCCTTTTAGGCTGCCGCAGCCGAACGCATGATATTACCATTTTCTGTCTAGACAACATCAAGAAGAATATACGAATTAAAAACCCGTCTCTTGCAGTCGTGTGTTTGGCAAGCATTTCCATCATGACCTGCAGCAGGTGGCAATTGACCGTGGTTTCCATACTAACCAACCAAAATTGCTTCGTTATTTCTTGAGCATTGTGCTTGGTGAGGGCTCTCTGTCAAGGTGGGAGGTTTGAGCTTCCAGGTTTGGAAGCTGGAGGGCTGGTGTCCTAAATAGCAATCAAATAGCAACTATCTTGTTGTGGCACTAGTGGCTCCCGTTCCTCCAGCACTGGTCTCACCACCGTCATACCCCGGCTAAGTATGTTTTTCTTGGTGGGGAGCTGAAGATTTTTCTTGGAAAATGAGGACTCATACGTCACCGGAGCACGCTCTATGTTGACCGACAATTTTTTTTATGCCCCCCCCTCTACGATGTGGAT
The DNA here is from genome assembly GCF_011947565.3 of Pollicipes pollicipes. Classification (NCBI taxonomy): domain Eukaryota; kingdom Metazoa; phylum Arthropoda; class Thecostraca; order Pollicipedomorpha; family Pollicipedidae; genus Pollicipes; species Pollicipes pollicipes. Next base: position 31,103,492 of record NW_023597034.1, on the reverse strand, counting down.
ATTACATAATTGTATCGCCTGGCATTAGATATGCATTACAGCTACCTTATGTCGCGCGGGAAAATATATCCGTATCACACCGTTTGGATGGCTACAGGCATCGCGTGCCGGTGTGCAGCCTCTTAAATTAGCGTTCCCGTGCTCATCATGACGATAGGATTCGTATGCATGGGAGCGCGTGCGATAACCCAAGAACGCAAAACAGTGATCTAGTGTTCGGTGGTCTTGTGCTGCGACCAGGTATGTTCTATAACATCACTTCCCATCAGGCTGCCTGAAGGTCGGGGGTGGTGAAATGGGGGCAGGGGCAGCTGCCCAGGAATAAATGAGAAATAAATGAGAAAAACCACATCTGTCACCGCGATCTCCACGGAAATTCCGCTGCCACCCATCAAGGTAACATCTTTATTCGCTGCCCTATTATATTTCGTATATATATATATAATATATATATATATATTATATAATATTGGCCGTAAGAAAGAATTCAAAAGTGGGAGGGCAAGCTATCTTGCTGTTTGTACTTTGAAGTCAATGAGCTGTAGAAATCAGAGGTTCAACGAATGCATGCAATAAAAGCACCGTTGCTCTTAATTTCCAATGGTCCAATAAGGTCTTTCTAAACCGATATCATTCAGAAGATTTATCATGTTTCTTCGATGGGTTCTCCATCCATATGAAGGACCCAGCGGAGGTAGCTTTAAATCGAAACGTGTAAAAAACCGCATTAACATGGGCAAGCCATGTTTGTCTGGAATTTTCAACATTCAGTCAGAATCGATTAGCGATACCACTTATGTAACGTAGTTTTGAACATGGGCTTCCAAATCTAAGCAACAAACACATTGAAGCAATGTTCTTTTACAAAATGTCGACCTGGATCATCTTAGATCAATGACCTATTATGGCCTCTATAAGTTCAATCGAAGACGTCTGATGCGGTTCCTGCTATCAAGAAATTCAAAATGAGCCCCGGAAAATACCCCACACAGCAAGTCCTAAAGCAGTAAAACAGGTTGGTTTTGACCTTGGTCTGACTTTCATACCCGACCTTAGGTCCCCCGCAGGGGCACCGGCTTCGGCCGGTGTAGGGGACTAACGCCCCCTCGGGTCCCAGCTCCGGTAACGGCGTGGACAGCGCAAGCTGTTCCTCTCAGGGCGTAGCGACCCTGCCGGTACGTGAGCCCCTACTCCTTGTTCCGCCCGCTCCCTCCACACTACCCGCACTCCCGCATCCGGCCCTATCACCACTCCTCATTCTCGTTTTACCGGGGTCACCGTGCCCCTCGCCCACGTCCCCGGGTTGATCGGATCCTGGTGGCTGAAGGGCGCGTCGTGCGGGTCAGTCGCGGCGCGTCCCAACACTCCACTTCGGCCAGGATATCCGGGGGCGTGGGGGGCCCGTGGGGCCCCACACGGGTCTAGCTGGCTTGTCGCTCGCGTTGCTGTTGGGTGCTCCTTGCGGGTCTCCGCTTGGGGCAGCTGGCCGCGCGCAGCGGCTTTAAGAGGTCAAGGGGCGGCAGTGCTGAACCACGGTCAGGACGGGGAGGGGTCTCCCGATTACACCTGGCCGTGTGGGAGGCGTCGTTCGCCCCGTATAGCACCGGGGTAGCCCTGGCGGCACCACCATCCCCCGGGTGAGTGGGCCGCCCCCCAGTTGGGCTCCGAGGTGGGTGAGGAGCCTCGGTGCTGAATGTTAAAACCTTACACACATGGCAACTATAATCTCAAAAAACGCCAGCACCCCGAAAGGGGGGGGGGACTGAGGCTGCAGGTGACAGTGCGTCAGCGCCTACCCCTCGAATCTTGATTTTCCAAAGCGCCGAGAAGCCGCTGTCGTCCCTTTCGCCCTTTCAAAGGCGAAATGTGTGTGATCGGTTTGGAAGGTGCTCCGATGCGATAAGCTCAAGGCAGGCGGAATCGAGGTTGAGTTCCAGAACGGAGAGGAGGCCAAACGGGCCAGGACCTCGGATACGTTTGTGTACTGTGTGCGGGATGCGGAGGGGAAAAAGGACGCGTCAGTAGCGATAGCTGTGGAGGTCCACAGTTCAAAGAGCTCGTCAAGGGGTATCATCAACTGTTTTGACCTGAGAGATGTCAGTGATGAGGAAATCGTCGACGGTCTCGCTGAGTTCGGGGTAACAGATGCTCGCCACATCAAGGTGCGCAAAGGTGCGGAGCCTGGTCCCCACGAACAACATCGTACTGACTTAAATCGTCCTGACATACGTCTCAAGTAAGGGTAGGCTATGTGAAGGTTAAGGTGCGCCTTTTTGTTCCGAACCCCATGAGATGCTTTAAGTGCCAAATGTCTGGACATACAAAGGATTTCTGCCGCAACCAGCCAGCATGTGGTAAGCGTGCTTCTCCGGAGCACCCGAGTGATCAATGCACTGCAACGAACCCATGGTGTGTGAACTGTGGGAAAAACTAAAAACCTCACTCCACATTCGATTGTGCGTGCCCAGCGTACGCCAGAGAGAAGGAGATCATCGCGCTGAAAACCACGAAGAATATCTCATTTTTCGAAGCAAGGGATTTATATGAACTGAGCCACCCTAAGACATCATATGTCACAGCGGCCAAGGCTCCTGTCCCACCTGAGGTCTCCTTAGACCAGATGACTGGAACGCAGTTCATTAAACTGCTTACATCGTTCGGGCTGTCGATTGTACCGGCGTCTCACGTGCACGCCACAGCATCGGCAACACCGTCGTCCCCCGTCTCGTTGGCACCCTGTGCCCCCTCTGAGGCACGGGCCAGCTCGCCAGTTGTTACCTCGCCGCCTCACCCTACACCAGCCGAAAACAGTGAGTGGATCGTGGTCCACCGGGCCGAACCTCCCGGTCTTCGCCAGTAAGCACGCGATCACCGGCTTCATAGCCGTCCTCCCCATGAGCACCGCGTCCTACAACACTGAGTGAGACGATGGGACGAAAACTGGACAACCTTGAGCGCCATGAGGCGGAGAAACGGGCGCACGAGGCAAAGCGTGCACGCCTTCAGTAGCAGGAGAGGGCGAAGGCAGCCGGTCGGCTGTCGGGTGCGGGCCCCGGGCCTGCTCCCACGGGGGAGGTGGTCCCACCCCCCCCCTTCCCCCCGAAAGCGTGTGGAAGCTCCCTCAGGCCCCTCCGACTCGCAGAGGGACCCGTCTATGGGCTCTCCGACGCCACCGCCGCCGGGGACCACGGCGTCGCCAGCGCCAGGCCAGTTTAGGACGGGGCACCCGGAAAAGCGTGGACCGCCGGGACCGATTTCGCCAACAGATGGCGGTAGTCCGCGGATCTGACCCACGATCCGCCTGATCTCTTTGGATTCTGAAGACAGCATCAACAACCATGGGCCAGGCTCTAGCGCTGCTGAATTCTTTTAAAACCTTACAGAGCTTTTAAAGCCCCCTCATTCAGTCAGTTTTACAGTGAAACTGTAGAGGTGTAAGGTCAAGCACCCAGGAATTGCAAACAGTTTCAAGCGCGCACTGCCCGTTAGCCGTGTATCTCCAGGAGACCAAATTGGCGCCTGATGCGGCCTTCAGCGTGAAAGGGTACACTACCTTTCGCGCTGACATGCCAACAGACACCGTTGGTTACGGTGGCGTTCTTTTGACTGTACACCAAAGCCTACCTACACGGCGTCTGGTGTTAGGAACAGACTTGCAAGCTGTCGCATCAACGGTGAATTTCAACCGCCGCACCATAACTGTCTGCTCTCTCTTCTTGCCACTTGGGGTTTAATCTCCATTTGGAGGACTACGAGGGTTAGTTTTTCAACTTCCTCCCCCTCTACTCGTTTTAGGCGATTGTAATGCACATCACACTGTGTGGGGATGTGCTTCCACGAACACTCGCGGGAGGCTATGTGAGGTTTTCGTGCGTGACGAAGGTTTGCGTGTTTTAAAACGTCTCTCGTTTTGGATGCGGCGAAAGGACGCATTCCGCGCACCTCCGGATGCCCTCGTCGAACCCCTGTACTTTGGTGGAGCGACGAGTGTCGCGACGCTATTCGTGCACGTCGGAGAGCTTTTAGGGCTTTTGACCGGCACAGCAGCACATTAAACCTCGTGGCTTTCAGGCAAGCACGCGCGGTCGCACGCCGCACTGCACGAGAGGCGAAACGTGCATCATGGCGCAGCTACGTCAATTCACTGAATCGCCACACGCCGACGTCACATGTATGGGGCCGCATTAAAAGAATCGCTGGACTGCATCCACCAGTTTCTCTTCCCGTACTGCGAGTGGGAAGTCAAGACATCACTCACCCAAGTGATCTGGCCGAAGCCATTGGGAAGCCCTGTCAGACCGTTGCCGAAATGGCACCTGCGATCCACGGGTTTCGCGGCACAGGGCACGATGTGAAACTTCGCAGGTTAATTCGTATACAGATGACATCCTGATGTACAACAAACATTCCACTATGATGGAACTTCAAGCGGCCATTTGCTCGCTGCGTAGTGTAGCGGAGGGGCCCGACCTCATCCACAATTATATGGTACGGCATTTTCCTCCCCGTGTACTACGAGCGTTGCTGGCACTTTTCAACTGTATATGGGAGTCAGGTAACTTCCCGCCAATCTGGCGAGAGGCAATAGTAGTGTCTATTTTAAAACCCGGGAAAGGTGGAACGAACGCCCTTGACTATCACCCGATCGCTCTCACATCTTCGCTTTGTAAGCTCATGGAAGGAATGGTGAATGTGCGGCTCTTGTGGACTTAAGAACGTCAAAACTTTTTCACGAATGCTCAGTGTGGATTCCGTAAGAACAGGAGAACGACTGACCACATCTTAACTCTTGATACCGCAGTGCGAGTCGGATAGCTTATGATACCACGTGGAGACATGGAATTTTGATGGAATTACTTGACTGCGGCATCCGCGGTCACATGGAACAGTTTTTGCAAAACTTTTTGACTGACAGATTCTTTCGGGTGCGTGTTGGTTCTCATCACTCCGACAGGTATCCGTAGGACAATGGTGTGCCCCAGGGCAGCGCATTAAGTGTCATTCTTTTCGCAGTGATGATAAACGACATAGGGAACACGCTTCCACATGGGATCGGCCGTTCTGTATTTGTAGACGACTTCGCTATTTGGTGCAGCTCATCGACCACTCGCACGTTGGAGTGACAGCTGTAGTTGGCTGTCACATGTCTGGAGAAGTGAAGTGTGCTCAACGGTTTCCGGTTTTCCACATCAAAGACAACTGTAGTCCATTTCTGTCGTCGTCGCCGTCACTGTCCTGATATGGACATCAGGTGGTATGGGCAACGCGTCGCCAGTGACAGTAACGTGAAATTTCTCGGTATACGATTTGGCCGACGCCTAACATACCGTGAGCACATAAAAAATATTCGCGACAAATGTTTAAATCTCTCAACATACTAAGGTGTGTGGAACGTACATCATATGGTGCTGATAGGACGACACTCTTACTTCTATACCGCTCCCTGATTCGTTCAAAACTTGACTACGGTTGTTTTATCTATGACGGTTCATCAGACCTGATCAAACATACTTTGAACGCGGTGCATCACGCTGCACTACGTATCGCCACAGGAGCTTTTCGAACATCGCCCATAGATAGTCTTCTGGTGGAGGCTCACGAGCCCTCACTAGCATTGCGAAGGCAGATGCTGGGACTGCGCTACACGTGCAAGCTGGCGCAGATCCCAGATCATCCCACCTACAAGGCAGTGTTTTTGTGTAGCTTACGAAGGCTTTTTCTACGTCAACGGTCACCACAAACTTTTCCCTTTTGTGTACGAATGAGAGAACTTCTAGACGCGAGCGGCCTCAACCTACGACGTGTCACCAGACCTAAACCCATGAAGACTGCTCCTTGGGAGCTAGCATCGCCAAGAGTGGATGTTTCGGTATCAAACATGCAAAAGCAACGCGTTCTCATGACGGAACTTAAAGGGGCAGCCTTAGAACACACAGCTTCTTTTGACGGATACATGATGACTTACACGGATGGTCCGAAAACGGACGCAGGTATAAGGTCCGCTTGTGTGTGTGGATCCACAGCACGGTCATTCACACCGCCTTCACACGCGTCGGTCTTCACATCCGAGCTTATAGCCATCAGCAAAGCACTCTGTTTTATTGAAGTGGACTAGAGCAATTTGCATTTGATTCTTTCCGACCTCTTGAGCAGCCTCCTGGCTGTTGGCGGTCTCTCCCCGTCCAATCCACTGGTGCAGAACATTCAATCGCGTCTTACCTCACTGGATCGAGCAGGAAAGACGGTCGTTCTTTGCTGGATCCCAAGTCACGTGGGGATATGCGGAAATGATCTTGCTGACGCGACAGCAAAGCGCGCTACGAAAGGGACTAGAATTCCTATAGCACCACTACCAGCTCAAGACATGCACCCTGCAGTGTCGTTGTTTATGCAGAAGCAATGGCAGTTCCACTGGAACTCGCTGAGCGCCAACAAGCTGCAGTCCGTGAAGCCCCGTATTGGACTGTGGCAGTCGTGCTTTCGGGACAATAGGGTGGAAGAAGTTGCCCTTTGCCGGTTATGCATAGGTCACACATATACTACACACCGTCACCTGCTATTGGCTGGCAACAGACCATGCTGCAGTCGATGCTCTGACCCGCTGACCGTGCATCGCGCAATGGTCGCCTGCCGCCACCTTACTGCAACGAGAGCCCAGTTTTTCGGACACCACGTCCAGAGTCGCACGCTATGTGACTTTTTAGGGGGTTCTTCGAATGCCGTCGAGTTCGGTAAAATGCTCCAGTTTCTTCGCGCTATAGATTTCCCAGTAATCTTTTCATCATGATGCTGGGGCTGATCATCGAGGCTTTGTAGGGTGACCTAACTGATGCACTTTTCTGATTGACGGCTCTGTATAAATTGATAGTTATGGGCGCTGCACGACCTACAGCAGTCGATGCGCCCTAAAACCCCAAATCATCATCATCGTCATCACCGACCTGAGGTCAACTTAATTTGCTCACTCGATGCTTATGTTGCCTAATAAAGCATCTCAAGGATGTATAGCCTCGTCAAACACTCCGATGTTGCATCAGATTGAACGATTCCGTAGAAACTGACTTTGCTGAAACTATGGCCCGACTGACCTGCCATAGATCAGTGACCTTACAAGGTACATCTAAATGTCTTACACCAAAGGATCCGCTATTCAGTTGTGAACAGTGTGCAACATTGGCGCGGCTTCTTTGCGTCGTTCGGAAACCATTCTGGAAAAACCTTCGGGGGGTTGATTTGACCCCCCCCCCCACCCGAGCGCGTGTTAAGCATGTGCATTCGCAAATCTTTGCAACAAAAAACGTCAACGCCAGGCGTTGCAGTCGCCATAAGTGGTTAATATTAAGCTGTGGCCATTGGGTAGACAAAAATGATGACGCTTCTGAAAGAAGTACCTTTATACACTTAAAGGCATCAAATCCTTTGTTCAGAAGGAACCGTGTGCGTTTATTTCACCTGTGCCATTTTTAGATTGATGATAAGATTGGATTAGCCCTTAAAGTATCGCAAAGTGGTGCTAGAATCTAGTGGAGGGACTAGAGGGGTAAAGGCACACTCTTTATTGTTCGTGTTGCTGTAGCTGCTGATCGGACAGATTAACCACGGCGTCCACCTCCTGATGTCACTTGCAGTGGCCAACACTGTTTGGCTTTATGGGAGCTGCAACCCAGGCGATCGCAGTCCTTGCTCCTGAGATTGCGGACGCGCGCGTTTCACATAATTTGACGTCATTTGTTTCACTAACTGATTGTGCAAAAGAATGAATGTTCTTAGGCTAACAAGGGATGACCTTATTTATTGTCTAACTCATTTCGATCCACCCTATTGAGCAATAAGGAAACCCCTTATTTCCTGCCGGGCAAGGGGACCCTTGCGTGGACCACTCGGGTACATAACTGCTTCCAATCCAGGGCTGAAGGACCATTTCGACCCATCGCGGTGTGTCTTCTGGCCGCCATTCTGGTGACACGGGGCGGGATCCTCTGGTCGATACGGAGGCCCTTTGAGGGATACGTCATATCACCTTGTTCTTCCTGGCGCGGGAGGCCTTCTGACCCGCACAGTTGGCCCAGCATCAACGTGGGAACCTTTATTGACGCAAAAACATCCATGATTGCCGCAGGTGGTCCAATAATTGTCACATAGACTCCATTTCAGATTATGTCTCTGTTCTTCAGAGCTATTGAGAACTCCCTGAACGTAGATTATAGATCTAAATGGGGCCCCAAACTTGTACTGACATGGCTACACCATGTTTGTCTTAGAATGCTTTGTATTCAGTCAGGACTTATTAAAGAGAAAATGATGTAACATGGTTTTGAAAACGCGTGCTGGCAGATCTTCACAACGGTCTCGACGCCCGGCGTTACGGCCTCCATAGGCGGCGCGGCGTCGGCCTCGCGGCTGTGACACTAAGCGATGGCCAATGGGCAAACGAAAAGCACAGCGCATCTTTAAGAAGATGGCTGGTGAACTAGGTAAATCGGCATGCACGTTTATGGTAGAACAAAAGTAAGCTAAACGCAACTTAAATCTGGAAAAGTGGGAGGGCCAGTTCATCTTGCTTCCACCCCGCCCCCGCACATTATTTATATATATATATATATATATATATATATATATATATATATATATATATATATATACGTACGTACGTTTGGTTAAAACGGCCGCCGATTCCGCACCGACAAACTTTTTTCATCACTCGAGTTTCCGGGCTTTTGACTTAGCACCATCGTGAACCAAAACAAGACAAACCGCCAACCGTCCAACTGCGTTATCAAAATAATGTGGCATCTGCCTACAAACAAGACGAAGAGTCTACGGTAAATCATCTTGCGCCATGTAAAATGCAGGAACGACCACAAAATTGACATCGTCATTTATTATCGCAATACAAAAATCTTCAACTTTCTAATGCGGAGCAACTCCGACAAACCCGACAAACTAAAATACACCAACATAGCACATCAATTAAGCTGTAATCTCAAAAGCTACAAACTTCACGGGTGTCGATTTGCACTCTTTTGGGTGGGTCAAGACCCCCTCCAAATTCGCGCTTGTGCCCCCGCCCCCGAAACGTTCTGGAGCCCAAGCACAAGCAGGATATTACAAATAGCTCTAATTTACATCAAATTTGAGGAAGGGTTCTACTTATGGTATCATGGGTAAAGGGACCAAAGAAGATGGAAACCATATCTTAGCAGCAAGAACACCAATGGGCGGTGTTGCGGTTTTCATAAGCCGAGCGGCGTTGGCCACTGCAGCTGACACCGGTTGGTGGGTGCCTGGCGCCCGAAAGCAGCCTTCTTGAAATAGCGCTTCCGAAATGCTTTTAAAATTAGTTCGTACCGTTCAGAAAATGCACTGTGGCATATGTTTTGTTTGCAGATTTATGAAGTTGTCCTCTGAAGAGAACTGTGGCGATAGCAACACGAAAATAGAGATTCTGCCTTTACCTGTCCACTTCTACCATCAAATTCCACCACCGATTCGCAGCGCTGTGAATGCTAATCCGTTCCTATTGTGAATCTCAAAATTGCGTGGGTAAAACATGCTCCCGGAGCACCTTCTAAACCAAGCCAATTGACACCCAAAAGCGTTCAAGGTGCTTAAAAGCTCAGAGACGTTCTCGTTTGCATCCACCCGTTGGCTGTCACCTGATGCAAGACACTGAGCTGACGTCACGCGGCCTCCAGAGACTGCGACGCCGGGTGCCGGCAGTTTTCATTTTAAGACTTGCAAGCGCGCATGGCGAAAACTGCGCAAAGTAATTCTTCCACCGCTCGATTCTAAACAAAGGTGAGCATTCTCAAACCAAAACAGGTTGATGTGAATAATACCTGATGCCCTCATTTTCATCCAAGTTGCACGTTCACAATGTCTCTGCACAACCCATACAAATTCCGGAACAGCTCCTGAGAGCTATTGGCGAAGACAAAGTCCACTGACGTATTGCCCAAGGAATAGCACCGGTCGTTTATTTAACGCACTAATTTGAAGCCTCTTTCCTTTAGTGCATTTATTTAAAAAGGCTAATAGATTGGCATCTGTTGGTGCCTCTTGGCTTCTGTTTCGCTTAAAGGAAATATCGCACCTTGAAGATGCTGCAACTGGCATCAGATACCATGAAATAAACCCACTTATAACTATTGGTATACTTATAAGTGGAAAATACTGTTCTGGACAACAACACTGCTCTTTTTTGGTATATATGCTCCCCAACACGGCATTGTTTGATTGCGTCATCGTACCTTGCACATCATTGATTGAAATCTAATTGACGGTCGTTATATCTGGACATCGTGCTCACAAACGCCAAAGGGGAACATATCGGCAATTTTTTTGGCGTTATCATCGCATGGCCAATGGAATAACACGATTATAGGGACATTATGCGTCGTAAGTGCTTGGGTGACCTTGAAATATTCTGCACGAAGTAGTCTGCAAATCTTTGTTGGTGTGTACCTCCGAAACTAGATGGGGAGAGGTTAGATCTTCAGAATGGCAGAATTGTGAATCGCACGGATTGATCTTAACTGGCGGTTTTCGGTTTAAAACCCCGCACGAAGGTGGTGCGCTCTCTTTAAATGAGCCAAGAACAATTCCAGATCGCCCGTAAGCTATTGAAAGAACACAACGACCAGGCATATAAATGATTGACTAATTACCTCACATTGACCGCTTGGAATTTTTTTCTTTATCATTACCCACGAACAGGTAGCCAGGAGTGCCCCTCCCCCTATTCCAGCGACGCGATAAACCGTACGTTAACACAAGAAAACATAAAATCAAGTCGCGGCACTCCCAGCTAGGAAGAGAAAACAAACATAAAGAAGCAGGCGAAGAGGAGGTGCAGACCCGCAGGAATTGTGTTCTGCAATAGGCAAAGGCAAATCATACATGAGAAGGTCTAAAGAGTCATTGCCTAGTCATTGCCTAAGTCAGCTAATGACAGCCCGCTAGAACCACCCAATAAGCTACTACCACTAATTCGCATTGCTAGTGAGGGCTGTACAGTCACACAGAGTCGGAGGGGCAGTTAAAGGGAATGTTCCACCTTTACATGTGGTTTTGAACTAAAAAGCCATCGTGAGGACCTTTTGATGCAGTCCATGGCTATGCTCTTTTTAGGACCGAAACCGCTCTGGTTCTTGGAGTTATACGCCCGCGAAAGTGAGAAAAAGTTTAATGGGAGGCTATTACCAAGATCACCATGCACTGAAGTCGTCATAGAAACATCACACGATTACCGTTATATTACGGGCCGTTTTCTGCTTAGGTCAAGACAGCATGGCTGCTGATACATTCGTAAGAGCGATAATGCCGCACGTATAATGCAGTCACGGAAAGTGAATGACTTAGTAAGATTTCGCATCTGAAGGCGTGTTGCGAACGCAAGTGTGAGCACTTTCGGATTGTGGGGCACTCGTCGCCAACGGGGCATTTTTCCTGATTTCTAAGCCATAGGTCAATGCTATAAAAAGAGAACGCCACTGGCTGCACAAAAAGTACAGTACCGAAAAAAGAACGGCACCCTCCAGAATGTTATGAAAACGGAAGACGCCACGGCGAGTCTGCCTTTTTCTCCTGCTGGCGTTTTGTCTTCCTCTACTAATATATTTCTCACAGACAGCTCGGTTGGCGCCTTGTGTACCGGAGCGAAGGACCTTGCACGGGTTTACGGGTTAGCAAATTATTATAAAATTAGTGAAATATTACGGTACTTTTAGACAGATATCTCACGAAATATTTAGCGCATATTGTAGGACAAATCTAGGTCATGCACAAAAAAAAAACGGTGTCCCATCAAGTACAACCACTTGAGTTGTATTACCATGAATCCCCGTTGGGACTTTGTTTTGAAGGGAGACCACGGTGAAATGCGGTGTTATTACCGAAAACCCGCGCGGAAATTGCGCGAAAACCTACGGTTTGATAGTCCGCGGATTGTGCAAGTGTGGGGTTACACCAAGTGTGTGGGGTAAAACGTGCTGACGTGGTAGATAAGGTCGGCAAGAAAATGCATGGATTTGTGCAAAGATTGGCGCCAAAAATTGCTTGACAGAAGCTTTTAGTGACGCTCACGACGAAATAATACAGCACACTCTGCAAACTGATCATGAAGTCTCCATACACACAAATCATGCCTCCAAGGCCATGCGTTTTGTCACATGACACAAACAAACCTTTCCACAAAAAACTTTTTACCGTACCCTGCGACACCATGGTATCTTTTTAGATTTCATCCTAGCCCGGCGACAAAATGTCCTACAACTTTCAGTTGGTCGTTCACTTCTGTGACAGGTCGGCGACAAATCAATTTGCTTCCTACTGCCCGGCCGGTCGAACGATTCGCCGTTTTTACCAGCCGACTCTCAGTGCCCCGAACTAAACAGCATAAAGTACTATGAAAGACTTAGATGTGGAACTCATCTGGCCGCAAGAGCATGTTTCATTCATCGCGATGCGACTGATATGCGGTGGGCGGTCACTTTCAATGCGCTACAAGTTTGCAAGCGACATTCGCATGAAAGTGTCATGAATACCTGTCTAAAAGTTGGTTTTTGGATCTTGATTACTTCGTTGGCGTAGCCGCAATTCGGCATCCTCTCCTCAGCAACAGGAGGTATGGACAGTTCGGGGTAAGTCAGCGAGAAGATGCGATCAAGTTAGATATTGACCTGTGATGATCCAAACCGCCTTTTACAATCACCGAAAATGCTGTTGACTCCCTGTAGCAGCGAGAGCGACCAGCCTTCTTCTGTTTGAAAAGAGCCGTGGGTTTAATGTTGAAGCGTTATAACACTCCCCTCAAAAGGGAATGACCGGAGGTGATAATGACCCTGAAGTGCCAATTTGTGCTATCTTTGATGTTATCCTGATTGAAAATGGTTGCCAGTCACATAGCTCTACCAATCAGGGGTGTGCCTAGTTTGCTATTCACTTCAGGGTTCCATCCCCCACCTTAAGATTGTGAAGAAGTGTGCCAATCTAGGAGACATCCATATTTCGTGGGGTAGATTGCATTGCTTCTCAAAGCTTTCTTCAAAACCTATGTTCCTGTTTGAAACGCAATCAGTTCATTAGTGTTTTGTTAGCATTTAAGCAATGATTCACGTTTCGAGCTTTGTTAAGGTAAATCTTGACAACTGGAACTTTGTATGATAGCCAATTTTGTAGGCCATGGAAAACAAATGCAAATTGAGGCATGAAGTGGTGAAGCGGGTGTAGGCAATGAGGCGAAGGGGTGCGGGTATAGGTTCCATTGCCACTCCCCCCCCCCATCCCCCCACCAATAATTTTACTTCAAATCGCAACAGGTTTTGTGGGATTGTGGTCCAGCTGTCCTATCAGTTCAGTGGATGGTCGGCATTTGGTTGTCTCTGAGGGCAATGTTGGGTATTTGCTGATGATGGCACCCGTACTGAGACAGGAATGTTCTGAAAGTGATTCATTCTGCACTGTTCATTTATGTGAATATCTTCCTTGCACTTCTGAGCATAGCATTCCATGGATGCAAGTGGAGTACATTTAAGCATTGTTTACATAACATCAAAATGAAAATTGTCCTGAAGGAGCGCTTAGCATAACCACTGTATACATTAAGCACAGGCTGGGAAGGCAGGCTGACCTGTGTCTCAACGACATGAAGTGTGCGATCGACAATGGTATCAGACGGTCCTGAACCTAGGTCGAGTATCATTACAAGGATTCAGCCAGTCGTATGCACATCTCTCCCGGCAATTCATTCTCCCGTTTGTGCGGTGTTTCTGGGTTAGAAAAAGCGCACCTACAGACAGACGTAGGCTTGTAAGCTACCAGATGAATAAATTGATATAGGAACATACAACACATCAATGATTTAATATCACAACTATCACCGCAAAACATAACCACCTAAAGCTTGGCTCCCTGAATCAAGTCTGAATGCCACGTTCCACATTGACGACTTGTAATAGTGTCATTTTAACCTTGTTCCGCAAACTTCCATCAGCTTTTTATGATCCATGCTGTACACTGGCTGGAAGTGTAAAGCCAACGCTATCGCAAGAGAGCATGTTGTTCCTTACATCGCCGATGTCGAGTGTGCCGTGTTCTGTAAATCATGCCGTGTGGTCGGCTCGTTATAGGTCCCGGGGCGCATTACTCGTGGTGGCCGTGTAGGTCAAGCCCTACGGACCGCCTTGTGTTGGATGACGTGAAGATCTAGGGGTGACTGGATCACAACCTAGTGATCAAACCCTCACGCCGTATAGGCCACCATGTGCTCGGTGACGTACAGATCTAGGGATGGCTGCATCTCAGTGTAGTGATTAAACCCTCGCCAAGCTTTGGCATTATTACATGCGCCGCGCGTAAGGTAGATTAGAACACGTACAAGTTTGCAGATGAGTGCATGCAAGAGTTCGGCATTCAATGTGCAGAGACCCTAGCGCTACTAGCGACCTTACCCGGGGCCTTTGTTCTCCCACCGATGCTGTGCGGGGATGCACGCAAACCGTGTTCTTATGTCACATTGCCCGCGTCCGACTCTTTTAATGGACCCACGCAAGCTTATGTAAGACTATCTGTTTGAAATTGGGCCCGAGACTTGAAGTGACAGTACATCGCGAAAATGTGCGATGTAGTTTTGACAAAAAATAGTCATCAAAATACCTGCAATAACTTCGACGCAGTGAAAATATTGTAGTTTATAATATAGTATCTGAACATCAAAGATATATTGCATTTTATATGTGGCACATCAAATGTTTTATGCTATATTTCATAGTATAATATATCCTAAACATTGAATATATATATATATATATATATATATATATATATATATACACATATATATATATATACACACACACACACACATTATATATATATACATATATATATATATATATATATATATATATATATATATATATATATATATATATATATATATATATACATATCTGTAGAATGTATATGATGCATCTTAAATATAGTATTTTAAACTAACTTTTTCGTCGAATAGCCAGGAGAAAGGAGAGGTCGGCGCTCTCAACAAAATGCATGCATGCAGGCGCGCAGCCGGAGGTTTGGCACGGGGAGAGCACAGGGTTAACAAACGGTCCCAAAAAATCGCCGATTTCTGGTCCATTTTCAACGAAGGCATTCATTATTTAGTATTTTTTTTTCAAAATATAGCTTTCCTTCTTTAACTAGAACAAAAGCCTGAAGCCACCGTGACATAACTTCTGCGTGAAATTTTGCACAAAACAAACTGAAGGAATCATTCCTTAAACTTGCATGAAATATATTGCGACTTTTGAATAGTCCAGTGGACTTTTTTAAAACAATTTAACCCAAAAACTTCATCACAATATTTATCTGCGCTATGAAAAATGTTTGGGAACCCGAGAATGTACATTTTAGATCGTAAAGGGGTCTAAAATTTGAATCAACACGGCCAAGCCACTTTTTTCTGGTAATGATAAAATTCGGCCAAAATCGATTACCGACGCAAGTTATGTCACTTAGTTTTCAACATAAACGCTCACAAATCTTGTAACAAAAATCCCGACTCCAAGCGTTGTAATCTCCGTATCCCGGGCAACATCGGCCCAGCTAACGCAAAGCCCCTGCCAATGGGTGGCGAAAATGATGGGGCATCTGAAAGAAGTATTTTTTAAACATTCCAGGACACGCAATCGTACATTTAGAAAGTAGTTCGGGCGTATATACCAACGGTATGATTTATAGATTGGTGACATGAGCGGATTGGTTTTTGCAGCACTGCGAAATGTTGTTGGAATCTGGTGATGGAACTAAAATACTAAAGGTAGAATAAGTGTTTTTGTGTTGCTGTATCTGCTTATCTGTGCGAAGGACAACCTCAAAGTTGTAAAACTGATGCGTCCAGTCTAATCATCAAATCATTATTTTACAGCGGTTGCTCTTGCGCGCACCACGTCCGCCGCCTGGTGTGACTTGCAGTGGCAAATGCCATTCGATTTTACGCCATTCAGTTTAGCGGATACTTAAACTCAGACCATCGCTGGGCATGCTCCTGAGATTTCGGCCGCACAGGGTCAAATCTTTTGATGCAATTTGTTTCACTAATCGATTCTGTAAAACAATGAACGCTCTCAGGCGAACATGGGATGGCCTCGTTCACTGTTTAACGAGGGACGGCGCCATGGCTGTCGACGACGGCGCCACCGAGATGACGTCCGAGCGGTGGCCGTACAGAGCGCTAACGAGAACAGCGCAACAGCAGAGCACAGTGGACAGCGTCTGCATGGTGGCCATCCCGCCGGGAGTGCCTCCGTTGTCTGTGTGTCGATTACAAGCGCGGGGCAATGAGGCCACCCTCGGTTTGGTCCGCGTTGCTACGCCTGGCTGTCCAAAACATTCATATACATGTGGCGGCGCAACGATAGCCCTTCCTCAATGAAAATGCTCCATATTTGGAGATACTGAAGCATGCAAGCATGAGATATCATGAAACAACTACCTAATAACTATGAGGCGTTAGAAAGAAGTATATTTGAACGCTTTAGGACATGAAATCGTACATTTCATACGTAGCTTGGGCGTATACCAACAGTGGGATTTATAGATTGATGACAAGAGCGGACTGATTTTTGCAGCACTGCGAAATGTTGCTGGAATCTGGTGTTAGAACTAAAATACTAAAGGCAGAATATCTATTTTCGTGTTGCTGTAACTGTTCATCTGTGAAGAGGCCGACCTCAAAGTTGTGAAGGTGATACGTCCAGTCTAATCATTCAAAGCCATTACTTTATAACGGCTGTTCCTGCGCGCACAACGTCCGCCGCCTGGTATTACATGCAGTGGCAAATGCCATTCGGTTTTACGCCATTCAAATTAACGGAAACTTCAACTCAGACCATCGGTGGACCTTCTCCCGGGATTTTGGGCGCACAGCTTCGAATCTTTTGATGTAATTTGTTTTAGTAATCAATTCTGTAAAACAATGAACGCTCTCGGGCGAACGCATTCAGGGATGGCCTTGTTCACTGTTTGACGCATCTCAAACCAGTCCATGCAACACGAATGGGACACCTTATTTATTTCCGCGCAAGGGGCGCCGTGAGCAGTACACTAGGGGGCGCCGTGAGCAGTACACATTGTTTCCGGTCCAGGGCTGAAGGGCAGTTTCGTTCTACCGAGGGATGTCTTCCGGCTGTCATTCTGGTGATACAGGGCGGTAGCCTCTAGTTAATCCGGGGCTCTTGGAGTGATGAATCAGGCCATACTGGTCCCCTTCCTGACACATGAGGACTTTTGACCCGCGCGGTTGGCCACGTATCGACAGATGAGCCCTTGTTGAAGCGACAACATCCCTAATTGTCACAGGTGGTTCAGTTATTAGTGCATATAATTCAGTTGGGCTCAACGGACCTGTGCTGGCATTGGGCTGGAGAGCCCGCCGTCCCGACCATTTCTTCTATTCCATACAGGTTATTTCAAAGATTTTAGGTAGCTATGACTCCAAAATGACGTCATTAAAATTCTGCTGCCATTCCACCGACCATCAGAGGATCAACGCTAGTAAAAATACAACTGTTGGGTAGTTTACACCTGGCGTTCGTGAGCACGATTTCCAGATATGACGGCCGCCAATTGGCTCTCAATTGAGGTTGTTCAATGCGCGACAACGCAATCAAAAGATGACGTATTGAGGAGGACATTTATTAAATGGAGAAGTTGTGCTGCATAGAGAAGTCTTTTCAACTTAAAAGTATACCAATAGTTATAAGGCAGGCTACATCATCATATTTCATGTTTGCATGCTTCAATATCTCCAAGTATGGAGCATTCCCATGAAGCAAGGGCTTTCATTACGCCCGCCACACGCTTATGAATGTTTTGGACAGCAAGGCGTAGCAACGCGGACCAAACCGAGGGTGGCCTCATTGCCCCGCGCTTGTAATCGACACAGACGGCGGAGGCACTCCCGGCGGGATGGCCGCCATGCAGACGCTGTCCACTGTGCTCTGCTTTGGCGCTGTGCTCGGTAGCGCCCTGTACGGCCACCGCTCGGACGTCATCTCAGTGGCGCCGTCGTCGACAGGCGTGGCGCCGTCTCTCGTGAGCTGCGCCGTCTCCTGCTACCGCCAGCCGACCTGTCATGGCTTCACTCGCCAGGCCAGCGGCTCGTGCGAGCTCTTCTCCGACACGTGCGTCACCCGGACGCCGCCCGACGCAGGCAAAAGAGCGGTCAACTACACCCGACTCCCGTGGCCCGAGTCGGCACCATGTCCACCCGACTGGGCGCTCTACCGCCAGAGCTGCTATCTGCGCCGCTCGGTGGACCCGCCGGTGGATTGGGAGACGGCGAGGGCCGCGTGCCGCGCTCTCAATCCCTGCTCTGACCTGGCCTCCCTGAACGACGAGCAAGAGGGAGCCTTTCTGGTGCATCATTCGTCCCGATCCGTCAATCCCGAGCACTTCGGGCTCAAGTTGCAGAATGGCACGTTTACCAACGTGGACAACACCTCTCCTGCGTACCAGCCACCACTACGCGGCAGTCGTAGCGAGGGCTGCATCAATGTGCGAGGTGAGTACAAAAATAGTACGTTTGGGATCCGCCCTTGCTCGGATGCTAGGCCGGCATACATCTGCGAGTCTTCAATTGACTGCCGCACGGGCTCACCATGCCTGCACGGCTGGCTCGGCCTGGACAACTACTGCTACCTCTACGTCTCCACCCGGCTCAATTGGCAGGCGGCAGACGAGCACTGCGCAGCGCTGCAGGAGGGCGCGCGGCTTGCCGTCATCCCCAACATGAACACCTGGCGCATCCTGCAGAGCCACTTCTGGCAGGGCACGTCTGTCTACGTGGGCATTTCCGACATTGCTTCTGAGGGCTCCTGGCAGTCGGTGGACAATTCAATCTGGTCCCTGACTTGGCGCCCCGACGAGCCAAACGACGGGTATGGGATCGAGGACTGCGTCGAACTCAACACAATTGGCGCGAACGACGTAAATTGCACACTTACGCTCCCTTTCATGTGCCGCCTGCCCACTACATTGTGCTAGACTTCTGGCGCCTTGCCAGCTTACTGCCCGACCATCGCCGTGACGCCTCGTCAGCCCACTGCCCGACCATTGCCGTGACGCCTCGTCAGCCCACTGCCCGACCATCGCCGTGACGCCTTGCCAGCCCACTGCCCGACCATCGCCGTGACGCCTCGTCAGCCCACTGCCCGACCATCGCCGTGACGCCTCGTCAGACCATTACCCGAGGAAAGCGACTGCGCCTGCGAGACTTGGGAGCGCTGTCGTACCACAGAAGCGCGCCACGTACACCAGCGGTATCGTGACAGGAACTGATCACTCTCGCGTGACGCTCGTCCCTGTGCAGCGGTCTGCTGGCAGGGTGCCGAGACTTCTGGAGCCGCCTCAAGCAGACTTAAGTAGCCAGTGAGAGGGCGCAACACATCCGAGTACGACATAGGCACTCGAGCGGACGCATGCAACGCTGACTTTGCTGCCGTTGGCCCCTGTTGTAATAGCAGCGTTGTTTTGAGTAGTTGTTTACCGCGCAGTGAATTTTGGTCGCCTGCGTGGAGATTGCTGCCACTTGTCTTTGGCATCGTTGACAAAAGAACCAACGTCGAATGCGCACCAGGTTTGAAAATACATCACCTGTCGAGATGTGGACCGGGTTACACGTGCGTGGAGGACGGCTGTAGGCCAGTGCTCGGAACCTAGGCAGTTAAACTTGCGACAGAGTTAACTGAAGTAGCAGTCCCTGCATCGCTGCGGAGGCGGTGGTGGTGAGCTGCGGCGTGGGTGCGACCCCGGCTTGACCGCGCCCAGACCGTGCTTATGACTCGGGTGTTCTACCTGCACCCAGTCACACTACCGAAGCTCTCTGCAGCCAGCGGGAGGAGGGCTGTCGCGCCGAGGGCTGTTAGCGTCGATGGCGTGCCTCTGCATTCGTTAAAAGAACTGTCTCACTATAATCGGTCATAATTGTTTATATCTAATGAGCTTTTCCACCACATCACGTACCTCTCCGTGCACCTAGAAGACCGTACACCTCACCCCGGGATGAAGTTGGATGAGCGATCATATCTGTGCAAGTTTCGACACAAGTATGTGCTCTGTACTGCCGAAAATTCCCCGAGATCGTTTGTCGCTGCTCACATCTTACATTCTCAACAACCACGAACCGACGTCGTCGCAACCGGGTTGCGATCCACGCTACTGGATGGAGGACACCCTGATCGACGCTGCCGAATGGCTGACAGGGGCTGTCCACAGGAGCCATGTGGCATCGATAAAGACGATTGACTTAAGCAACGCTTTTGACAGCACTTGGTACGTTTGGCAGCGTTTGACGGCTGCTCCCGACTGGCCGCCCACTGACCAAACTGGAATGGTACGGAGTGTCCTCGACATGGCAGAGACTGTCGGAAGCCGGTGGTTGGTGGCGGTTCGGACACTCTATCATTATTCCACGGAGTGGCTCAGGGATTCTTTGTCGGCTCGGTCCTTTTCTTCCTCTTCATCAACGACCTTTCCAGCTGCCTTCCCCACGGCCGCCTACTTACCTGCACCGATAACATCCAACTTCTTGACTTCGACATCCCTGATGTCATGGGTCTGTCTAACCTGAGAGCCCGTGTCGAGGAGTCCATCCAATGTCTTTAAGACCGAGAAAACCCAGAACTCCTCATTACCATTTCTGGAACACATAGTCATCCATTATCATTCGTGAAGGCGCTAGGCGTAGTCGTCGACCAGCACATGACCTGGGAACATCATAGCTCCTCACTCGATCGACGCCGTAATGCAATCCTCGCACACCTCTTCAAACTTTGACACCACTTCATTTCTGAGGCTCTGAAGCTCCTTGTGTAAATTCACGTTTTCCTCGACATCCCCAACTGCCTGTCCATGTGGGAAAGAGTGGCTAAGTGTCACCTAGGCGGTGTTATATATATATATATATATATATATATCTATATATACGTGCATATATGTCTATATCTATATATGTATATATGTACATTTTTGCAAACTCTACATATAAATGGGTGTTTATAATCTTTCGTTCCTCCGCGCGCGGTCCACAGCACGTTTTTGGTGTCAACACGCGCGTATTGGATGCCGCAGAGGCTATCAAGGATTTGGGGGAGGCTGTATGATAGGCAAGACTGGTATCCTCAGAAAATCGTACGGGGTGTCGCATCACTCTTCTTCACTCCCCCCCCCCCCTCTCCGCTCCCCCTCCATGTCAGAGCGAGTATGTTGTTCAAAAAGAACCTTCTGCCTGATGTGTGAAGTTATGCACAATTTTCAATGCAATTTACTTGTTGGGGCATGGCGAAAGGCGCCCATCAGGCAATACATGTCGCGCCATATCGCATTAGGCTTGGACCATGTGTAAGGCTTGGTGGATAGTCTGATGACGGTTGAGATGGAGTTCTAAGCACACACGTGACTTTCATAAGGCGACATGTCCTCGAAGAGGTCCGCATATTGGACGTCAGCCCCAGTGCCGCATGTCACTGCTTCGAATTCTGTCATGTATTCTGCTGTCTTGGCTATCGAGGCCCTTCCTGTTTTTCTTTTTTTACGATCGAGGAAAGCAAATCCAGCCGTAGATCAAGTTTAAACGTGAGGCCCGACAAAGCTCGAGGCTGGAAGAAGACTGTTGTTGCGATTTCGCTATGCTAGGCCGGGTGTGCTTGCTTTCCAAGCAGCAGCACGCTCCGACATTAGTTTAAGGACATTGCATAATTGAGCCTCTGGTTGTGTGCTTAATAATGAAGACTGCGGTGATGAAAGAGGCCATCGGTGATAGGCTGATTTCTGATGACGCTACTGGGCATGCACTTTATTACCATTTTATGTAATATGGCATCGCTGTACGCCGTTAGGAACAATTGTGCCTCCATAAATGCGGTCAACGACAAAAAGTACACTTCTATAAGCCCTACTGGCGGCCGGCGGCGGAGGTCATATCAACATATATAATGTATACCACATGACATAACCATGTAATATATATATATATATATATATATATATATATATAACCATATAATCATCTCCTGTGTGCTGTACATTTTTTTCTTGTACGACATAGCGCAGAACAACCACCACGTGCATACGCCTTCAATAAAATTAAGGTATATATGCAACTGTTCCTGATTGCTTCACTGCGCGAAGAGGTGACAGCATTGGCGCGGTTCCATATATATATATATATATATATATATATATATATATATATATAGACATACCCTTGACATGTGTCTCAAGGATATGAGGTGTGGGATGGACACTGGTATCAGACGGTCGTGAATCTATGCCGTGGATCGTTACGCGGGTTCAGCCAGTCGTACGCCCAACTCCCCCGGCGATTCATGCTTCCGTCTGTGCCGTGCCCCTGGCGCAGGAAATGCGCACCTAAGACAGACGTAGGCTTGTAAGCTACCAAAGGAATACAATAGTATAGGAACATACAACACATCAACGATTTGATATCACAAATATCACTGCAAAACATAACCACCTGAATCATGGCTCCCTGCATCAAGTCTGAATGCCACGTTGCGCATTTACGACTTGTAACGGTGCCATTTTAACCTTGTTCCGCACATTTCCATCAGCTTTTTGTGTGACCTATGCTGTGCACTGGCTGTAAGTGCCAGGGCCAACGCTATCGCATGAGAGCATGTTGTTCCTTACATCGCCGATGTCGAGTGTACCGTGTTCTGTAAATCATGCCGTGTGGTCGGCTCGTTATAGGTCCCGGGGCGCATTACCCGTGGTGACCGTGTAGGTTAAGCCCTGCGGACCGTCCTGTGTTCGGTGACGTGATTATCTAGGGGTGACCGTATCTCACTCTAGTGATCAAACCCTCACACCGTATAGGCCACCATGTGCTCGGTGACGTACAGATCTAGGGATGGCTGCATCTCAATGTAGTGATCAAACACTCACCAAGCTTCGGTATTATCACATGCACCGCGGGCAAGCTAGACTAGAACACGTGCAAGTTTGCAGGTGACTGTATGCAAGAGTTCGGCATTCAGTATACAGCGACCCTGGCACCACTAGCGACCTAGCCCGGACTCCTTGTTCTCCCACCGATGCTGTGCGGGGATGCATGCAAACCGTGTTCTTATGCCATATTGCACGTGTCTGATCCTTTTAATGGACCTACGCAGGGTTGTGTAAGACTATCTGTTTGAAGTCAGGCCTGAGGCTTGAAGTGACAGGACATCGTGAAAATGCGTGATGTAGTTTTCTTTGATAACTAGCGACAAAAAAGTCATAACAAATGCATGCAATAATTTCAACGCAGTGAAAATATTGTATTTTGTAATATAGTATTTAAATATCAAAGATATATGCATTTTATATATTATATATTAATTACCATGCTATATATTAAATAGTTTGTTATATACTTACTTCGAAATCCATATAATGCATATTCAGTATAGTATTTTAAACTAACTTCCTCGTCGAATAGCCTGGAGAAAGGAGTGGCAGGCGCTCCCAACAAAACGTATCTCTGCACGCGCGCAGCCAGAGCTTTGGCAAGGGGAGAGCACAAGATCGACAAGCGGTCCCAAAAAATCGCCAGATGTGGTCTATTTTTGACAAGTGCATCCATTTTTTGTATTTTTCTAAAATATCACGTTTCTTCTATAACTAGAACAACAGCCTGAAGCTACCGTGAGACAACTTGTGCCTGAATTTTGTACCCAGCAAACTGAAGGAATCACACGTTGAACTTGCATGAAATAAATCACGACTTTTGAATGGTCCAGTGGACTCTTTGTAACACAGTAGAACCCGAAAGCTTCTTGACAATTTATATCTGCGTTATGAGAAATGTTTGGGAACTCGAGAATGTACATTTTAGATCGAAAAGGGGTCAACAATTTGTGTCAATATGGCCAAGTCACGGTTTTCCTGGTAATGATCAAAATTCAACCAGGCTCGATTACTGATGCAAGTTATGTAACGCAGTTTTCAACATGAACGGCCACAAACCTTGTAACAAAAATCTCGACTCCAAGCGTTACAGTCTCCGTATGCCGCGCAACATCGGCCCGGTTAACGCTAAGCCGTTGCCAACGGGTGACGAAAATGATGAAGCATCTGAAAAAAGCATTTTTTAACACTCTAGGATATGAAATCGTGCATTTAGAAGGTAGTTCGGGCGTATATACCAACGGTGTGATTTATAGATTGATGATAAGAGCGGATTGATTTTTGCAGCGCTGCGAAATAATACTGGATTCTGGTGATAGAACTAAAATACGTAAGGTAGAATGTCTGTTTTCGTGTTGCTGTAACTGCTTATCTGTGCAAAGGACAACCTCAGAGTTGTGAAAATGATACATCCAGTCTAATGATTCAAAACCATTATTTTACAACGGTTGTTCTTGCGCGCATAACGTCCGCCGCCTGGCGCTACTTGCAATGGCAAATGCCATTTAGTTTTACGCCATTCAGTTTAACAGAAACTTAAACTCAGACCATCGCTGGACCCATCGCTCCTGAGACTTCGGGTGCACAAGGTCAAGGTTTTTGATGTAATTTGTTTCACTAATCGATTCTGCAAAAAATGAACGCTCTCGGGCGAATATGGGTTGGCCTTGTTCGGTGTTTAACGCATCTCGAACAAATCTATGCAACACGAATGAGACACCTTATTTCTTTCCGCACAAGGGTCGCCGTGATTATTACATTAACGGGCACATATTGTTTCCGGTCCAGGGCTGAAGAGCAATTTCGTTCCACCGAGGGATGTCTTTCCGGCTGTCTTTCTGGCGATACAGGGCGGTATCCCCTAGTTAATCCCGGGCTCATGGAGAAATGCATCACGCCACATTGGTCCCCTTCCTGACACATGAGGACTTTTGTCCCGCGCGGTTGGCCCCGCATCGACACAGGGGCCCTGATTGATGTGACAGCATCCCTAATTGCCACAGGTTGTTCAGTAATTAGTGCATATAATCCAGTTGGGCTTAACGGACCTAAGCTGGCATTGGGCTGGAGAGCCCACCGTCCCGACCATTTCTTCTATTCCATACAGATAACTTCAAAGTTAGCCAGGTAGCCATGACTCCAAATAACGTCATTAAAATTCTGCTGCCATTCCACCGACCATCAGACGATCAACGCCAGTAAAAATATAATTGTTGAGTAGTTTATATCTGGCGTTCGTGAGCACGATTTCCAAATATGACGGCCGCCAATTGGCTCTCAATTAATGTTGTTCAAGGAACGATAACGCAATCAAACGATGGCGTATTGAAGAGCACATCTATTAAATAGAGAAACTGTGTTGCATAGAGCAGTCTTTTCAACTTAAAAGTAGACACATAGCTGTAAGGTATGTTATGTCATCATATATCATGCTTTGCATGCTTCATTATCTTCAAATGTGGAACATTCCCAATAAGCAAGGGCTTTGGTTGCGCCCGCCACTTGCTTAGGAGTGTTTTGGACAGCGAGGCGTAGCAACGGGGACCAAACAGGGTGTGGCCTCCTTGCCCCGTGCCAATGACCGACGCACAGACGGCGGAGGCACTCCCCGGCGGGATGGCCGCCGTGCAGACGCTGTCCGCTGTGCTCTGCTGTGGCGTTGTACTCGTTTGCGCCCTGTACGGCCACCGCTCGGACGTCATCTCGGTGGCGCCCGTCGTCGACAGCCGTCGCGCCGTCCCTCGTGAGCTGCGCCGCCTCCTGCGACCGCCAGCCGACCTGTCATGGCTTCACTCACCAGGCCAGCGGCTCGTGCGAGCTCTTCTCCGACACGTGCGTCACCCGGACGCCACCCCGACGCAGGCAAAAGAGCGGTCAACTACACCCGACTCCCGTGGCCCGAGTCGGCACCATGTCCGCCCGACTGGGCGCTCTACCGCCAGAGCTGCTATCTGCTCTGCCGCTCGGTGGACCCGCCGGTGGATTGGGAGACGGCAAGGGCCGCGTGCCGCGCTCTCAATCCCTGCTCTGACCTGGCCTCCCTGAACGACGAGCAAGAGGGAGCCTTTCTGGTGCATCATTCGTCCCGATCCGTCCATCCCGAGTACTTCGGCTCAAGTTGCAAATGGCACGTTTACCAACGTGGACAACACCTCTCCTGCGTACCAGCCACCACTACGCGGCGGGTGGTAGCGAGGGCTTGCATCAATGTGCGAGGTGAGTACCAAAATAGTACATTTGGGATCCGCCCTTGCTCGGATGCTAGGCCGGCATACATCTGCGAGTCTTCAATTGACTGCCGCACGGGCTCACCATGCCTGCACGGCTGGCTCGGCCTGGACAACTACTGCTACCGTCTACGTCTCCACCCGGCTCAATTGGCAGGCGGCAGACGAGCACTGCGCAGCGCTGCAGGAGGGCGCGCGGCTTGCCATCATCCCCAACATGAACACCTGGCGCATCCTGCAGAGCCACTTCTGGCAGGATATGCCTGTCTACGTGGGCATTTCCGACATTGCTTTTGAGGGCTGCTGGCAGTCGGTGGACAATTCAAGCTGGTCTCTGACTTGGCGCCCCAACGAACCGAACAACGGATATGGGATCGAGGACTGCGTCGAACTCAACACAATTGGCGCGAACGACAAAGATTGCTCATATACGCTCCCTTTCATGTGTCGCCTGCCCACTACACTGTGCTAGACTTTTGTTCGTGGTACATACTAACACCACATAGTTAGCTTGCACACAGTGCTGTAGACCAGTTTATTATCGACGCAACGACACGTAGCAGGTTCAGCTGTCGCAGCATGCAATGCAGCCGGGTCCGCGTGGATGCAGTTGGTGAGTGTCAGAGAGCAATGTGAACGAAACATGTAGAAAAGAGGTCCGTCATATCTTGCCATTCATCCAGCTCAATGTCATGGCTTTTTGCCTGCAACAGATTTTTTGGCCGAGCGCAAATAATACCCAAATAAAGCGGCGTCTGCGAAGGTCAAAGAAGGGACTCACTTGCATCTGAATGAAAGCGGGGCACGAGCTGTCCGATTCAGTACTCGCGGCACCGATCCAATGTCACTGACACCGATGCATCACCAGCTGCCGCTACGGCAGTGACCAAATGTTTGCTTCATGTGCAGTCGAGGCAACATGCGCAGGTCTTATCCATCAAGGCCTAATGCGATTTAAAGCTTCTGGTGCATAGGTTTTAGCTATCGTGACATGTACAATGTTATCGATTAACATCGGAGGATCATTCAGTTTTGCACAAAGTCAGTTCGTTGTTTCCTGGTCCCGCTTTGGCGATAGTGGTTTTAATATGTCAAGGATATGTGCCTCACAACTCAACTTGAGACTGTGACTGTGCGTATGGATGTAATCACTGAGAGAGGGGTATGTGAACATAGTCTACTTTTAGCCTAAATGAGCTTTGTTACTCCTAATATCACTTGTAGAATAAACGCTTTTTAAAGACATATTTCCGTGCAAAAATATCCTTTTCGTATCAGTGTATTCCCGATAACTCTTACTGGACCACCAAGCCCGAATTAGGCTACTCCAACTTACTTCAAGCTCAGATGCGTGGCAAAATGCGCTTATGCAATCGCCCGCCTCGGCTGGTTTTCTATGAGCTTTGTTCTTGAAAGTGCCACATATACGTATGTGGACCATGTGTCGACATCAAAGAAAGGTATGTACTAGTGGTGCTCGGCACGGGCCCTACTGCTATGTTAAGGCCCTCGGCTTTGATTGGCATTGTAGGCACGAAATACATCCGGTGATATGCCTGTCATCAGGGGTGTCACTCTTTAAACACGGTTTGGGCGGAATAGATCCAGGTGAGCTTATCGCTGCCTCAAAATGGGATTTTCCTAATTGCGGCCACTTAATTTGCATCCCGATATAAAGTAAAAAGCAACTTTTTACATTTCGGTGATTCCACGGTCCTTTTGCTGTGTGATACGACTTCTAATTACGAGGCAATAAGAAGCTGAGCTTTTTAAAGCTTGGAGAGTCGTGTAATTCACAGATAAACAATGTGATAGTCCGAGCGATTATATCTAACGAACATTTATGTGGTTATCGTAAGTCGAAGTTAGCCTGAGGCACAAGAAGACGCTTTGTGTACAATGGTGTGGCATGCAAAGCACGGACGAGAGCCTATGCAACTTTTGAAGTACATTGTCATGATTTAACTACATACAGAATAAAAACTATACTTGCACTACTCTCTCCCCATGAGACACCGCATTTCCTTGGTGGGGGAACTGGGTATTCCCAATGATCCAGAGGGGGTTGGGGAGGCTTGTAAAGCGTCTGAAGCAGAGGAGCCAGAATAAACATACATGCACAGGGTCCTGAGTTAGGTCGAAGCAGGGCTTAGTAACCCCTCGCTTCCAGCTTTCAATTTCATTAGGGTTGCCAGGCATCGTTGTGTCCCACAAGAACAATGAAGGTATCCTGCGCGTTGATATGGACACTTTGTGGGTCAGTCCCGTTGTCCACCAACACGCACTTTTGATCTGGATCTGCCAGCCTGTGCGCGCCCCGTGTCCACTCCGCTTGAGTAACCGGCTTGTCAGGCACCGCCCTCGTGCGACATGGGTAAACAGCCATACGGCCTGAGTAACATGGTGTTGAAACATGCGCGCTTGTAAGTCGTAGCAATAACAACCTCGACGCGCGGCGTTGCAGTCTCCAGGCCGTGCGGCGTCGGTCTTGTGGTTGTAACACTGAGCGATGGCCAATGAGCCAGCGAAAAAGATGACGCATCTTAAGGCAGATGGCTGGTGAACAGTGGCAGTGGTACAGTGGTCAAGCCTTCTATATCTGGCGTTTGTGAGCACGACTTTCAAATATAACTACCGTCAATTGGCTCTCAATCAATGTCGTGCAAGGTGCGATGAAGTAACCAAACAATGACATATCGAGGAGCATGTTTGCTTAACGGAGAAATTGTGTTGTCTGGACCGGTCTCGTTTACTTACAAGCATGCCAATAGCTATAAGCGAGCTCGTTTCATCACATCTGATGCTTGCTTCAGTATCTCCAAGCATGAAACATTCTCTTTGAGTGTGATTCTGTTCGACACGGCCCCCGATCGCTTATCTCATGAGCGACCATTCGCTTTTCCAACAAGTGGTATAGCCGTCATCCCGTTCAGGTTCAAAGCACAATGTTGGCGATGACGAACATCGGCACATCGTTCCAAGCAGCTGTAACACACATGGACACTTTCCGCCGCATGGAATCGTCTGTTTTCGTACCATGGTTGTGCACCCTCGTTGGAATACAACCATGGTAGGTCCTCTGTCTGAAACGTCTTGGTCCCTGAGCGTATCTTGTCGATCTACATCGCGTTGGCTAATCTGAAACCCACCTGAGCAACTTTTTTTGTTCTTTGGGCCAAAGGTCTCAGCCGATTTCATCGGTATGGGGAAGCCCCGGCATTGGCTGCAGTCCTTCTCGCATCGCAGTCTGCTGCTTTAAGCTCACACCGATTAGCCGTGCTACGGTGGAGTGCGTACTATTCACGGTGCACCGGTTCTGTAGTGGGCGCAAACAGGTGGCTTAGGAGGCCGGATTTCTCAAACCATCTTCCCAACTGTCGTCGTGATTATTCACATCATCGCTTTCTTTGTTTTGCCTCCCCGAGTCCCCACGATCATTTGAAACATAACGCTATCCACCGTTTCTTTACCTCTGGGTATCCGACCAATCCTTCCGACCCGACACACATCATCCCAGTCATGTTCAAGGAGGCAAACGAGTTATCCAGCGACAGTTCCGCCTCTACTTTTGCCACAAACACTTTCTGTTCCTACCCCCAGCGAGGCTGCCGCTTTCTCCACTGGACGGCAATTGCGCTTGGCAACGTGTCGTAATAAACAATGCCCAACAATACTGAATCATATCTAACAACTCATAACGAACAATTCATATAGACCAATACTTTTATGGGATTGTGGCTAATAGCAAACTGCTCTATAAGATACCTTAAAATGCGTTGTAAAAATATCAAGATGAGGGTTTTGTTGAAAATGCGGTTTTAGAATATGTTTGTACCATTAATAAGACTGCCCACTTGCACGCTTGTCATAAATCAGTGTTGCGCACCTTAGGAGGGCCTACATTTCTGATTCATGACCGTATGTCATACCGTACAATTTTGATTTCATGTGGGCAAGTTCTTCATCAGTATCATAAGGTGATAAATGACCAACCTACAAAATGAGATTGATTTAGACACGTAGGATTAGCCACATTGCGCGTCACTTTTCCCTTGCATACTACTGTTCCAATAAAAAAACATTTATGCATTTACCATAGTTTAGCTATGCATCACTGCTTGCTGGGTCAAGGTGACATTTCTTGACAAAAAAAGTTATTGAAAGGGCAAGTTTGCAGACATTACCTGTCTCCGAACCCGTTGGCTTCAATGCGTAAAATGGTCGCAAAAAAGAACGCATGTTGCTGCACTGGCACACCAGTCGTCGTGGCGGAAGCCCAACTTCGGTACAAGCGCTGACATGCACTGACTACATTCATGATGTGGCCAAAACGCGTGGTGGCATGTTCGCCTTCCAGAGTAAGTGTTCGTATATGGCTCTTTAGAGGACCATTTGGCCGTTGAATTGATAGTGTCAGCCTAGTTGCAGGGCGGCCGACAGTCGTGTAGTCGCATGACACGGTAAAGGTCCTTTCGTGCTGGTTGGATAAGGGAGCGCGGGGAAAATGGGTCCGTTGGGCATGTATTAACACGCGTTCGGGTGGGGGGGGATCAAATTACCCCCCCCCCAAGGTCTTTTTTAGAATGGTTTCCGAACGACGCGGCGCAGCCGCGCCAATTTGGCCTAGTTGTAGACAATTGAATAGCGGATCGTTTCAAGTCACAAATTTAGATGTACCTTGTAAGGTTCGCTGACCTATGGCAGGTCAAAAGTCAGGCTATGGTTTCAGCGAAGTCAACTTCTAGGGAATCGTTCAATCTGATTGCAACAACGGAGTGTTAGATGAAGCCATACATCTCTGAGATGCTTTCTCAGACAACTCAAATATTGAATGAGCAAGTTACGTGACCAAAGGTCAAGTATAAGGTCAGACCCAAGGTAAAAACCAACCTGCTTCATTACTCTAGGGCCTGCTGTATGGATAGCTTCTGGTGTTCATTCGAAGTTATTGATAGCAGGAACCGCATTATACATCTTCGATGGACTTCTTAGAGGCCAGAATAGGTCATTGATCTGAAATGACTCAGATAAGCATCTTTTTTGGAGACGTACCGCCCAGCGAAAATCTTTGTCGCTTATTCACATGCAAAGCCCAGAGAAGTCTTGTATGATTTTGGTCGACATGAACTTCAAAAGGTCAAGCAAGGTCACTGACCTAAACTGAGCGTGTGCCCTTTTGCTCTGAAACAGTTATCTTGGTTCTGGGGGCACTTTGGAGGCCAACGTTTTAATTGGAATTTTTTTACCTTATTTGACCCGAAGGTCATGACCTAGGAACCTCAAACTTTGACCTAAATGAGATCACGTACAGGTCAACACGCCCTGTTCCAAGATCTCAGGGGGTCTAATTGCCCCCCCCCCTCCCACCCCACCCGAACGAAGGGTATCTAGCCGGCCACCCGGGCGCGTGTTGAAAGTAAGGAGTTCGTGGGTCCGGAGTGCTAGCGATTAATTGTGATTAATTGTGTGATTAATTAATTAACGCGAAATCAGACCAAATATCCGTCCAGCCAAATTTCCGTTTCCCATATTGTGTCTCATTTTGACCCGGACCTATAATTTGAACTCATGATATCGCCTCCATCCCCACGATTATGCTGCTCGATGTTGCTTTGATTTGTCATGAGACGTTACAACAAATAAGTCGGGTCCGAATTTCAGGCACACCAATATTAGGTTCGTAGCCACCATGGGACAGCCCAAATGTCGCGACACTTCACCTCCGCGTGGCTGATTCCAGCCAAGCAGGCTGGTCGCGGCACCAGGACGCCCTAAGCGGAGCGTAAGCCCTCTGACCAGCTGTGCGCGAGGCGTGGCACAAGCCCTCTCATGGCGGCATTTGTCTGCGCTGGGCGTGTGTTGGCGGGGTGCGGCGGCTCGGAGCACATCACTAGATGTTGCTGCAGGCGCGTCCCTCCTCGTCACTGAAGTCGCCTTAGCTGGCGGGTCCGAGCCGTCCTGCAGCGGCGTGTGCTGGTCGGCCGAGGGGACCGCAACGCTGCACAAGCTTTCGCTGATGTTAAGTACACCGACCGCGAACTCCTGGGCCAGGGGGCGGGGGGGGGGGGGGGGGGGAGGGTAGTCGGCGCGTTACCGGGTCGACAGGAGCGGGGAACGGGCGCGTTCCAGCCGCCGACCGCTGGCGACTCAAAAGCGAGCCACGCGTGTGCTGTACCACACTACGGTCATAAGTCGCCTGACGAGCGCAGCACGGATGGAACCCGGCACGGCACGGTCGCAAGGCAACATCCATGCCAGGGGCGAGCACGACACCGACTGGCTTACGGTGAGCGTGACGGCGACGGTTGCCAGTTCCGCGGACTTCCTTAATGCCCGTTCGCTTGCGCCAAATACACAAGGCCGTCAGGTGATAAACATCCGTCTCCTAGCAACCGGGCCAAATGCTACTGGTACCCACGTCACTTCCTTGGAAAACTGCCGTTGGCGGTGCACAGTTTTGTGGCAGCACCATTGGATTGTCAATGACGTCAACTGCGGGCACTTCAACCACTCTTTAAATTGCTTCTTTGATTAAGCGGTAGAGCCAGACATTGTTTGCTGGCAAAACGGTAGAGCAGTAGAGCCCAACATCATCAATTACAGAAATGAAGAGCAGAAGGTAAATATTCATGTTACCTTTACTCCCCCCCCCCCCGTGACAAATTTTGCATAATTTTATTACAGGTCAACTTCATGACATCCCCCACTGATGTTTCGAAACACATCAAGCCAGTTTTGCCTTGTGAGGGCTATATTTGTCATCAAAGCCTGAATAATTTTTGACAAAAATTGTGTTGGAAGTTTTCAAACTGGTGCATGTAAAGGGTAAACGGGGGATCCCAATTACCATGTTTTGTGTTTGGTGGATTAAGATAGCGCGCCAAAACCAAAGTATGAATTCGGGAATCCACATATCATGACATGTGCCCACATATCATGACCACATATGACAAGTGGGTTGTATTTACGTCTGGTTCGGAGATCTCTATGGGCTAGGTCAACGGTGCGGAAAGGTGGTTAAGAAATTTAGACTAGAATAAAAAGGATTTCTTACCAGACATGCAACATCGAGGAAACTAACGGTGGGCTTAGGTGCACCACCCACGCGGATAAACAAGCTATATCTAGGCTCTATATTTCCACTACTATTGAGGTAAGCGAA
>NW_023597034.1:31013086-31070032 GCF_011947565.3 Pollicipes pollicipes | reverse complement strand
GCTGGGACGAGTGCGCGGTGGAGTACAGCGGCCACGGTCGGACAGCGAGGCATTGCCCACGCTCTGGACGGCCGAGGAATCAGCATGTCCCATCACGATCTGCGGACATTTTTGGATTTAGTCGGAGTCCTCTTGATTTGGTGTCTTTATGGATCACCGCCCACGCTAAGCAGCACATATTGCACGAGCCCCCAGCCCCACCCTCCGAGCGTATAATTCTGGGTCAGAGGTATAATTTCACGGCGAAAGCTTAACGTGCCGCAATGCTCGGCACGGTCCACTGTGACGTCACCTAATATTTAGCCGCCCAATATACTGCCACCTGATATACTGCCACCTGATATTCAGCCGCCTGGTATTTAGCCGCCTGATATACTGTCACTTGATATTTAGCCATCCGATATACTGCCACCTGATATACTGCCACCTGATATACCGCCGCCTGGTATTTAGCCGCCTGATATACTGCCACCTGATATTTAGCCGTCTGGTATTTAGCCGCCTGATATACTGCCACCTGATATTTAGTCGCCTGATATACCGCCACCTGGTGTTTAGCTGCCGGGAGCTGCCGCCGGCTGCAGACCATCCCAGTTGGGAGAAAATAGAGCGCCCAAAGCGCTCTCTATTTTTTTCTCTATGTCTCAAAGCCGTGCGGGGATCAGGCCCCCAGACAGGTTGTCAGACATCTGATCCAGTGGCGAATCCTGGGGGGGAGGGGGGGGGGGAGGGGACATGGGGCCGTGCTCCGTCATTGGGCCGAAGACGCACCGCAGTCTCGTGGTGAAGAGGCACCAAAATCCTTATTTCAGGAACGCTTAATCTTTGTCTTCAAGACGCACCAAAGTTCAAAGGCGCCACAAACGGCCCTTTGAACACAAAAAAACCAAAGAAAATTTACTTCTAGAAATGGCGTGGACTAAAGCCAGGAACCATTCTGGCGTAAGATATGCTATCCACTAAAAGATAGGGTTTGAGAATAAAGTGGCCGAAAGCCGGGAACTTCTTGGTGAGATAATCAAGGGGGGGGGGGGCACCAAGTTCTAGGAGGCACCGCAGTGAAGCGCGGCCCCTCCCTTGGCGAAATCCTAGATCCTTCCCTTGTTCTGATCACATACCTGCTGTCTGGGAAGCAGTGTGGTTTTCGTCACTTCTGATTCTGACATGTTTCTCAGTTCAACGACGGTGTTGGCGCTATCAGAATCGCTGATAATATTCCTGTGGCCCATCTGACCGTTCGACTCACTGCCTTCACTCAATCTTGAGGACCTCCCTGTTTGAATTTGCCCGGAGTATGCAGCGCCAGGCAATACTGGGCTGTTCTGATGAGCGGCCTCCACATTGCCGTGTGATAGCCTATCCCTCTTGGTGGCCGGGCGCGACACCGCCCTGTCTTGGGTATAGACCACCGGCAGTGTTTCGACGACGTTAAACTGCCGCACATGTGCATAGGCCGCTGTGGAGAGCGACATTATTTTGGCGCCTCGATCGGAATCAGAGCCGGATTTCGATGCTCTTCCCGGCGCGCGCGCCTTGGCGTCCAAACTGTGCGCCACGTGCTTTACCGGGGAGACGCCCCTCTCCGGCTTGGAGACAACTTGATCTTTGTGCCTGGACCTGTACCTCGCTGGCAGACTTCCGTACTTGCTGTCCGAAATTGGCGCTTGCTCTTCAGCCTCTGGCGTCGCGGTCCTGGTCGCCGCCTCTGCTTGCAAGCTGGACGACGAACTTCGCCTGAATTTACCAATCGCTGTCCGCTCTTCACCAGCAGAGTCGGGACTAGAAGGACCATTGCCGAGCGGTGGCACGACATCCCCCTGCGGGGTCTGGCACACCGATCCAGGAACAGACGCCACGTCTGCATGTCTTCGGGTCAGGCTGAAGGGAAGGTCCCCAGCCGGTAGGTCGCTGTTGCTCTCTGAAACGGTCCAGCCAAAACGTGAGATAGTTTAAGCGTATCCATGCACACGGATAAATAATGGGATTTCGGTGCAGCTGAGGATATCCAAAATCGTTTGTATGTGGGCCCAAGCAATCGGGATAATGCTACCGATTAACCCGATGCATAACACACCCTTATGAATCCTACATACAAAAGAAAGGAGGCCACAGCCTTAATCGTTACCGACCGTTGAGGTAAGCGCATCTTGAACAGCAGTGCGTATACCATCAACTCAGGGGAAATACTGCACAACCACTGCAAGCGTTGGCTTATACTCGCACTATGTAGATCTGAATAAACTCACCTTTGTGTCTGTTTTGCAAATCACCCACAGCAAGTAGCGCGTCGTCAGATGATGCGCTCTGATTCAGGTCCTCGACGCCATGCCATCTCTCGTCCTTCTCCAGAGGCGGTCCGTCGCCATCCAGTCCTGTCCGCTCCCGTCCATCCGTATATTTCTTGTTCCCCTGGCGACGAGGTCTGTCCTCTGACTGCCCGCGACGCACTTCTCTGAATCCCTTCACTTGCCCTCGGGCGTCGCTCCCGACGCCGCGCGTCGCGCAGCCGCCCTCTCCCTCCGCGGCGCCGCGGTCGCCCTCCGCGCCCTCGGCACCGCTCGAGGGGTCTCCTGTGCGACGCTCGCCAGCAGTGCTGTCTGCAAACCGGTAGGCGCCGACAGCCGGGGGCGCGCGAGCGGCCTCGTCGGCGTGACCCCCTCCGTTCCCGTCGGCCAGAGCGGCGCGCGCGACGTCGTCCTTGAGCAGGCTCGGTCGCGATGCGTGCGGCGACGCTGAGCTCGACGCGGGCTCGCACGGCTCGCTGACGGCGCCGCTCCGGCGCGGCGACTGGCCGGCGGGCGTGGGCGAGGAAGCCCCCGAGTCACGAGCGGCCACTTCCCCAGCGCGCGCAAGGTCGTCCGACCCCGCGGCGGACGCGCCTCCCGACTTGTGACAGAACGGCGGAGACGGCGACGCAGCGGGAGCCAGCTCCGGCGGCTGGCGACCACACGGCTCCGGTTCCGGTGGCCTCGGAGCAGCGGGGGCTCGCTCCTCTGGTGCTGGTGGGGCGAGAGCCGGCTCCGGTAAGCTCGCAGCTGCAGTTGCTGATGGAGCGGGAGCCGGCTCCTGTAAGCTCGTGGCTACGGTCGCTGATGAGACAGGAGCCGGCTCCTGTAGGCTCGCAACCGCGGGAGGATCGTCTTCTGGCACTGATGCGTTGGAGGCCCGCTTCCTCTGCGGAACGAAGCGTGGCGCCGGGTCCGGTGCGGTCGGCCGGGCTTCAGCGGGCCCGGGAGTGGTGGGTGGTGGTGGCAATCCCCGGGTGCGCGGTGTCGTAGTCGCTGTAGCCCGCATCGGCAGCACTGGCGGCGCTCTAGTCGGCTCCGGTGGCGGCGGCGCGCGGCGCTTCCTGGCCATAGCAAAGAGGGTCGCGTCGATCTCCAGGTCGTCGTCGTCCTCGAGGCTAGGGGGCGCCGCCCGCCGCGACTCGGGTTGCCCCCGCTGGCGGGGTCGAGGCTGTGACGGCGGGAAGGCCAGGGCGCGCTCCGTCCCTCCACTCCGAAACAGGCCTGCAAGAGAGCGGGGATCCAACTCAACTACAGATATTCGTCTGAGTGGGATCGACCATAGAGTGCGGGCTGAGATACTGGGTCGTTGAGCAGGATGATGACGGTGGAAAATAAGGGGAGGTGGGTTGTTGACTGAGGCTGTTTAGATTTCTGCCAGCTTAGAAGCTTGAACGAAATCTAAACATATCGTGCATTTTAATGCTGTAGGAGCAACGCATAAACATTTGTTTATTTCAAATGCTATACACATACACCCAAGGTCCCGCACGAACGCGTCATCCGAGTGTTTATAATGCACTCGTTTCTGTTAATGCGCTCCCATTGCCGGGCTGGTCCGTCGCCGAGTTTGTGTCGATTGTCTGTGTTCCTGTATAACACTGCTGTGTGAGATACGTTGCTGTCCCGAGTCACCTGGCCAGGTACGCCCCTGTCCTGTCCCGGTCCACCTGACTGGGTGCGTCGCTGTCCCGGCTCACCTGGCCTTGATAAGTCCCTGTCCTGTCCCGGCTCACCTGACTGGGTACGTCTCTGTACCGACTCACCTGGCCAGGTACGTCCCTGTCCTGTCCCGGTCCACCCGGCTGGGTATGCCTCTGTCCCGACTCACCTGGCCAGGTACGTCCCTGTCCTGTCCCGGTCCACCCGGCTGGGTATGTCTCTGTCCCGGCTCACCTGGCCAGGTACGTCCCTGTCCTGTCCCGGTCCACCCGGCTGGGTATGTCTCTGTCCCGACTCACCTGGCCAGGTTCGTCCCTGTCCTGTCCCGGTCCACCCGGCTGGGTATGTCTCTGTACCGACTCACCTGGCCAGGTACGTTCCTGTCCTGTCCCGGTCCACCCGGCTGGGTATGTCTCTGTACCGACTCACCTGGCTAGGTACGTTCCTGCCCTGTCCTGGCCTGCGCGGTTGGGTACGCCCTGTACCAAGTCACCTGGTGAGGTTCGTCTCCGTCCCCGTTCACCCGGCGAGGCTCATCCCTGTCCCCGCTCACCCGGTGAGATTTGCCCCTGTCCTGGCCCACCTGGTGAGGTTTGCCCTGTCCCCGCTCACGCGGTGTTGCTCGTCCCTGCCTCCGCTCACCTGGTGAGGCGCGTCCCTGCCTCCGCTCACCTGGTGAGACGCGTCCCTGCCTCCGCTCACCTGGTGAGGCTCGTCCCTGTCTCCGCTCACCTGGTGAGGCGCGTCCCTGTCCTGATTGGCGGAGGATCGTGTGCGGCGTCGCTCCTCGCGCCAGTCTCAGAGCGGAACCGGACGTGGGTTTCACTGGAGGCCGCTCGGACGCGCGCTGCTTTCGAAGGGCGACCTCGGCCTCGGAGCTGGGGAGTCGGCCACCAGCCGCGGCTGCCGACCCAGACGGATGCTCCGGACCCGCCGTTGACTCCGCCGATGACAACGTGCTCGTCCGGCTGGCGGCGCAAGCGGACCGCTGAGTTTCCAGAGAGGTGCCCTGAGTTCGAGGTGCCCTGAGTTCGAGGTGCCCTGAGTTCGAGGTGCCCTGAGCTTTAAGTGTTCCAAGTTTGGGGCACACTGAGCTTGAGGCGTTTGAGGTCTGAGGCAATGGGCCATCTGCGACTCGTTCGGCATGCACCGAGGGACGATCTGTGATTACAGCTTCCCACAACCTAAGATTTAAGCAAGAACAGCTTCGGCTGTTGTGATCTTCCAGTGATTGCAGAGGGGGACATTGGGAAAATACGTCTTTTGGGGAACTTGTTGGCTATATAGCCACAGTTCAGGGTTGTCGACAGGTACACACCGATCTGCAAATAAATCAATGGATACCAATCTCTTAAAACAATCACCGCCGCTGACTACCGTTCACCGTCAGCCGTCAGCTTCAGCGCACGGCATACGGAATCAGCCGCAGCTTCTCCAGCGTGCACCAAAGGCTGAACACGACGTGTACGCGATCAACGCCGGACTCGGCTCATGTCTCGCGATGCGTTGTAGCGACTATTGAGGAGCATTTACAAAGAAGAGAACTTGTGTTGCCTAAAGCAGTTTTTCACTTAAAAGTATACCAATAGTCATGAGTGGGCTTCATTCACCATATCTGATGCTTACCTCAATATCTTCAAATGTGAAACATTCCCATTAAGCATTTTAACACACGTTCGGGTGGGAACCAGTTTGCACCCCCACTTCCGACATAATTTTCGGGCGGTGTGGCGTGGCCGACCTATGGCAAGTCCGAATTAGGCCGAGGCATCTAGGTTAAAGGTAGTTGCATGAGTAGACCTCAGGGCTGTTCGGCCACACATCGTGAGTTTGACCTTGTTTGACCTTAATGTTTAAGAAGGCCATCACCAAGAATCGTGTAACTTTGTCATAAGTGAGTTCACATACAGTTTTACCTGCCCAATGTATTTTGCGCCTCTAGATCCTTAGTTTTTTACATCTCGGGGGGCCAAATCACTCCCCCCCCCCGGCCCCCCCTATTCCATCGGATTCAAC
The DNA here is from genome assembly GCF_011947565.3 of Pollicipes pollicipes. Lineage (NCBI taxonomy): Eukaryota > Metazoa > Arthropoda > Thecostraca > Pollicipedomorpha > Pollicipedidae > Pollicipes > Pollicipes pollicipes. The sequence continues at coordinate 31,064,069 of NW_023597034.1, read as the reverse complement.
CAGCCGCCGCCAGAGCGCGTGTTGAGGCACTGCTCAGTGTTTTACAGCACCGACTACCACACCGTACAACGCTGAAAAACCACCCAGATGGTGTCGGTGCTTAAGTATAGGTATAAAGTGGGCAACAATTTCTTAAATATCCACGTGTTTCTGTAGGAGACCACGGGGAGCAGACCTGGTGTTTGAAACGGTTTAAGACATATGCTCGTATGGAAAAGAACTGGACACTGACACTGACATACCTCGTCTCTCCCTGAATCTTCTGTTTGCTCTTTTTAAGCGTCTCATGTCCTCCGCATTTTGTCGGTATTTTCTCACCGACTGCGGTCACGAAGAAGACAGTACTTTGGATGTTTTTTTGGGCGCCAATATCAGCGACATTCGCAGTCTCTGTCATTGAGCCAACCACACATTTCCATTGGGCGGGCGGTAAGCCACCACATAATCAGGGTCATTTGCTTCATCGCCACGGCTGTCTGCCTCACATGATAATCCGGCAGCTGGGGGGGGGGGGGGGGGGGGGGGCAGCAGCGGCGGCAGTACTGGCTAAGCAGCTGTCACCGGCAAGACTGGTTGAGGTTTTGCACGGCTGCACTGTTAACACTAGTTCACTGGCTTCCTATACTAATATGCTGGTATACTGGCTCACTGGTTCTTGTTCCATGTTCCTCAGCCCACTGATTGCGCCACTCACACCGTCTTTTCGTTTCGGGTAGATTGCAGCACTGGGGTAAATCCGATGACCTCATTAGCTACCTTGCTGACGCAGCATGTTTGGAGAAACGCTTTACTCAGATATCTTGCCCTTCCATATCTCTTACTATCACGGTCATTGCGCTACCCACAACCTTATCACACGACGGGAACGATCTGGAAGGTAGGTCACGTGATTTAATGGCAAATTGGGATGAAGTAGCATCACCACGTTTCAAAGCGGTGCGCCTTCCTTGGCACCACCAGTACTGAACAGCTTGCTCCGTGTCGGTCTGGACCTAACGACTCTTTCCCCAAGCGAGGACAAGGCCGGGATACGTGACTGCCGATTGACAGCGATTTGTCGGACAGTGATTTGTCGGAGCCAATGAGTCAGTGGTGCTCCCTATGCTATCCAAAGGCCCACAGTGCCCAACAGGGGGTCCCGTGTTAACAAAGGAGACCGAGTCAGACGGGGTCGGTGTTGGAGAAGGCCTGAAGAGCGGCCGCTAGGGCCAGTGTCCCCGTGTGTTCGGGAGTGACAATCAAGGGCCAGACTGGAAGACTGAAGGGCTCCAGGGGCTGACTGTATGCCATATTGAGGCCCCCCAACCGTAGAGCCGTGATCTTAAACTTCACTCAGAAGGCCTCCTGCACGGATTGGGTACCCCTGGGGCAGTCAGCCTCTGGGACCCTGGACAATAAACCTCTATTTCCGAATCAACGCACAAAAGTTGGCCATATAAGACGTATGGAGTGGGGCTCTCCGACAAAACGTTCAAAAATGATCGGGCTAATAAACTTCTACATGCTATCTTATGCGCACGTACTTTCCGTACGAAATTTGTCACTGAAGAACACTTATTTACGAGAATCTGCCCACGGACCTTTACGTGCACAATCATTTTCGTTACATGCTTTCTCCCAACAAATAATTAAACATGCAAACTTTATGTTTAACGAACCTTCTTCAATGCGAACTTTTGACGTGGCAAGCGTCTCACACTACGTACCTGACCCCACGCGAAGCTTTCCACTTGTACTTTTGTCCGTAACCGGTTTTAAAAAGTAAAGTGGTGTTTTACGTTATTAAAATAGCTTTACGTAATGCGTGCCAGACGGCCATAAGCCAGCATATCAACGGGCTCGCCCCTTACCATAGGTCGAGGCGGTGCGAACCAGATGGCCTGTATTCATCCAAGCAGCCGGGCCCCTATTTTGAAAAAGTACGACCTTCAATGAAACTGATGAGGCAGGGATTGAATATGCACGCCCTAAACAGAAATCCGTTCCGGTGGTCGTAGTTATCAAACGACTCAGACAGATATCGGCTATCAAACGGCTTTTAAACGGCTATCAATCTCAGCAGCTAATAACAACCAGACTCACTTTTAACGTCTCTCCTACTTTTGATGACCTAGAGCTTTTAAACTGACGAAAAATAGTTTGTTTTAATCAACGTAACACTTTTACATGTCAGTATCATCTTCGTCTCAAAGTAGTGATCGTAATGAGTTCTCATTCCCCCTAATGACCAAAGAAATGAACTATCTTTACCTCCCAGGATTACAAATCGTTCTGAGAAATGCCAACCGTTTACTCTCTCCCAGTTCGGGAGGCACGGCCGATTAAGTATGCGGAATAAGAAAAGGGTTCTGTGGGATCCACTTGTTCCCTTCCATCTAAGGCCAGGAGACTAATTTAAAAATCCTACCCAGACCGGTATTCGTGAGAAAGCCCGTTTTGCCTCAGACCCTGGATTTCATTGCCCCCCGCCAAAAAAACCCGAAATCTGTGGCGTCGCTCCTGGAGGGTGGAGAAGTGGCAACTGCCTGCTTTGTTCCCCCCCCCCCCCCTCCCTTTTCCGCTGCCCCGGTGACAGGCCTGTGCTATTACTCATACTGAGATCATTACGGGCATAGATTGCTCCACTTCTGGCTTTGGCACGCGAGGTTGGCCGTGATGCACGGAGAACCCGGATAGGCAAAAGGGTTTTTCAAAGTTCATCGACATTTACCCACCAACCAAGCAAGACAACGACACAATTATCACGCACGTCATGAGTTTGCATTACGGGTATGATGCCTTGAAAAATGCGCTTCGGTGGAATCGACGGCGCCATTGGGCCACCACATTTTTGCTTTTTGTAATTTGCCATATAAACCATTAAGGGGTGTAGAATCGGGAAATGAGCCGGGAGGGCTGAGCAGAAAATAATGCCAAAACATTCCCTGAAATACGTCAACATACAGGGTACTCTACGGATTTGGATCACTTTCTTCCCAAAGTTTGGGGAGTGGGCTTGAGCCCAAGTAGGGGGGGGGGGGGGGAAGGCTGCATGCTCTTGAACTGAAGAGGAAACTGAAAACCTGCTAGTCCCGCGATGTGAAACTAAAATTTTTGACTGCTGCCTCTCGGCTTTTACGAAAGGCAGGAACGTGCAGCCATTAATAAGAATAATTTTTGGTCTCTAGGTACTATGATAAATGTTTGATAGCAATTCGACATGAATATTTAGCTTGACGCTGTAGCAGACTTGCTTGATTACTAGACATAATATAACAATTCGAAATACACTGCGTCTCGGCATTTAGGTATCAACAATCTTTACATTTTAAACGGTGAATGTCAGTCGTGTGGAGATACTGCTCTGATGATTCTTTAAGACCGTTTACACCTTAGGCTACAACATAGCACATTGATCGACACTACTTAAATGCGCCGATACCAACTAATTTCACAGATTTCAGTATCCTTTATAGAACATTCGGAACTAAGGTAACCCAAAACACAATGATCAAAATGCTCACCGACAGTTAAGCCCACGTGATTGTCATCCCATCGTTTCCTCCCGACGAGCGGTTAGCTCACGCCTCCTGCTCGCGTCCTGCCGTCAGTCACGACGCTGATGCCCTCACTATTTCCCTCGCTGCGTACCTCACTGCATTGCTTTGTTTGCTGCGATGAAACTGAACAACGCGCCAGCCATCGTCTTGAACGCTATGCCTGAGAAGTTTTTACGGTCTTCATATGAAAAGTCAAAAGGTCAAGTCGTCCCCCTTCGGAAGGGTTTCATGACCTGGAAGGCGCTTTCGGTCTTGGCGGAGCCAAGCAAGCCGTATTGAATGATGCTGCCATTGACCAGCCATTTATAAGTGTGGAATTGTCCTTGGGAGAGGACGTCGACCGTGTGCGAGGGGCAGACCAGCTTTCCGCAGTTTCGGAGGTCCGTGAAGGTCCGTGAATCCAGCCTGGATTGCTCCACGCCATCCTACGCTCTGCCCACCTTCATGTGGATCGGCCGACTCCCAGGAAATCTCCTTGTCGACGGAAAGGCAGAGGCAGGGCTCATAGTTGCACACTTTGAAAACCAAAAGTTCAGGTGGCCGATGGTCTGCTCGGTCCCAAACCACTAAACAGGAATGTCATGTGATCAAATGCAACTTTTTCTAAACTGTAAGCCCTATTCCTGTCACAAAAACAACAAACATGATTGGTTTTCTTTTCTCACACTATAATCTGATGAACAGCACCGATATTTATCGGCTTGAACACCGATGGGTCCGGTCCAGAGCGTGACATCGCCGCTGTTAAACCGTGAAGTAGGGCCTCGCCGGCATCAAGAATCTGGTTGAGTATCTTGCTCGGGTCATTGGCTGCGGAGCCGTCAGAAACGATTCATAGCATGCCCGTCACAGGTAAATAACCGAGCGTTTTTCGATCGGGGTCAATCATCTAGCTCGGAGGACAAGAAATGCTAAGTTACCCACCGCAGCGGAGGGCTCTAATCCCTGCAACCGTCATCATGAGCCGCCGGGTACACCTGTCACGGGTTCAGAGGTCAGCGCACGGTGAACCGTCGCATGCCGTCCACGCTATCTGCTGCTCGTCCGGAGTGCATTCTGACCACTAGTCCGCCGATAGCGCCGTAGGCAGCGCGCCGTGGCAGCGCGGCGGCCGATCCTGGGGCCCGCCTCCGGCTCCAGCGGCGCCAGCCACCCGGCCACGGCACGCATGACGTCACCGACCTGCCGGGACGGCCCGCTGGAGCCCAGGTCGTAGAGGCTGGCGCTGTCGGAACTCCTGCGGGAGCCCTCCGAGGCACCGCCGGAGAGCCGGGGCCGAGCCGACACGGGCGCATCCTGCGTGGTGCGGACCCCGCCGTCGTAGGCGTCGGTCGCAAGCTCGCTCCGGCAGCCTCCCCCTGGCTGACCTGACCCTGTCGGCTGTACGGCGTCGCTGGTGACGGCACACGACCGGAGGATCAGGGGCTGGTGCACACATCCTTGCCGAGTCTGGGAACCTTGGGCAGAGTGCGAGTCACAGTAGGGTGTGACTGTGAACGCACGAGCTGTTACTGCTGCAGACACAGGCCATAAACACGAAGGGTGCTTCTTTGGTTCTGGTTCTGGTTCTGTGGTTCTGGCAGTTTTGCCGCAACATGTTTCGACACCTGTAACGCGTGGAGGTCATCGGACAGGACTCCAAGGGGCATGCTAGGGTTATCCTCGCACTTCAAACATATTTTCCCACCGTGCACCTCAGTGTCCACGATGTCATACAAGCAAAGTACCCGAAACGATGACGCGCTGAAAGCCAGAGGCCAGAACGAGCGAGGCTCAAAACACCGCCAGGGTCAAACCGCACATGGCCCACGGATAATAGCACAAATGCGACAAGAGCTGCCGGTGGAGCCCGAACGCAGCCCGGCGCAACAGACAGTTCACTCCACATCACCTCCAGAGTCAGAACAGACGGTCAACTCCACAGTCACCTCCAGAGTCAGAACATCAACTCCACAGTCACCTCCAGAGTCAGAACATACATCAGTCACTCACAGTCCACCTCCAGAGTCAGAACATACAGTCAACTCCACAGTCACCTCCACCTGTCGAGGCGGCGCCGGCGCCGGTCGCCTCCTCCGACGAGGCTCGTGGGCGCGCCGCAGGGTGGCGCGGGCGGCGTCGCGCTGCCGACCTCGGACGCATCCGGCTCGGACAGCGACTCGGCACCGTCCAGCGACATGTGACGGCTGGTGGCGGCTGGAACAGGGAAGACCTCTTCAGCGGCCACGTGGGTCGCACGGCCGGCTCGCGCGCTTCTGTTGCGCGTCGGAAACGGCGTGTCCGTCTCACTGCAGGTCATGTCACGACCGGTGTTGCCTGTGGACGCGACATGCGTGGCAGCCACCGACACTGTACGATAATCCCAGCCAAACAAGTGTTGCACTTCAGCAGATTGTAGGGTGGAAATAGTCGCGAGCACGGTCTGAGCTGTGCTGACATCCGCCCGTGAAATACCCATCGTCACATCCGCTAAATTTACCCAGCTAGATTCAGTGCCGGTCGTGAGCCGCTGGCACTGGATCTTTCATTCCGTCGTGCACTAGTTCGACAGCCATGCCCGCACTGGGTGTTTATTTGAACATTGGGAGCGCTGAGATCGGACCGCCATGGCTGTGGCCCCTGGGACTCGACTGGGCATATAACAGAGCTACTACGTCGTTCGAGAAGATGGCTCCGGGTTCCCCATCTAGCGCCGGTTGTGAAACAGCCGCCATAACTCTTGGTAGACAAAAGTGTCATGGGCGCGGACCTCGCTCGGCATGTAGAGCTTCAAGGATTGAATTGCTCCGACTGGGAGAAAAAACCTCGGTTTTCTAGCGGCATTTGCAAGGCGCGAAGTTGGTGACCAGTGGCTTTGCTCTGGAGCTGCCCGCCATCGTCTGAACAGGGCAGCACGGGGTCCGAGGCGGATATTCCAGATTCGGGGCTCGCGAAGAGAGACATTTGGTCTTATACTGATGCCTGGACAGCACATCTGGAAGCGTGATGAGGGCGTATTGCTTGCGTTTATTTTGCCGCGAGAAGCCTGCCAGAAGACCTTGGCCCCAATTGGTATAACCGTAACGTAACTACACCTTCGAGGCTGCGAGAGTCCAGTCTACCTTAAGGCCGTGTCTATATTGTCGAATCTCAGGAATGTCCCAGCTTCCCAACTGTCACTGGCGTCCAGGCCACGCAGTCCCAGTGCTAGTTGCACCCATGTGCGATAAGTCGCACAGTCATGCAACATGAGATCGTGCCGCGCTTGTCGCCTGAAGGGCACAGCGGTCACGTGAAGTCGATGCTGACAATCCGAGCGTGGCATCGTGGCAAGGGTTATCAAATTTATTGGTCCGGGTTGTCGGGAGCCTTCTCCAACTGCATTGTTTCAGAACGAGAGGACGATTGTGAACCCCGAAAGCATCTTTCCAGTCCCAACGATGCGCAACTGATAAAGTCTCAGCTAAACGCAGCAACTTTCGATTCCAATCACCGTAACGCCATGCCATGAATACCGCGTCACAATCCTGTAGCTCATGCTAGTTACTGGCAGGACGCGGTCCGGCTTATGGAAAGGCGGACAGCTTTCTGCTGAGTGGATGAAAAGTATATCTTTCACTAGTCCTATACATGTTTGTTTATTTTGTGCTCATCCCCGCAAAATGGGAGGGGCGGAAAACGGACCCTCGTCTATTACATAAAGGTTCATATTAAGGCTGAATAGAAGTAGATATATCAGACAGAGAATAACCCCATAGGTATTGCGACGGTGCACCAGAGCCCTAAGCCACAATACTGGAGGCGCCCTTTGCCTGATGAGGTACGCTAGGCCACCCCGATGTAGCTCGCTTCACATAACTGCACCGACACCACCCAGTACCGGCAATCCAGTACCATCAATCCAGTACCGTCAGTTCAGTCCCGTCAATTCAACCGTCAATCGTCCGCCCTAGGTCAGAACGGTATGTCTCAAGTCTTGTGTTCGAATTTGAGCCCAATTTGCAAAAGCAAAGACTTCCTACAACAGAGCCGTGCTTCCACACGTGTTAAGGCTGCCGTCTCGAATCACTCTTCACCTGACATCTACTATCATGCTGGTGCACACCAACAGATTCTTTAAGCACTTAAGGTCCGAAGTCCAGCGGTCTGAACATGGCCCATTTTCCTAAGAACCTATTTGACACGGCGTGACTAAATTCCAACTCCCTTTATGCTCGAGAAAAGGGGCGTAGGCGAGTGGAGTTTGGGCAACCTCTCAGTGGCGTGAGGGGGGGGGGGCACGTGGGTCCGCTCTGAGGCCCCGAAAGGGTCAGCAGGGTTGGCCGGATGTCGTATTAGGGTTCTCAGTCCTGCGGGACGGGCCCTGAAATGCTAGTCAGGGTGCCCTTTATGCCGATTAGGGGCCCCTTGAGTCGATGGGGTCCCTATGTCGGGTCAGTCACCATCAGTACCGAACAGTCGGCTCCGTGTCGGTCCGAGCCTCAGGGCCCACTTTCCAAGGAGGGACAATGATGCAGTCCGCGATTTAGACTGGTCGCGGCCGCTGAAACATCAATAAGGAGCCCCTTCTGTGCTGGACAGGGCCCCACGGTGCCTGACAGGAGGTCCTGTTCTTAAAAAGGCCCCGATTTGCCTAAGAGAGTGCTCGAGGTACCCGAAAAGAAGTGTAAAAGGCTCCCGGACCGACGATAGGGGGCCCGATTTGATGTTCCGAAGGGCTGGCCAGAGGTTGTCCCCTTCGCCGATCGAGGCCCTCTGGGGCGATAAGGGCCTTCATTTCGGTTAGGTTTCATCAGCACTAAACCAGCCGGTTCTCAGCGCTCGTCCGAACCGTTGGGCCCTATTTTTCAAGTAGGGACAAAGCCGTCCCCCAATGCTTTCAATCGGTCGGGCCCCTTAACCATTCAGACGGTCCTGTGTCGGCCAGAGAACAGAACAGGGACACGGACCAGGCCCCGAATGCCAGAGGGCATCTCGCGTGCTATTATGTTATTTGAGGGCCCGGACCGCAGCACTGGGAACCCTGATACGACATCCGACCAGCATTGCTGGCCTTTCAGGGCCTCAAATCAGCCTCAAATCGTGAAGATATGAGAACGCACGACGGGGGTGCACAATGAGACAATGGCAAGACATCGTGTTAGCCAGGAGCTCCAGCGCTGAATGCCCCCCCCCCCCCCCCCCCCACCCGTTTCAACCAAGGTTCGTTAACACGCGCTCGGGTGGGCGGGGTCGAATTGATCCCCCGAAGGTTTTCCCAAATGGTTTCCGAACGGCGCACCGTAGCCACGCCAAATGTTGCACAGCTGTACACAATTAAATAGCGGATAGTTTGGCATCACAAATTTAGGTGTAGCTTGCAAGATCATTGACCTATGGCAGGTCAAAGTCAGGCCATGGTTTCAGCGCAGGCAATTTGTAGGGAATCATTTAATCTGATCCGACAACAAGATGTTAGACGAAGCCATACATCTCTGAGATGCCTTCTTAGGCAACACAACAGTTTAATGAGCAAATAACATTGACCTAAGGTCAGGTATATAAAGGTCTCACCAAGGTCAAAACTAACCTGTTTTGTTTCTCAAGGGCTTGCTTGTGTGGGATAGCTTCTGGGTGCTCATCTCGAATTTACTGATAGCAGGAACAAAACAAGGTCACTGACCTTGGTCAAACTGGTCAAACAAGGTCACTGACCTTGAAGGAGCATGCAACCCTTTGCCTAGAAATGGTTATCTAGGTTCTGGAGGCATTTTGGAGACCAGCCTGAAAACTTCATCTTGTTTGACCTTTTTGACCTGAAGGTCTGACCTTAGAACCTGAAACTTCGACCTAAGTGAGTTCACGTACAGGGTAAATTTTCACCCTGTAAATTTGGTGTTTCTAACTTTCTTAACTTTCCAAATTTACAGGGTGTTCACGTACACCCTGTAAATTTGGTGTTTCTAACTTTCTTAGTTCCCCAGATCTCAGGGAGGGGGGGGGTCAAATTGACCCCCCTCCCGAGCGAAGGGTATCTAGCCGGCCACCCGGGCGCGTGTTGAGCTGAAAGCTGAAGGCTGAAGCCCGGGCTGAAGTCGAGTGTTTTTTCCAATCGTTGAACCCCTGCGGCAATAAGTGATACTTTTACGCCAATAAGGCTGCTGGGTTGATCCAAGGCCAATTTCTCGGCTGAGAGGACCTCCCGCATCAGGGGGGGGGGGGGAGGACCAATGGATCCCTCTCAGCGCCTCCGGGTGACCAGGTTACTCCTTCACGTGTTGCCAGAATGGTAATCGATAGACATCCCGCCATGGGACGGAACAACTATTCAGCCCCTGATCAGGAAAGATAATGTCTCCCTAGTGTTTCTACACATGAGGTCTCTGGCTAAGAAAAATACCAAGTAATGGAAAAGATCTTTGTTTGGCCGAGGACGCTCATCTCTTTACAGAATCGACTATAGAAACAACTTACATGGCGGGGCTGTGAGCCAATCCGTTTGCAAACCTTAGGAGCAGTGACACCTACTGCCGGGGTTGCGGTTTCCATCAAACCGGTTAGCGTTGTCTGGTAAAGCTGACACCGAGCGACGGGCGCCATGTGCCAAATACTGTCGTCCTAGCTCATACCGGCCGTCTGGAAATACTGCTTCAGAAACTCTTTCAAACTCAATTCTTGCCATTTAATGATCAGACTGTGACTTTTATTTCACCTACATAATTTGGAGGGTGTAAATAGTTGAAAGGTCACATGGGCAAGAAAATGAAGATTTTACCTTTACTTTACCAGTTTCTCCACCAGAGCCTAATACCAGTTTGCGGTGCTGTGAAGCTCATCCGTTCCTTTTATTAATCTAAAAATCGTAATGGCAAGATACATGCCCTGGCTTCCTTTCAAGAATACAACTGATGTGTTTCAGCGTTCAGAGCTACTTTTTCAGACACGTCATCACTTTCGTCAATCCATCGACCGCCGCCTAATATCAGCGGGCCAGCACGGCGCGGCTCACGGAGACTGCAACACCAGATGTCTTTTCTGTTTCAGAACTTGCCAGCGCAGGTATTCATAACAAAGTTATAACTTATTTTCACGTCTCATGAAAACAAGTTTTAACGAGCTATGTGTATATGTATAAAGGTTCGTGTATGCGTCGTTGGGAGGGAGGCAAAACCAATCTCGGAGGCGAATATCTTTCTGTGTTGTCACTTGCACTTATACTGAGCATTCTGAGGCGGTTGAGGTGGCGCTGCACTCCCGGAGCTCATACCCTTGAAAACATCTTGCATGGGTATTAAATAAGCGGTTGCTACCCGCGTGGCATTTCCTTTGAGCCGGGCTGGGGAGCATACTGCTTCATAGCGCTGCTTAAAAAATTGGTTTTGGGAAACAAATCGTCGTGGACTTGATGCTTGGGTCCACTTACAACGTCCAGCGATACACTTTGTCTCTGAAAACAGCTCTGCTTTCTTGAGATACACTTTCGGAGCGTTTACGACCTTACGCGTTTTAAAAGAATCGGTGGCTCACGCCCTTCATCAGCAGTGGTAGTAGCTAGTAGTGCTTAATCGCAGGCAATACACATCATGCATGGCTATTATGACTCCGTTATCATACAAATGCACATAACGGAAACATGCAGGATAGACATGATGAGCTAGGATACGCTCGAAACTCTTTAAAAATGCCACCTTGCATAAAATGGACACCCTACTTTATTCAATGAAGGAAACCAACGCAGTGCCCCATTTGATCATTCCTAACGACAGCCTTATCCTGAAAAACTGACGTGAAATTGGTGGACGTTGGAAATTAAGGAGCCCCTTGCCCGGAAGGAAATAAGAGATCTAATTATTGTTGAGTAGACTGGGTCGAAATGGGCTTAAACGAACAAGGTCATCCCATGTTTGCCAGGGTCGCGTTCCGTCTGTTGTCAGCACGTTTGTCAGCTGGAATGCGTGACGTCACGCGTGCTGACGGTGCGTTCGATGAGTGGGCTGACAGGAAAGTTTTTTAACTTTACTTTCCCTTCTTCCTTTACCTTTTACTTCAGGCCTCGCACTAACTCTGGCTGACAACCAACAAACTACGTACCAAGTGGTGTTGGGAGGTGTGGCTTCTGCTCCGGTATAACCATCATCTATCTCATCCGAATGTTGCGTGCTTCTTCCCATTTTCGATTCATTTCAATTTTTTCCCTCTCATTTCAAATGTTTACTTATAACGGTACTAATTTACTGGGCAACACAACCACACACCACACCAATCACTGTCACTAATCTTTCTACGGTTACCCAGTAGCATTTCAATTCAATTTAGTATATCTATCTCACGCCGCGTTTCACCCAGAATTAGAGACAAGTGCCCCACCACACCCAACGTACTCGCCAATGCGAGAGCTACGAAATGAAACCCCCCGCTTCGGTCAAAGCGATTTTAAACTGGATAGTGCTTTCTCCCCATGCTGACAGGCTGACAAAAATTATACCATGAACGTCCGCCAGCGCGTGACGTAACAGGCCACGTGACTTTTGGTGACGTGACGTGATGTGGTGCAAATACTGGGGCCGTGATTTGTGCTGACAAACGTACTGACGACAGATCGGAGGCAGCCCTGAGACGTTTATCTTTTGAGAATGGATTAGTGAAACAAATTATATCAAAAGGTTTGAACATACCCGCCCGCAATCCAGAGAGCAATGACAACGATGGCCTGGGCTGCAGTTTCCGTATGAGATAGATAGAAATATAGAAATTCTATCTTTACGCTTACAGTTCAGCCACCAAGATTCCAGCCCTCACTCCGCGGTGCTTTAAGGGCTAATTTGTTCCAATCAACAGTGCAAAAATCGCACACGTGACAAATGCGCCTAGACCGCTTCTAAATGTAAGATTCGATGTCATGAGGCGTTCAAAGATACTTCTTTCAGAAGCGTTATCATTTTCGTCCACCCGTTGACCGTGGCTCAGTATTAGCTGCTGGGTAGAGGCTGCCCGGCCCATGGAGACTGCAACGCCCGGCGTTGAGGTTTTGTTTCAAGATTTTCGAGTGCGCATACTTAAAACTACGTCACATAACTTGTCTTACTAAATTTCAGAGGCGTTGTCATTTCCGTCCACCGGCGGGCCACGACTAAAAGTTAGCCACTGTGCTAACGCTCCGCGAACTATGGAGACTGCAACGTCTGGTTATGCCTGTAGAGGTTTTTGTTGCTAAAATTTGCGAGCGCGCATGTTAAAAAACCGCGTTACGTAAATTGTATCACTAATAGGTTCTGACTGAATGTTGAACATTTCCGGACAAACATGCCTTGTCGATGGTAATACACCTTGTTGATTACTTGATCTGTAATCAATTTTCATCTTCGAATTTAGATCAAACATATCGATCTACAATCTACTTTCGCGATGTCCTTAATAATGTCTTCAGAACCCAGATAAAAACAAATTCTGACAAAGGTTCTGAGTTCTATCGGTTTAGAAAGGCTCCACTAAACCATTGTGAATCAAGCGTGCCGGTGATTTATTCCCTGCGGTCGTTCATCGCCTAATTTCTGTAGTTTATTGACTTCAAAATGCAAACAGAATTGAGCTCACAGCAGTTTCTGGTTTCTGTTCTGGTTACAAGTTAGAAATAGCAATAAAACGAAGAAAATCGTGTCCCTCGTTAACAAGTGAGCTATATCCGGGGATTTCTTGGGGGTTTACCATAAGAGGGGCTTTTGCCAACCCTGTGTTTCCCCTTGGCAACGCTCTGGTAAGCCCCTGCCTGCACAAAAACTGATCAAGTCGTCTGTGTGGAATGATAGGTAATGTTATGTCAGTGGGACCAATTCATACCTAAGGCGGGCAACTTCCTGAAGGTTTTTTTCTGCGGTTGTGTGGTGAAAGGGAAAATATTTGGAAAAAGATGCTCTTGCAGGTGTCCAGCATATGTTTCACACACCAATAAGTAGTAATGCTGATCCAGAAACACTCAACAAAGCAGCTATGCGATCAGTTCGCAGTCAGTCATGCGGGAGATAGCTGCACCTGGGCAGTGGCCACCGACGGCGGAAGGGAGCAGGGCCAAGATAAAGAACATATAACAGACGGGCCTTCATTATGTGACTTGATTTTAAAAGAGAATCTTCAGTTTAATGGCTTTTGTCACACTGTTTTTGGTAGCTTCAAGCTTCCAAATTTGCTTCCGCCTAAAATGCTGCGACAAGTCTTATCCCTTGGAAGGCAGCCAGCGAAATGAAGACGCATGACAAATCGGTCGCACTGTGAGCCATCGATTCATTTTCAAAATTCTCATCAGACTATGTCCAGGCCGTATTTTAGTACCTACTCTGTAAAGGCATACGCCTCTTCAATGATCTAGAATGCCTACCCCTCCGTGGAAATTCGCCCCCCGCGAAAGACGGTGTTAAAATGGACGACAAATCTTGGGAAACTGGCTAGGCTTACTTGCCGAATGACATACATGAGTCGAATAAGCAAGATTGTGTACCAGTGAAAAACAGCTCCAGATGCATATCTAGCATAGCTGCCATGACATCTGAATAAAGGACGATAACAGTCTCCGTCTTTTAGTCCCACTCCCCCACCACGGCCATCCGGCTCGCTTTGTGTGTCATTGGGGCTTTACGACGTACTCACCTGCTGAGGCTATATGGCGTCGCCTGCCTCTCACCCTGGCAGGAGGGGCGGGCACCGCGGGGAATCGAACCCCATACCTCTGGTTTCCCAGATGTGCAGTGGTTAACGCAAAGGCGTTAACCACTACACTACCGGCGCTCCGGGCTCGCTTTCCAGAGGAGTTCCTGAAATACACCCTGAATTTGACCCCCAACTTTTTGAAACGTTCTTTCGTTCGCGACAGCGGGGACGTCAACTATCACAGTAACAAAGCCCTACCCTGGACATATACGCTCAAGGCACACCAAACTAGATGCCAGTATGCCCAGAATGAGACAGTTGACACGTTCGTATAACTTTCATGGCGGGGTGGGTCTCGTCGAATCTCCCTCCCCATCATTTGGTGTTTTGAAGAAAAAAAAAACAGCGATCTGGGACGAGGATTGATCCTCACTTGGTGTTGAGACGTGTGAATGGTGTAACCCTGAGCTCCCATTTGCACGCTCCCTGATCTCAGGTCCCATTCGTGACCGTTCATCACAGCACTAACGTGCACTTGCCACGTCCATGTACGCCTTGGAAGCCAGGAACATGGCCACTCACCCACTGCTGGCAGGCCGCCAAACCGCGACGTTTGGGCAAGGACGGCTCCTGCTCCGCTTGTGCCGTCTATGACTGCGCCGTGCTTCCCTGCTAACGTCAATCCGGAGCGAGGAACGGCCGGGCCGGCCGCGGCCACTCTCCGCAGGTTCGCGCCCCTTAGCGCAGCGGTCGACGCCAGGCCGGTACCGTCCCGAAGCGCCGGCGCGGCACGTGACGCCGGCCCGATCTGCGACGAAGTGTGGTACGCGGCCCGCCCGCCGCCGCCAATCTCGCAGCAGATAGGCAGTATCAGGAGCCGCGGCATCACCCTCGCCGCCGAGCGGCCCGGGACCTGCCGCCGCTAGGTCTCGGGCGTTAGCAAGGTAACCAGGGTGTCTGTTCTGTGGACAGGCCTGTAGTCTCTGCCTCCCTGCTGGGATGCATGAGCTGCGCAAGATGTCGCTCTATTGTGACTTACGCTGGACTTCCGACGAGCCTGTCGTGACGCTGCGAAAGGCCCGTGGGGTCCGGCATTGCAGCAGCGCGGCATATCGGCCGCTTCGAGTCTGATACTGACACAGCTCGGCACATGGGACGGTGCGAGTGACATTGCTATAGGCGGCACTTCGGACCTTGCAACACTGACATTACTTTAAGGCGGCATATCGGACACTACGAGCCTGGCATTACTTTAGGCCGGCACATCGGATGCTACGAGTCTGATACTGCTACAGGGCGGCACCCCGGCCACTATGAATTTGATATTGCTATGATAATGAGGCACGTAGGACGTTACGAGTGATGTTGCTTTATGACGGCACGTCGGACGCTTCGAGTTTGATATTGCTAGAGGGCGGCACATAGGACGTTACAAGTGATGTTGCTATATGGCGGCACATCTGACGCAACGAGCCTGGTATTGCCACAGGATGGCACATCGGACGCTACGAGTCTGCTATTGCCACAGGATGGCACATCGGACGCTACGAGTCTGCTATTGCCACAGGATGGCACATCGGACGCTACGAGTCTGCTATTGCCACAGGGTGGCACATCGGACGCTACGAGTCTGCTATTGCCACAGGATGGCACATCGGACGCTACGAGCCTGCTATTGCCACAGGGTGGCACATCGGACGCTACGGGTCTGCTATTGTTACAGGGTGGCACATCGGACGTTACGAATCTGCTATTGCCACCGGGTGGCACGTCGGGCGCTACGACGAATCTGATTCTGCTACAGGGCGGCGCATCGGACGTTACTGGGCATAGCATTGTTTTAGGGCAGCACATCGAACACTGCGAGTCTGACATTGCTTTGGGCACATTTGATGTTACGAGTCTGATCATGCTATAAGAGCAGCACATACGAGGTTCCAAATCTGATATTGCTGTATGGCGGAATATAACACGTTACCAGCCTGCCAAATCATTTAGCAGAGCTTTTACGGCCCCCAAGTGCCTGAGCCGCCTCAAGGAGGCCAGGAGTCATCCACAGTTGGAGGAAAACTGAAATGTAATACGCTGCAGCGAAAGACAACGTGTTTCAGGAGGTCAGCCCGCCGGAAAACCTACTGGTTCACGAGCAGGGCACTAAAAGATGGCCGCGACAGAGTTAGATCTTTTCAGTTGGGGAAATATGCAGCACAAACTGTGTCTCTTCCCCAAAGATGTAGCGTGGAAAAGAAAATGCAAACAACCAGTGGTTTTGCACGAACTTAGATCACCGAGCGCTAAAGTGAAGGCAGGCTATGCCGACATATCAAGCAGATGTGCTCATTCTCCAGAACTATTCATCCCATCGCTTTGAAACCTTCCCCAATCGATTCAACTTAATGAGGTGAGTAACGGGATAGCAACAGCAATGTTGGGACGTGACCTACGGTTAAACATCTTACAACGCGAAGGGAAAATTCCACATGCAACAACGGACAAAGTAAATCTCAGAACCTATTGCCTTGTTCGACGCCAAACCTTCGACACTAGATGCGGCATACACGATCCTCTGCTTTCTTTCGCAGCCGCAAAAGGGAGTCAGGTAATGATTTAAAAAAATGATCTTTTGGAATGTTAAAAATTTGATGACTTAGACCTATGTTGGGGCCACCCCTTTCGCGACCGCCCCAGGGAGTAAGACATGTCACATCGAATGGAGAGGGCAATGTCCAGTGGCATTCGAAGCAATGCTTTCTGAGATCTGAGTTGTCTGCAAGCTAAAGTTTTGGAATTTGTAAAATTTGAAGTCTTTTGACCTGACCAAAGGTTTCTATGCTCGCAACCTCAACAGGGGTGTGGCGCTTCTAATGGTGAGTGCTTCACAGCGACCACAGCACTTGGTTCTCAGATCTGAGTTCTCTGCACTTTCATGACAATTTTTCCTTCGCATTTCTGAGGTGCTGGTCCCCCCGTCAGGTCACGATACTACCAATCCCTATACTAACCTCATCTCACTGAATCGATATGAATAACAACATTGTTTGCTTGATGAGCCTTTCTTGCAGCCCCACATTAAAATGAATGGAACTCCACTGAGAGCAGATGAGCTCGGTGGGCCACTTGCAAATACCATGCATAAATTTTGTTCGCTCTGCTTGCACGTGACATGCAAAAGTCACACTTCCCCTGCCTTTATATTGTTGTCTTCTGTCCTCAAACTCTCGCTCGAACTCCGATGCCACACAGGCCACACAGCACCATCTCCGAAAAGGTTTGGTGGCCGTAACCAATAGAAGACCAACGTCAGTACGCACGAGATGAAGTCTGGAGACAGAGAGCCCCAAAATGCACACCACGTCCGAGCCCGGCTGATACCGCGGCAACAGCCAGTCATAATCAAATACGTCGCAGAGCGGCCGCAGCACTCCCAGGTCAAGGTCAAGGACAAGGCCACTAAATCGAAGGCAGCCGACAACAATCTCCCTTTACAAAAGAGAAGACAAAAAACTACCGCGTTTGGTACTCCAAACCATCAACAGGTTTCACACCCCTGCCACTCTGTGTGCAATACAAAGCATTAG
The DNA here is from genome assembly GCF_011947565.3 of Pollicipes pollicipes. Taxonomy (NCBI): domain Eukaryota; kingdom Metazoa; phylum Arthropoda; class Thecostraca; order Pollicipedomorpha; family Pollicipedidae; genus Pollicipes; species Pollicipes pollicipes. The sequence continues at coordinate 31,046,353 of NW_023597034.1, read as the reverse complement.
ACGATGCTGCGATATCTGTCAACGCTGACCAGTCAGCTTCGGGATCAGCGATCTCCTGGCCGACAGTCTGTCACACATCAGCGACTGTCGGAGCAAGCTCTACAGCCCCAGACGCACACACGGGCACGGCACTGGTATGTGGACCACTCGGAACACTCGACACAGCATCACTGACTCCAGCAGACACTTTCTTAATGTCCGACCCATGAACAAGCCTCTTTTTCCTACCACGAGTAGCGACGTAAGCGGGCCTCTTCACCTGAACGACATGGTAGAGACATTCAAAACAAAAACTCAGCTTCTTCGCTTTCCCACGCAGAGCTATCTACCATTTCAACATAACGTTGTCTCCCCGCAAATGTCCCTTTCGTCTGGCACGTGAGACCTATCTTGCCTATCAGAAATATTCCTGAAAGCTTCTGTGAGATTAGCAGCCAAATATCACACAAGTACGAGCGATACGACATGCTCTTCACTGGGTCCCAGTCATCAGCCAGCTCCGATAGCGACAGTATACGTGGTGGGAGCCCGTACCCCAGCTCGAATGGCGTAAGTCCAGTGGTACTGTGAACGCTGCTCCTAAATGCGAACAGAAGCAATGTTAGCCACTTGTCCCAATCTGGCTGGTTGTCGTTCACCTAATACGCGAGGCAATCACAAATCGTTCGGTTTAAACCGATCTGCCAGGCCGTTTGTGGCCGCATGAGCAGGCGTACAGCGTAGTTTTGCTATGTGAAGCATAGAAGTGGGGTTAGCTCACTTTCAAATCTGGTACCCTGGTCAGTCAAGATCGACTTCGGGATCGAGTAACACGCAAACAGTTCCGCAAAGCGATCTGCCACCGACACGGCTGGCCGGCCAGGTAAGCTGAACATCTCCACCCACTTAGTAAGAGATCGGACACGACAAGAATGCAGCAGTTCCCTGAACTGGACACGGGCAACGGTCCCAAAATGTCAGCTGACCACTGCATGAGGGACTCCCCAACCACAGGTACATGCCCAACACCCTCCCCATGGGGACAGTTCGGTCGCTTCACTCAAGCACTTAGAACGCACGAGAGGCAGTATTCCCTCACGTCCTTCTTCACATTCAAACCAAAAAAGTCGCGCGTGATTCTGCCCAGCGTCCTACTGACACCGAAATGTGCCGCTGCAGCAATGTCGGGAGCGAGTTCTAACGCTCTCAGACGCACAGCGCCACTCATGACGATTTGTGGTTCGCGGTCCGGTTCACGGTCCGGGTTCGTAGGACGCTTCACGGGCCCATCTTAAATGAAAAGAAAAGATAAATGAGACAGGTGGAGTTTAATTTAAATCCATCCACAGCAGCCCGATTGGCTGACCTTGAACACATCGAATCGCTTTCGAAGAGACTCCGTCTCCGGCCGTTTCCTCTCGCAGAACCCGCGAAGTCACAGCTTCAGGTTGCACCTCACCGGCCACAGGTGGCGCTAGTGAGTATGCGGTAGATGACGCTCGGGTGCCAATAGTAGGCGGCGTCCACGCATCAGCAGCACACGCAGCAGCTAGACGACCATCAGCGCGCACGGTTGGAGAGCCAGGCGCGGATGGGGCATCAGCATCACGCGCCGCCACCGCTGTAGTCATCCGCGAAGTCTTGGCCCTCTGCGCAGCCGCCGCCACGCCGGAAACTCCACCTGTTCCTGAAACTGACCCAGTGACATAGACATTCGGACGGCGCCCCGGTTGACCGCTGGTCCCCGTCTAAAGCGCGTGACGCGAGTCATGAACGTCACTTCATCGTGAGTCACCCTCTTCTCGACGCCGCTGTCAGTCTTCCTGGACGCGTCCCGGGGCGGTGTGTCCACATGTGGAATGTCCACTCCACGACGATTTTCCACCTCGAAATCAAACAGTGAGATATTTCGGGGATCCACTTTGCTAAGCGACCAGATGAGTCATTCAGACCCCACAACAGCTTAAGAGCCTGGTGGTCTGTCACAACCACGAACTTCACCACAAGAAGGAAATGTCTAAAGCGACGTGCCGCTCTGATGACCGCCAGCAGGTCGTACTTAGTTGTGCTGTAGCAACTTTCTGGATCAGTCCACTTTCCAAAAGTGAACGCCACCACGAACTCTCCGTCAGCAGCGGAACGCTGAGTCATGGTAGCACCCCCAACACTGCTTGTTGGCATCTGTGGTCAACTGGAAAGGCAGACCAACTTCTGCTGGTCGAACCACTGAGAACAACACGATGGTAGCACGCTGATGTTCTAAACTGTCATCACGCTCCTTTGTCCAAAAAAACTCAGTCCGCTCACTCGTCAGAGCGCTCAGTGGAGCCACACGGACAGCGTACTGTGGAAGAAGATGCCGCAGATACCCCGTGAGGCCCGGGGACCGGCGCACCTCGCCCCTGGTTGTCGGCTTCTTGCGGGTGGCTGCTTGCGCAGAACTCCCCGTCGGCTTGAAGAACCCTTCGCTGAGGTCACGTCCCAGACACCGGACCTTCGCTTTCGCAAAGATTCACTTTGCTGGGTTTAAATTCGGCCCATGACAACGTAATCGGTCTCACACTTCACGAATCAAGCTGCCCATTTTCTCGAACGTCTCGCTGTACACCAGCACGTTCTTCATCCCAGGCAACACGGACTGCATGACGCGTTACCGAGCTGCCGGTCCGTTGCAGAACGACAACACCTTAACAAACGACAACACCTTACAACAGAACTGACGCTGGTCTGTGACAAATGCTAGCATTTCTTGGTCAGATTCCCAGACTGGGAGTTGCTAGTAAGCTCCCTTTTGATTAAGTCCACTAAAGAGCTTCACTCTGCGACCCATCTCCCCCAACAGCGACTCGATCCTGGGCAGTGGATGCCGGTCCTTAATCGTCACTTTATCAAAATCTCGGAAGTCAGTCACAAAACGGTACTGGGGTTCTTCATCTGGTCGCCTCGTCTTCTTCGGTACGAAGATAACCGGGCCTGCGTAGGGCGAATTGCAGGATGAATGATGTCCTGCGCCAGCATCCCGTCGATTTGCTTCTGAAGCTTAGGTCGAAGCACCAGCGGTACCGAATACTGTCTGGCCTTCTTCGGTTCTCCGCTGAGCTCGATCTTGAACTCCGATCCACCCACGAGCTTCCTGATCTCACCTTGTAAAAATGCATCATGAAACTCTAGTCGCTACAACACATCACAGACACACTCAACACATCCTTAGTGGATGGACTCAGCACATCCTTCCGGCCGGGTTCCAAATGATCCAGGTTAGAGAGCACTTGGCTTGGCTCCTTATCAAGAGGGAAGCCACGTCATCTTCCCAATCTGCCACAATAGGTCCCACAGACCGATACTGTGCAGCGATACACAGCTACAGGTCGGTCCTCTACCAATTATTCTAAGGTAAACACCGGCCCAGTGCTCAGTCCAACTGGATCTCAGCAGCTTTCAGAAAATCAGTTCCGAGAGTAATCCTGTCCCTGCAGCTGGTGACCAAGACTTCCATCACGACTTCATGGCCACTCACTTCAATGACATCATTGCTGGACCCGTAGACGATGACCCGCTCCTTGGCTGTTCCCATTACTTGGAGTCTGGTCTTCCTCAGCTGCAGACCCAACTCCTCCTCTCCCAACAAATGACGATAAGCGCCCTCAGCATTCAGCTTAGACATCCTGGAAAATCTCCTTAACTGCCTAAAAAATCTCCTTAACTGCCTAAAAAATCTGCAGGCTTCTCGCGCACACAAGAAGACAGCTGTAAGCCCATGGTCACATTTGGCACCCTCAAGCCGATACCAACTCCTGGTTTGACTTCGGGCGGAGCCATGGCGGACAAAAGTAGACAAACTTTAAAACTCAACCCAGTCACAGAGCATACCTATCCAACATCGTGCAGGTGATATATCGATTAATCCCACCGGTGTATGCTGTCTTCTGTCCTCAAACTCTCGTTCAAACACCGATGTCACACAGGCCACACAGCATGATTTCCGAAAAGGTTTATCGGCCGTAACCAATACAAGAACAACACCGATACATACGCGATGAAGTCTGGAGAGACAGAGCCCCGAAAACGCTCGCCACGTCCGACCTCGGCTGGTACCGCGACAACAGCCTACGTGTCTACGTTACGCTGGCTGAACCCACAGGACAAACGCAAAAACTAGACATAGTTTTTACGCGCACTACAGAACGGTAACCCAAAATTAATTATCCCGTAAAGGTAATGAGGCTAGTCAGTACTTCATAGAAGAAGTCAGTATCAATCACCTTTGAAAGTGTGCGCATTATATAACTGGACCTCTCTACCTTAGAGCTGGACTTGGATTTCTAATGTTACCAAACCATGCTCCACATCGAGCAATGTTCCATTTTCCGAGTTAGGGTACTCGACTTGACTCCCCACGCTGATGCTGCATCATGTGCCTGTTGAACATCTGGAATTGAGTCAGTGCCGCCCGCCTTCCATGACTGCGTGCCGCTGCTCCCGGTGGGAGAGGGGACGCGCCAAAGCGGTTCGACGACTGACGGAAAGACAGGCTTTGCTCAATTTTCGACCGTGTGTGTGTGTGTGTGTGTGTGTGTGTGTGTGTGTGTGTGTGTGTGTGTGTGTGTGTGTGTGTGTGTGTGTGCGTGCGTGTGTGCCGCTGCTGATGTACAGTACGCCGTACAGTGTGTGTGTGTGTTGTTGCTGGTGTATAGTACGTCGCGCAGCGTGTGTGTGTGGGTGAGTGTCGCGGCTAGTGTACAGTATACCGTAGAGTGTGTGTTTCACTGTTGGTGTACGCCGCGCCGTACAGCTGTGTGAAGTATTGTCCTGGTTATTCAGATGCGGCTGGACATCGGGCGTCAGCTGGCTAATTTTCCTCAGGCTGAGGCCAATTCGAATTGACATCATTGATCTTTTCCTTTACAGCTGATAACCCCAAGGTTCAAACTAAATTCAAATGGTATCATTAATATTTTGCCTATCTATGCTTTTTGACTTATATCGCACCCTATGCAAAAGTAATCCAGCTTCCTCTATTCAAGTTATAAGGCTGTAGAGTTCCACTGCATAGATGGAGACGCTCCTGAACGGGATTCACTGTATCTCTTGAATACAGATCAAATATTTTATACAAAATATAGAAACAGCTCTGCTTGACGTACTTGTCTTCTAAGCGAATTAAACCATCTAAAAGACAATCTACGCAGATGAAATGTTTTTACATTAGCACGGTTATCAGTGAAATGCTATCCATCTCTGACTTACGAATGTGTCAGATATTATTACAGGTAGCGCAGTATGCAGGAGACGACCCAAGTTTTTATTCTGCATCCCTTCCTACAACCCCCGCAACCTTATAGGAACAATGGGTATAATAAAATCACGTACCTGTGTCGATGAAGTTTTCAGTTGCATTTTTCATTTGTCCTTTCTTCAACTGGTTTTGCGAAATTATTCCCCTGACAACGAGTGTTACACTTCCGTACAATGTACTTAAATGAGATGGGCAATCCCGGCCCAGCACTATTACATCTGAAACAGAACTTTGTGACTCACGCTGTGATAAGCTTGCTGCTTTTAATGGGTTTGTTCTCTCCGTGTCTTAATATTATTATTATATTACAAAATTAGAGACCTAGAGAATGCTCATTAATTTTCCAGTTCCACAGTTCACACACGACTCCTCCCGGCAGTTTCACGCGTCCCCCGCATAGGCACAGCGTACAGGCACAGTACACAGGTTTAGGCTCTAAGACTCAGGCTGTCAGTCACTCACAACACAACAGTCTTCGTTTACACCTACGTTAGTGTCTACATCTACGCCTACGTAAGTGCCAGTTTACACGCAACACCTTGCAGCCTTGCTGCACACCCCAGCACAGGTCACCAGATCAATTTCTGTATACCTCTCGGCCGTGTCGCACACCACTATCAGATCAATGCGCGACCGACAGCTTGCGGCCGCGTCATACGCTCTCGCACAGGTTATCAGGCGTCACCTACAATCTCACTTGCTCATCGTCGTCCCGCCCACCGCTCATCGTCATCGCAACAGCCCATTCTGTGCTCATCATCATCGCGACAGCCCATTCTGTGCTCATCATTGTAGTAGCCCATTCTGTCCTTATCATCATCACAGTAGCCCATTCTGCGCTCAATATCATCGCCACAGCCCATCCTGTGCTCATTATCACCGCGGCAGCCCATTCTGTGCTCGTCAGCATCGCAGCAGCCCATTCTGTGCTCATTATCGGCGCAGTATCCCATTCTGCGCTCATCATCATCGCAGCAGCCCATCCTGTGCTCATCATCATCGCAGCAGCCCATTCTGTGCTCATCATCAGGGCAGTAGCCCGTTCTGTGCTAATTATCAGCGTAGTATCCCATTCTGTGCTCATCATCATCGCAGCAGCCCATCCTGCGCTCATCACCATCGCAGTAGCCCATTCTGAGCTCATCATCATTGCAACAGCCCATTCTGTGCTCTTCATCATCGCAGCAGGCCATCCTGTGCTCATCATCATCGCAACAGCTCATTCTGTGCTTATCGTCATCGCAGCAGCCCATCCTGTGCCCATTATCATCGCAGCAGCCCATTCTGTGCTCATCATCATCGCAACAGCTCATTCTGTGCTCATCGTCATCGCAGCAGCCCATTCTGTGCTCATCATCATTGCAGCAGCCCACCCTGTGCTCATTATCATCGCAGCAGCCCATCCTGTGCTTGTCAAGAATCGCGATATCGTCGCGATCTCCACAATACCGTCCCGCAGCCTGTCGGTCTACTGAGCTACCATGTCCCATACCAGAGCGCGATCTGGTCAAATTCGCTTTCTTTTCGAGCCTTAGCTTGAATCACAGTGACCAGGCTCTTGCCAAGCCAGGTCATTGGTCGTGACTTATATTGGGTAGGTCGTATTTCGTTGTTTGGTGTACATCAGAGTACTGCAAAAAATACAACTTCGTGCTGAGTTGCCTCCAACTCACTTCCGCGTGTTAAAGTATATGGAACAATAGTATGTAGTCTGCATGAATTAAGGTACAGGGTACAAGTGTTATGATCAAATAGCCACTAACTAGACCCATCCTTACCATGGGAAACTTAACCACTGGCCAAAGACCAGCGGCGATATCAAGGCGTGTCACGTGCTGTTTTTCATGTAACACGTCGTAACGCTTTAAAGCTAAGATGTTTTCGGATGTATCGAGATAATGTGGATGGTCAATAACTTGGAAGAGCCCGCACAGACGGAAGACTAAAGTAAACAGCCAGCGCCGCTCGTCACGTTCGTTACTTTGTTTCCCGCCCGTCCCCCGTCCTGACCTGGAGCTTACGACAGCATTGTTTCATAAGCACATCATGGAAGGCAATGGGTGCCCCCATGCGTGGTCGGTACCTAGTATTTCCACGTGAAAGTCGCTAGAAGGCAACAGTAAATGTCGCAACTTTTATCTAAAACTCAGAAAGGAAACTAACTGAAGACTTGGAAAAACTGGCCCAGACAAACAGATGCAGTCATCATGCCCTAGGATGTTGCGTCAGTGTTTGTCATTTCCTCCCAAAAAGTTTCATGGCATGTTCCGTATGTGAACTGTGCTAAATTATCTTCGAAATGGCTAGTCCAGTTCAAAACTACATGAAAATGTGGAACGTTCTCTTTAAACCGAGTAAGCCACCTTTTCTAGTGTCCTATTTTTGTTAGTAAACCATTTCTTCTAACTAACGCAGGGCACGGGGCTTTACTAACATACCACAGCCCATTTCATAGGAAATACTAGTTTTCTCGAAATCGTTCCAAATAACTTACAAATTTTATTTGAATTAGCTGCTACTGCGGGAAATAAGATCAGTGGCTCCCTGTTGACCACCGTGAAAGCACTTCAGTCTACCTGCCTTGCTTTTCCGAAGTTTGTGTGATGGAATATCTGCAACACACTAATTTGTTTGTGTGATAAATTCTGCGATAGGTTGAAACACCCTTCAGAGAAAGCCTACACAAACATCACTCTTTTATCCTGCGATTTTAACGAAACGCTGTGGCTCTAGATTCTCTCTCCCCTCTCTCTCTCTCTCTCTCTCTCTCTCTCTCTCTCTCTTTACCCCCGTCTCTCTCTTTCTCCCTAAGGCAATGGGAAAAAACAGCGCAGCCTAACAGTACATGATGGTTTAAACCAAGCACCATTTGGTGTGTCCATGGACAGAAACACATGAACTGTGATAAATGAAATAAGTTGATCGTTTTTCACCCTAAAGGCGTGCTTAATGACCCTCTGTGTGCTTTTTAACTGGAAACTGCAAAACACCCAGCGCACCGAACCCTGTCTGAAAATGTGAGGCAATATGTCTTACAATGTTCCAGCCAGAGAGCATGTTTCCCTAATGTGGTGTTTTTTGTGAAATGGAGAAGAATAGTTGGGATGTGGTTAAAAACGTCCTGATGGCTTTTATGACACATAGTCGCCCTCACGACTATGTGTCTGTGTTCTGCTGTTCATGCAATCTTTTGTTCCAAGTTGGCAGTAAGTCATGGTACTAGTGTGCACAACGAACCGCTGGTGCAATCCAGCTGTACGTGTTTGTCAATGAAAAACACTATCTCAGCAAACTTTAAGGTTATCATGTGTACCAAATTTGCTGCTAACATTTCTAGACGTAATAAGTGTTGAAAGGAATCCGCACGGATTCATTTCACCATTTTTTTTCTGTTAAGCTGGGACAGATTAGACTGCATTTATAAATCTGAGAAAGCGAATTGGAGAGCAGGTCGGGTTTAGGCTGTCCGGATCAGATCAGGCAGGATCCTGAAGGTTCAAACCGTACAGTACTCTAGCTTGGACGTTCCATTTTTGCGTTATGTTGAGTGTTATGAACTTGTTGCGTTATGAAATTTGGATGTTGCAACTTCGGATGCCCAGAGTTTGAATGTTATGATTCTCTCCTGTCCAGGGACATGGGATGATTTTGGATGTTATGAACACTGGATGCTGCGATTTTGGACGTTTGGACCACGCTACGTTGACGTTTGGACGTTGTGAACTCTGGATGTTTCAATACACGCCAGGCGGTTAAGGATGTGGGTTAAAGATACAAGCAATGAGCGCTGGTGCGTCAACGCAAGATTTCAGCATATAATTAGCCATGTCAGAAGTCGGCTGTCAATATCTGGGTTATATCATCCGGGACCCATTGAATAAAGATTGTTACAGCCTGCAGAGACGCTATCATACCCACGATGCACCTCAAGCTTCAGCGCCGAGGGCTTTGTGGGCCCCGAGCTCTTTTGATGTTTTGCATGCCTAGCAAGCAAGTAATTTAAATTATTCACGTTGTGTTTGTTGGCTGTCATGCGTGTTCAACAATGCGATGAACAGCAGTGCACATTGTCACCATACTTATGCCAGAGACATGCGTTTGCGTACGTGGTGCGTGCATTGCGCAGCAGTGCGCGTTATCACCATAACACTGCCCAATCATAAACAACAGCATGCGCTTCACATATTTTTATCTGTGATTTCTCCCACACGAAAACGCAACGTGAACATGTCAAGCATATCCAACACGTGACCAAAGTCTCCGGTTCATTGCGCGCTGTGTTAAGACCATCACACTTTCAACGTTCAATAGTAGCCGGAAGTTCCAAATCAGTGCCAGCAATGGCGACACAACTTACTCCGATTTGAACTCTTATCCTTTTCTGTCTGGCTGGCATGCCGCGGTGCTCCACGCCTACCGACGCCCGCTCACTCCGGGGTCCACGTGTGTCTATGGTGTCTTGTACCGTCTGTCGTGTTCTTCCAAGTCACATCCATGAGGTCATCGACCATGACGTCCCGGGCAGCAGATGTGTCGGTACGTGTCACCGAAGTCGATATCCGGGTAACAATGTTTGTTAAGCCGACAGTGGAAGTTTTCTGGGCAGTTGTCCGGGCAGCGGCCGCTGACCATGCTCAGGGTGGCCAGCAGCAGCATCAGCTGTGGCACACAGCAACGGCCGGTACAGCACGCCACACCGCCGCACACGAACACAGCAGCCGCGGCCGGTACACGGTGCTAATGACAGGGTTGCACAACAGCTCGCGATCATTGATGATGGCACCAGTGAGTAGCAGACGTGAAGAGTGGCAACAGACGTGACTTGTCGCTTCCCAGGGTCGTCGTAAGAGATCCTCTATAAATTATGTTACGCATGGAGGTGGAAAGCGTTTAAAGTATTTGATGGTGTTTAGCGGTGGAGTAACCAGGCAGGAAAGGTAAGGGCTTGGACAGCGTAACGTTACGCTGTGGTATGGTGACAACTAATGCTGAAATATTCAAAGTTAATTAAAAAATTATACAAACCAAATACCGTTAGCTTTCTCCATAACAAAGAACACACCGGTCATGTCTTCCGCGTCTTTAGCTTAACATGCGGCTAAGCGGACGTTGCTTTCTGTAGGCGCTACGCTTAAATGGAGTATGCAGCTTTGCGTGTACTTTTCATGTACTGTTAGAACAGACGTGCTTTGTTTTGCTGGCAAAGCCCGATGTCTTACAAGTCTTCTGAATTGCTCAGAATGTCAATTTAAAGGGGGGGGGGGGTTCGTAAGAACCCTGGGTTCCAAGGTAATAGGTTTCACCAGACAATATTTTTGGAACAAATAACACGCCACGTTGAATAAAGTGCTCCAAAAGTGGGAAACTCCCTTCAACGTGGCATAACCAGGGAGAGGGGTTGGGGTACCCAGCATAGCCAATGCGCGACCGGGGAAGGGAGGGTTACAAATGACCAAACATGTTTAACGTAATTTATTCACGGCTCCTGACCTCTCTTATTATGATGAGAAAAGCTTTGATAGAAACTTGATGCGAAAAACTTACCCTTGCAAAGTACTAAACAGCATCTGCGCAATGGATGATCTCGAGGTTACCGAATATCTACACTGAAATCGAACACAGGTGGACCTCGCAGAATGATGTTTGCACTCACAATAGTGAAAATGGTCGACATCGGAGGTCTGATGCGCGTCTCTGTGCTGTGAATACACCTGAAAATACATTGGTGTATCAGGGCTGACGGCCACGCACCTGCATATATCGTACACATATTAATTAGGTGCTTGCATCCTAGTTTACTCTGATATATAGTAGCATCATCCACGCTCTCACATATGAAGTGTTAGTTTCCAAAAAGCGACAGCATTCTTAATATTGCGATGGCATTTGTTCATGCTGTTAAAACATCGCACAAGCCCAACGATGACAACTATCATTTAGTATAGCGCGTATTTCACCACCCGTCTTACACAAATGTTCGTTGTTGGCAAACTTTCCCCAGTTCTATCTTTGCCCCCCTTCTGGGTACACGCCGTCTAACCATGACTAGAGTGCAGAGAAGTGCGTGTCGAACTCACCGGTCACGAGCTGGGTGCTTGACGGTGGCGATTGCTGAGAGGATGGAGGCGCGCCGCGGTGTGCCACTGAGCAGGTGCACCATAACCTTTATAGGCTTCGGACAGAAGGTGACCCCTAGCTGCGCTGCTGCTCTTCCCAGAATGAGGCACTGCCCTTCCACTCCTGCGTATAACATTCGGAAATGCCTCCGCAAACGCAGCAAATGATTCCGTCTGGGTATCGAAATGGATGTATAACAATAGACAATGCACAATGGAATCGACCGGCTGCTTCGTTTGAAGAGCTGACGTTGCGATAAAAAATAGCAACTAAATGACGATGACATAACATACGCCACTGTTTGGCCCACTTTCATGCCGTGCAGGCAACCCTCTCTCCCGAAGCTCCGTAACGGCTGCCAGATGCCCCCGGCAGCGAGATGAGATTGCAGACGTGCAACGACCCATGCTTCTCTGTCATTCCGTGTCTAAATCTGAGGCTGCGGGAGGGCGGCTGGGAAAACCGGCCACCGTCCACTGTTCCTGGAAGGCGCGGCTCACTCCGCGACTGGGCCTCCTGCTTCTGGAAGGCGCGCCTCATACCGCAGTTGGGCCAGCGGACTGCAAAAGAGTCTGACGTATGGTTGAGACTGTATTAACTCCTCAGGCCTGCTAAAATGAGCATTCTCCAGAGGATCAAGCAGCACTTGAACGGGCTACTGCGCAGTTCGAAATCGAGAGCACGCCGAAATAGGATGACGAAAGACCGCATACGATTGGTAGTTGTCGGACAACGTAAATGAAGAACTGTTCATAGTTTGTGTTTCTTGATCAGGGTTAGTTGGGCCAGACCAAGAAGCCATCCCCCGTCAAAAGCAGTCACTGGTTCCCCCATGATACTTTTTGTTTCTCTTATTGTTTGACATCACAAGGTCTGTGCATGTTAAATGCCTATGTGGCGCAGGTGTTGAAAGTGAGAGACAAGACTGCAGCTGTGTGGTCGTATGTTGCATGCCTTAGTGAATTTGAATACTGCTTAAAAAACAAATGCGAGCGGCTGGTGTAGCATTTTTTTAAAAGTTGGGACCATACCACATTATCAGGTGATTTCCAGATGAATTCTTTGTCGGGGTTGATGTAAGAATTAACTTTGTTTTTGATGAATAAGCTTAATTTAGAACCAGCTTTGTCAACTGAAGTGAAATCTTCTCAAAATGTCTACCAAATAATCTCGTAAACTGGAACACAGAAGCTGCATAGAACTTGTCGCCAATCATCTTGTCTTGCATTGAACCAAACGCATAGAATTAAATAGCTCTCGGACTGTTTCTGGCATCCTTCGCAGGGTTGGCATGGTACAAAATACAAAGCAAAGGAAGGCCCAGCCTGTTCTCAAAGTTTGGGGGCTGGTACCCAAGTTGGGAGCCGAAGTCCCCCTCCCCCAACTGAGAAGGAGAATAACTAAAACCGAATTGCACACCCCTGGTTTGCAAGTAGGCCAATTATTTCATTATTGTGATGTGTGAGAATGTTGCAAAGGTGGGTGTACTGAACCGCTTCCAGAAGTTTATCAACTGGAGCTGATGCAATAGCAGGAAAATGAAAATCCTGACTGTATTCAACACTACTCCAGCTAAGATCACATGCGATCAAGTGTATTTTAAGATGGTGTGTTTTAAAATTACACGTTTAAATGAGAGCAATACCTTTTGTTTTAAAAAATCAGAATAGTTCGCACGACCCTCAACTAACTTCAGCTGATCGGGCCACTACAAACAGGCTAGGAACCTTAATAGATGCTCAAATGTGGACATAGACAAGTACGCATCGTGTGTGTCGATGGCATCCCAAACTTATCGCGCCATGCTGCGCTTCTCATTTTTCCCCGACTTCATTCAATTCACATTACATTACTTTACCAGAAACGCTACCAATGCATAGCATATATTACATTTTGCGGACCAAGGTAATTTCAAGTGGGCAGCAGTTCTACAAAAGGATATGCAGCGTCCATAACCATTCGATAAGGCATTGGGCCAAGTCACTACCAGACCTGATGACAATGTCACAGAGCGTCGCAAACCAACACTACCGCACTTTGTCAGCGGTAGCGAAAATCGGCTACAGAATCTGAAAGGTCCATTCACACAGCTGCGCAGCCACCAGTGATAACTGAGCCAAGCCCATTCGCATCGGCGCTCATAACTGAGCGCCAGTGCAACCGCAGAACAGCGCGCCCTGTCAAGCGACAATGATCCTACCTGAAAGGTGGTACTGGATTTTTCCCAGCTTTGAGAGCCGGCAGTCCTTTTTGATTAATTCATTTCAGTTAAATCCGTAGCAGCAACGCTACAATTTATTAACGCTGGGGCTGAGACGCCCCTGCCCTTGCTCCCCCCCCCGCCCCTAGTTACCGAGTCTATTGACGCACTCAGCGAAAATGCATGATCAAATTGTCTGGTACATATTCCAACTCCGATGCTTAGAATCACACAGCGAGGAACCGTCAGCCTGCCACTCATTCGTTATGGGTGGTCATATGGCCGTTCATGCAGCAGTACGCTGGCTCCGGCCATCTTGGCTACAGCCCGTGCTGGTGGCGCGAGGAGCCGCCAGGCCGCCATCATCATTGCATCATCGCCATGCGGTCTTCGCACGTCACGACACTTTCCGTACGAGCACTTTCACCAGCCCGGTCGTGACGCTGAGCGGCGGCGATAGATGCGCGGCACGCGACGAACGGATAGAAGACACTGAGCAGCGGCGGCTCGAGGCGTTCTCATACGCCGGTGCACTCCGAGTCGAGCTGCACCACAACGTATCGACGTGGTCGCACAGCAGGCACTGGCACACGTCGTCGGTCGTTCAGTCGCCGCGCACCAAGTCCGGGGCAGCAGCGGCAGCAGCAGTCTGAGGCCGCTGCACTCACATTTGAAAACAACAATAGTGAAGCAATGGGCCCAATCGCAAACCAGGTGTTTGTAATTCGTTTTTAAGTTGTTTTCTTTTTCAGTTGAGGAAAGGGAACGTCGGCTCCCAACTTGGGCACCGGCCCCCAAACTTTGAGAAGAAGCTGGGCAAAGTCCGGGAATGACACATTTGCTGGTGTGTGTTTGGGGTAGATTCTGTTGTTGTTCATTGTTCAGCTCCATCCTCCCCCACCCCACGAAAAAAACTCGACAGGGACATAGTTTTCCAAAAGGAAAACCTGACTTAAAGTAAGCTATTTATTGACATCAAGGCTAATTCTGACATCATCTCCGCTAAAGACTATAACTGAAAATCACCTGCTTATGTAGTGTGGTCCCAGCTCTCAGAACATGTCAGACCAACTGCAAGTATTCTGTCTTTAAACAGTGATTACCATTACTAACGAAATCAATGCACAACTACACAGCCTGTCTTGTTTCTCACTTTCAATACCTGAGGCACATGGCATTTAACATGCACAGGCTCTGTGATGTCAAACAGAGCAACAAGAACTGTCACGGGAAGACCCGGAGATTGCTTTTGCTTTTGACGGGGAAATGGTTTCTTAGTCCTTAGTCCAGTTCTTAGTCCAACCACCCTCGATCAAGAGAAACAAAATATGGACATTGTCTAACAACTACCAATCGCACGCCGTCTTTCGTCGTCCTGTTTCGACATGTACTCGATTTTCAATTACGCAGCAGCCCGTACAAGTGCCGCTCAATTCTCTGGACAAAGTTCTCTGTAGCAGGCCTGAGGAATACTGCAGTCTTAACCACATGTTCGATTTTTTTCCCGTACGCTGGCCCAACTGCGGTATGAGCCGCGTCTTCCAGGGATATTGGACGGTTTTGCAGTCTTCCCAGCCGTCTGCCGGCAACCTCATTTGGACACGAGATGACAGGGGGGCATGGGTCGTTGTACATCTGCAGTCTCGCCCTCGTTGCCGGGGACATCTGGCGCCCGTTACGGGACTTGGGGAGGGAGGGTTGTCTGCACGGCATGGAAGCGGGCCAAACAGTGGTGTATGTTATGTCATCTTCATCTAGGTGCTCTCCCTCCAATCCTGGCGGCGGCGTTTTCATCGCAACGTCAGCTCTTGGAACGCAGCAGGCGGTACTGGTCGATTGTTATGCACCTGCTTCGATACCCAGACGGAATCATGTGCTGGGTTTGCGGAGGCATTTCCGAATGTCATACGCAGGAGTGTAAGGGCAGAGCCTCATTCTGGGAAGAACGGCAGCGCAGCTAGGGGTCACCCTCCGTCAGAAGTCTATAAAGGTTATGGTGCACCTGCTCAGCGGCACACCGCGGCGCGCCTCCATCCTCTCAGCAATCGCCACCGTCAAGCACCCAGCTCGTGACCGGTGAGTTCGACACGTACTTCTCTGCACTCTAGTCGTGGTTCGGACGGCGTGTACCCGGAAGGAGGGCAACGATAAAACTGGGGAGAGATTGCCAACAACAAACAGTTGTGTAAGATGGGTGACGAAATGCGCGCTATACTAGATGACAGCAGTCACCGTTGGTCGTTTACGATGTTTTGACGGCCTTGACAAATGTTATCGTAATTTTAAACCTGACGTTATTCTTTTAAAACTTACGCTTAACTAGTGGAAATGTGGATGCCGGTGCTAAACATCAGAGTAAATTAGGATGCAAGCACCTAATTAATATGCGTACGATATATGCAGGTGTGTGGCCGTCAGCCCTGATACACCAATGTATTTTCAGGTGTTTCCACAGCACAGAGACGCGCTTCAGACCTTCGATGTCGACCATTTTTACTATTGTGAGTGCAAACATCATTCTGCGAGGTCCTCCTGGGTTCGATTTCAGTGTAGATATTCGGTAACCTCGAGATCATCCATTGCGCAGATGCTGTTTAGTACTTTGCAAGGGTAAGTTCTTCGCGCCAAGCTCCTATCAAAGATATTCTCATCACGGTAAAAGGGATCGGAAACCGTGCATAAATTACGTAAAACATTTTCGGTCACTTGCAAACCTCCCTTCCCCGGTCGCGCACTGGCTATGCTGGGTACCCCAAACCCTCTCCTGGTTACGCCACGTTGAAGAGAGTGACCCACCTTTAGGGCTATTCCAAAAAAAATCTGGTGAAGCCTCGGGTACCATTCAGTTCTAAGAAAAACATTGGGCAGTGCCACTACAACACCATCAAGATAAAGACGAGAATTTCAAGTACTTCTGAGTCCAGCCTATGCTGTCAATGTTTTGTAACAGCACTAAACTTCCTCCTTTCGTGGTAGCCCAATAGCGTATTCCCAAGACCTCTGCATCTGCAGTTGTCGCGACCGGCGTCGTCTTGACGGCGGCGGAATCTGCTGAGGGCCGCTGTCAGCTGTTATGGGTTAGATGTACCACTGTTGAGATGTTCCACCCGCACATTGCGGGTCTGCAGGCTTAACAGTGGCACCTCTACTGATATGAATGACGTCAGCACAAATGAGCGGTTGTGATTGACACCGAGGGGCGGATAGGGCCAGCTACTTTGAAGCGCACTGTCTGAAGCTTGAGTCAGTGCGCCACACCCCTCCGTTGCTAGACATTAGTTTTGGTCAGTAGCATAAGTTTTGTCACAGAAGCGATGCCCTCCAGCGGCAAGTCGCCGCTGTTATCCCCATTTGCAAACAGCACAACCCACCAAAAGCTTCAATTTTTTGAGCAGTCATTATCGTCCCAGCCGTCCGTGAAACAGCAGAGAAGCTGGTTCATCATCATCTCACCTCATATCTCACACAGTCGAGAAACTGGTTCATCATCAGCTCACCTCACATCTCTCACACCATCACCTCAGGCGTTCGGGCCAACAAGGCATCCTGAAAGTCGCTCAACTTACACGGCATTTCTATCGATCTCCAATCAGGTGCTACGAGGCATGGACCGGTCAGAAGAAACGGTTCTTACTTTGATCGACCTGAGTCGCTGTTTCGACGCACTGGACCACTCAATGTTGCTGACGAGGCCGCGGAAGCTCCAAGTATCTACAGACTGCATCCAAAGTTACCCGAGGTTACACATACAGCATGTGAGGATGGATCCGACGCTGTCTGGCCCAAAATAGTATCACCATTGGCACGTTCCCGGGGTCTTGTCTCAGGCCATTCCAGTACAACATCTTAAGCAACCACATCGCGTGCTTCACAAACGGCTTCCGTGTCACGATAATTCGGTATGCTGACGACGCACAGCTGGCCGTTACAGGCCCTCGAGGCAGATCAGAGGAGACGCGGCAGTCGCTGGAGTCACTGCTGGACGTAGCGTGCACGCGGTATTTGCAGCATGGGATGCTGTTAAAGGCCGCCAAAACCGAGCTGTTGTTATGTGGCGACCGCCGACAGCTTAGCCAAATCTGAGAGCTTCCGTCCGTAGCGTTCACTGATGGTGTGTTACAGGAAAATTCAAATAAGATAATTTTCATGCATGAATTTAAGTTACCTAAAAGTAAGTTTGATATGCTCATTGGGGATACGTGGACGCGCATTGTGTCAGTATGAGCATCAATATATTGAAAACCCTCTACGTAGTGGCTATTTCGGTTTTAGGTCACGCGGATGCATTATGAAAAGGCATACACACAAGGTAAATAATAAAATGACACGAACAATGGCCAGAGAGCTAAAACAGGCCTATCAATACACTATGGCCGTTGATCAGTGCTTAATGGTAAGAAATTACACCACGTATGGCGGTCTCAAACGTGTTCACTGCTGCGACATCACAGACGATTGCAGGCGGCTCCAGGCTGCTGCGGCTCGATACGAAAACCCCCTCTGTGCGGTGGTCAGTCGGTGTCTGCGCTGATGTAGACTACCTCTGCCCGAGACGGGCGCTTCACGACTCGAAACGGCGGCGCGTGGAGTGAAAAGCACGCGGACCTCTTGAGGCGCGCATATCTCCTTCAGCGCCCTAAACACACACCAGCTGAAGGGCATACCGTGAGATTGGCTGTACGTCACATAAAGAACCGCGGTCCGCACGGTGATGACCTGAAATATCGGTCAAAGGTCCTCTTGTACCTTTAAGGAACCCTGAGACAATGCGGGTGTCTAACTCGGCCAGAAACCACGACCACCGAACAGATAGCTTCTTGTCAGCCTGAACGCTGGGGGCCCATTTGCCAAGCAGGAGCAGGATCGGGGGCCACGATTGGCGTTGGTCTGGGTCTCTGAAACAGCGGCTGGACTCCTTTGTCGGTCAGGGGCCCACAGTGCATGCCAAGTGGACAGTCGGTCACGGACTTTGTTTGATGGGGTTCGAAGAGGGACCGGAGGACCCCGCGGGACCAAAGATCGACGGCACGGTTGGATTCGGACCCGGCCCCCACCCGTAGTGCCATGACCTGAAACGTCAGTCAGAGGGCTTTTATGAGGTCCCCTTTGCTGGGGTTCTGTATCCCTATTGTATAGGGCCTCGACACTGAGTCAAACAGTCGGCTCCATGTCCGCCTGAGCCCTTGGGACCTATTTCACAAGCAGGAATGAGGCAGGGCCCGTGATTTGCAATGTTCGGGGTCCCTGACACAATGAGGGGCTCCTGTGCCGGTCAGGGGTCGTCTGTGCCTGCCCCCAGTCGTCAGAGTGCTGACCAACATGATATGATATATCACTATAAGGCCTCCCATCGGCCAGGGGATGCCGCTCCGTGTTGCCAGCATAACGGCCGGAGGACACAACGCGGTGGGATAGAATGGCCCTTCAACCCTTCGCCGTGAACAAAATATGCCCCGTAGTGTTCTACTCAAGGGGGCCATTTTACCGAAAATGGAAGGTCCCATTAGTGTTGAATGGAGTCGATCGAAATAAGTTCAAAACGCGCCAAGCCATCCCATGTTTGCCTGAGTACGTTCATTCTTTGCAGAATCGACTGGTGAAACAAATAACACCAAAAAGTTTGAGTCTGCGCGCCAGGTGCCGATAGTGTAGTGGTCAACGCGCTTACGTTAACCCCAGGGCATCTAGGAAACTTCAGGTACGGGGTTCGATCCCTCGCAGTGCTCGCCCTTCACGCCAGGGTGAGAGGCTGGCGACGCCGTGTAGCCCCAGCAGCTGAGTGCATCATAAAGCCCTGATGACGCATCCGCAATCTCGGGGGGCAGGGAAAGCGACGACCTGGGCTGCAGTTTTCGTAAAACCAAACGGCGCTGGCCACTGCAAGTAACGCCAGGGGGCGCCGCTTGCGGTACAACAGCCAAGTAAAATAATGCTTCTGATTTTGTTTTCAAAATTAACTCGTACAGTTCAAAGATAACACCGAGCGAATCTTTTCTTACAGCCTTGAGATAGTCCTCTGCACAGATTAACGGTTACAGCAACACGAAAAATGGAGATTTTACCTTTACTGCTCCAGTTGCACCACCAGATTCCAGCACCAGCTCGCGGTGCTGTGAAGACCAATACACTATTGTCATAAATCTAAAAACCGCACAGATAAAATATACACCCGGAATATCTCTAATTAAACGATTTGGTGTCCAAAAGCGTTCAGAGGTATTTCTTTGAAATGTGTTATCATTTCCGTCCGCCTGATGGCCACAGCCTGGTGTCGGCCGCAGGGGCCGCCGCTGCGTGGCCCAGGGAGACTGTATCACGTGGCGTCGAGGGTTGTGCTGCTGAGATATGCGAGCGCACATGCACAAAACTACGCTACATAATTTATGCCACTAATCTATTCTGAGTGTTGAACATACACAGACAAACATGGCCTGGCCATGTTCATACACATTATTGACCCATTTTGATTTTCAACCTACATTTGCGGAATTCTTGATGTCTCTGTACAACCCAGGTACAAATTCTGACGTTTCTGAGTTTCATCGCTTTAAAAAGAGTTCACTAAACCATTGCAAAATGGAGAGCACTGGCGTTTTAATTGATGCACTCATATAACGCATGATTTTTTTCTGTTTATTTGCTGTAAACTACAGGGAGAATTGATATCGTGGTAAAGTCTGGCCTTTAGTCCAGTAAAGAACGCAAAATATGTAATATATATATATATATATATATATATATATATATACATATCAATATATATACATATATATATACACACATATATATGCGATATCGATTCTCCCTGTAATTTACAGCAAATAAACAGAAAAAATCATGCGTTATATGAGTGCATCAATTAAAACGCCAGTGCTCTCCATTTTGCAATGGTTTAGTGAACTCTTTTTAAAGCGATAGAACTCAGAAACGTCAGAATTTGTACCTGGGTTGTACAGAGACATCAAGAATTCCGCAAATGTAGGTTGAAGATCAAAATGGGTCAATGATGTGTATGAACATAGCCAGGCCATGTTTGTCTGTGTATGTTCAACACCCAGAATAGATTAGTGGTATAAATCACGCAGCGTAGTTTTGTGCATGTGCGCTCGCATATCTCAGCAGCACAACCCTCGACGCCACGTGATGCAGTTTACGTCTACATATACAACATCTCATAACCAAACAATTTGTTGATCTCTGGAAGTCCCAAAATTGAATGCTGCTGAAAATAAACTGTAACACTGTAATCGGCGTGTCAAACATTAACATTGACTGATATTCAGAAAAAAAAACGTTGATCACGCACATCGTCAGTGCGCCATAAAGTTCCAATGACTCCGAGCAAAATGAAAGAGGTCTGTGGTGAATATAAATAAGAATGTGAATACGAATGCACACTGGTCTTCTGATCCATCAAACATAGTTAGCCAGAAAACGAAGACAGTCGCCTGCTTACAATATTTTCAACGAACACGACTTCAAGGCATCGAAAACACACCCTTGATACGTATTCCCCAACGTACCGCAACTTATACGTTATGCCCGGGCCGGATGCGTCGCCCTGCCCGAGACGAATCCAAATCCAGTGATAGAAACCGGCATTCATAAAATGCTAACCCACCGGAAAAACAGAAGCTTTCAACGCCGATTCATACAAATGATATTTTATACTTTTATATATACTTTTGTAATGATACACATATATCAGGGTGAGAAATGAACTGTTGGTAGGATTCGGTTCTAAAGACATTGCTTTCAGATGACTGTCTGCATGCCGAAGCATTATGCCTCCACAATGAAGCTATTCGCAGGGCTTGACTTGCTCCAGCGTAAGACGCCATTGTTGTTGGCTGTTGTCGGGCTTGGAAATGCAGACAAACCATGTCTTAATGAGTTTAATGTCGTGAATCATTCATAATACACACCGCTTCGAGGGATTTGCAAATAATTAATGTAGTTGTCGTGCAACACCTCTCAAACTGCAAATGCTACTAATATGAATAGGGTCCCTGACATGATTAAAAGGCTCCTTTAACATGCAAATGGTCTTAGTTGGATACAAAATGTTTGCTTATACATCCTAATAAAACTGCATAGAAGCCGTTTGTTATCAGAGTGTTTAGTATATATTAGAAACATTTTGAACTTTTTAAAACTTTTCAGCGATTCGACTTATTGTGAAAACGGCTTTCACGCAGGTAATAAACATGCAATCTGCATAGGAGGGGCCACATGTCTATGAAACTAACGTTCTATGTTCAACGCAAGTGCTACTGCGTACATTGCTCAACATTGTTAAGCCAGCTGTCCGAACTAGCAAGCAGTTCGTTTTTCAACTGGAAACGCTGAAGGCATCGTGAGGTCTTGCGCCTGGGAGCCGTCTGACTCGCCGGTCGGGGTCGGGCCGCCCCCGCCCGCCACACGAGGGAGGGCGCCTTTTGTGCGCGGCGGGCCGCGGGGTGTGCCGCGATCCGACCGGGGCCGCGTCCCCCTGTAGGCATATCACTGGCGCCGACCCTGTTGAATCGCAGCTATTTATGGCGTGCGAGGGCAGCTTTGCTGGTAGTTTCATTCATGCCAGTTTGGAGGCGCCTGATAACGCACTCGATTTCTGGACGTTGACTAAGATAGTGATATGATAGTGCTGCAGCCATCATAAATTCGAGTATGACGCTAAAACAAAACAAAATAATACAAAAATGTGCTACTAATATGACACTTATATTCCAGCTGTTAGAAACGCACATGTTGGAATAAAAAGAGCACAGAAAGATCTATGCGAAATACAACGGCAGCTTCCGCAAAGCAAATGCAGGACACGCCCAGCCGTACGCAATACTGCAAACACCTGGCTTCATGAGCCCGACTTAATTTCCGATGTCCAAACTCAAACAAGGCTGCAAAGGACACCCATTGCCGTAAGTTGTATGCATCCCGCAACGTATCCCACAACACACACTCAAGGTGCATGCACCTTGAGCAGACTGTTGGCAGTCTGCAAAGTATCCTGATGCCAGACCGCTCAGTTACAAGCATTCCTCGGGCACGGGCAGCGATATCGTGCCCACGTACCTCCAAGGCCCGGTGGCTTTTGGTAAAGGATCAGATCTCACAGTGGTGACCGTCTCACAGTCCCCTGTTGACCGTCGCGGCGATTACCCAGCGGGCTGGCGGGGGAGCGGCAGCGGTCACCAGGCGCCGCCACCGTAAAGATGCGTGCGCAAGGAGAAAGTGGTCTTCCGACTCTAAACAGAACCATTTAACACACCGTCGAAAAACCATCCTACCAGTACCGACCTCAAAAACGATCTAAAATCTCTTCGGAGCGCTTTGAACACTTTCACGAAAAAGCTGAACAGTACCGGAATTTCGGTATTGCCAAGCAATTCGGTACTGCCAGGCGGGTGTGTATTCACACTTCGGAGTCGTTAGGTTAGCACCTACAAACACACACACACACACACACACACGCGCGCACGCGCACGCACACGCACACGCACATACACTGTCCTAGCCACTGTAATGTGGCCAGCACGCCGCCGGTCGTCTCTAGCCCAGTCAGCAATGCACCATTATAACGCAAAACGTCATGCCGTTCGTTTAGCGATTTAAAATGGCGGTTGATAGCACATCCACAACAAGCTTGGTTGAGCACGGTCACACCCGCCACACGCGCATAACCGTATGCTACACTACCTTCAGCAACCCTAGAGTTAGCTGTCTCTCCAGCGCTGAATGGATACGCCGTTAGAGCACCGGCAGCTATCAATGACGGTCACACCCGCCGCACGCGCATAACCGTATGCTACACTACCTTCAGCAACCCTAGAGTTAGCTGTCTCTCCAGCGCTGAATGGATACGCCGTTAGAGCACCGGCAGCTATCAATGACGGTCACACCCGCCGCACGCGCATAACCGTATGCTACACTACCTTCAGCAACCCTAGAGTTAGCTGTCTCTCCAGCGCTGAATGGATACGCCTTTAGAGCACCGGCAGCTATCAATGACGGTCACACCCGCCGCACGCGCATAACCGTATGCTACACTACCTTCAGCAACCCTAGAGTTAGCTGTCTCTCCAGCGCTGAATGGATACGCCGTTAGAGCACCGGCAGCTATCAATGAAATCATGAAAGACGGGGGTCTTATTGACACCTGACACCATAGAGGACCGAAGAGCTGTTTTAACGTTCGGCATTGCACCGTCATTATGCCAAACGGGTCCTGTCTTCCAAAAGGCGATTCACCTCGGCGTCTAATAGTGCTTCCACAACAACATTCTTTTGGCTATAGTCGCACCCGCCACACACGCATAAAAGTATTTCATAATGCTTTCCCCAGCTGCAGAAATAGCCGGCTGCTCGGCATATGCATTACGCCGTCATGACAATACGCATACGCCGTTGGGGGCATCCACGAGTAAATAAATATTTATTTAAGATATATTGAATTTGCACCTGATTGCTGCAGACAATGCCAACAAAAAAGAGCTGCGGTGCATTTTTGGTGCAAAATGCACATGAATTACGCCGTTAGCGCATCAACGGGTAATGAATGACTTAAAAATGCGTTAAATTTGTACCTAATGGCTGCAGACAGTCCTAACAGAAATGCACCGTGGTTATCCTTGCGTCCGCCTATGAGACATTTTTCCGGGCAACGATAAATTGGTCAGGACGCTGCCGGGCGTCTCTCGCCGAGTCGGCAATGTGCCGTCATATCACAAGAACGTCGTATCACCCGTTGAGCGTACTTATGCTGGCGTCTTTTAGTGCTTCCACAGCCAGGCTGATTGAGCATGGTCGCACCCACCACGCAGGAATGAAAATATTTTATATTTCATTCATTAGCTCTAGAGTTAGCCATCTAGCCAGCGCTGGGCGATACGCCGTTAGGGCGTCGTCTGAAAATATCAATGAGGTCATGAAAGACAGCTGTTTCACTGGAGCATGATGCCCGTAGAGCAGTGCCAATAAAAACACAGGTTGGTTATCTTTCAGTGCACTCATAAGTAGTTTTGTCGGGACAACGTAATCTGGCCAGCACGGTACCGACCGGTTCTCGCCAGAGTAGGCAATGCACCGTTATAACGCAAAAACGTTATGTCATCTGATCAGCGATTTATATTGGAGTCTGATAGTGCTTCCTCAATAATAATGTCTGAGAGTGGTCGCACCAGCCGCGCGCTTGTGGAAGTATTGAATATTACCTGCGGCCAGTCCAAAAATAACCGGGTAGCCAGCGCTGAGTAGATACACAGTCAGAGCATCGTCCAGCTAATATCAAAGACGTCATCAAAAACGCTGGTTCCCCTTACCCCTGATACCTGTAGAGCAGTGCTCACAAATATAATCCGGGCCGCCGTATTCTTGCAAGCACGTTACCGACTGTCTTTTTGTCACAGTCGGCGAAGCGTGTACAAAACAAGATTTAGCAAAATCCACTTTTCACCTCCTTCAACTGGTTTTATCTAAAGCCCTCTACCGGCCGTCGTGCGCTAGCCATTAGACTCGCCGTTGTTCAAGCTAAGCTATGTGCGCTGACTGCATTCCGATCGCTCCATCGGAACCTGAAATATGCATGACTTCCGAAATGCTACCCGATGACTTCTTTAAAAAGTCGTCTTCGGTGTCTCACCACCTGCCATTTGCATCAGCTAGCTGTGAGATCGCAAGGCGATGCCCTACCTTTTTATTGGTTCAGGCGACCATTGGACGACATCACACTCGTTTCTCATTGGTTTACATCACATGAACCCTACGACCATGAATCAATTCCGACGCGCACCGTATATAAACCGTACCATTGGTGACCCTGAAGAGGCTCTTGCTCTCCCTGCGCTTGAAGGCGCAAGACCGCTGTTGGTTGTGAGCGTGGACGTTGTGGTGTGAGTGTTGGTGCGTGCAAGTGGCCAGAAAATAGAAGCTCTGTTTGACAAGATCTCTCTTTGATGGACTCGCGAGAAAGACTGGCACGAGCAAGATCTCTACTAGTGTTAACTATCACACAAGCGGTCAGAAATGTGCTACAAATTGGCGCCAAATGACACGGATTTGCAAATACCTATTTGCAAGCAGTCAGTTTTCAAGTTCCTTTCGTGGACCATCGGCATTGTGGGCCAGCCCATCCTCAACTTATCCCTGAACGCTTGCGCCTGTATCAGTGTGTGACCGAGTGTTATTCGCATTTTTGTGTGTTACTGCGTACTGACAAACATGACTACACTTACACACGCACACACCTACTGAGGGACAGCTTATTGCACAAACCATGCAGTAAATCGTACACAAAACTGGGGTTCAAGGGCTTCCACAACGTTGTAAGAGAGAGTTAGTGAAAATTTCATGATGGCCACGGGATATGGGACAGCATCTTTTGCACAACGGACGATGAACGCATGCCTCTTTGACAACCCGCAGCTTGAGTGGATCTGCGGGCAAATTTGTTTGTAGGCTTAGTAAAGAAAATCCCCAAATTGGCCGGAAAAATCCCCGTAGGAGACTGCGTGAGTGACACTGAGCGACAGGATTCGTGTTGCGCTCAAATACAGTTGCGTCAAGTTCAACAGCACTCTGGAGGACTTGTCCAAAATCTTTCGGAAAGGCTTCAGGCGGTAGCATCTGAGGCTTTTGACGATGTCTTTGGTCCCAAGCCTCAACGTGGAAGTGTTCCAAAAGGACTGATTGGCGACAGGTTAGCCCGCGGAATCATCCGTAAACAACTTCACACCCTTCCGGAAGTCGTTAATTTTGCGTGTGCGGAACAACAAACGGACCACACATTCGAAATGTGAAGAGGCACCATAGGTCACACTGATAAACCTGTGGTCATGCATATTGTCCGTAACTATGCTATGATGCTAGAAGAGTTGAAAATTAGAGGCGTCGGTTTAAGAGCTAAGCCCAAAATTGGACAAAGTCCTGAAACAATCACCAGCTCAAAACAGAACTCGCATCCATACATACCAAAGTGTCAAAGTCATCCGCAAAACCGACGATATTTACCTTAAAATGGACCGTCTCAGAGACAGCCTCAAACTTCTGCACAATTACGCCAATTTCACTCATCTCAGTGACCTGGAAATAGCAACTTCCGGCAACAAATTTGGTCCACCTTCATTTCAGCCTCTACATTAACCTCCAAACTCGCAGCAAAACAGACAATATCGTGTGCGTTCCTGCTATCAATGGCCAAGTGATCTTCGTTCCATATGCGTTATATGGAATACATATTTGCACAAACATATTTGCCAAAAAGCAATCTGAATGCTGGTCGTACAGGTCAAGAAAGATAAAGATAGATACAAAGGATTATCCGCCCAAAAATCACAATCCTTAAAGGCTTCCTTCCAGTCAGGGACAGATGGTGGAAGACTTCA
The DNA here is from genome assembly GCF_011947565.3 of Pollicipes pollicipes. Taxonomy (NCBI): domain Eukaryota; kingdom Metazoa; phylum Arthropoda; class Thecostraca; order Pollicipedomorpha; family Pollicipedidae; genus Pollicipes; species Pollicipes pollicipes. The sequence goes on along the minus strand of NW_023597034.1, from coordinate 31,019,382 downwards.
CACTTGGGCTTCTTAAGACTGGAATCATTCAACCTATTCAAAGTTCGTGGTCTAACCTGCTTGCCATGATTGACAGGAAAGGTGGAGGAAAAAGATACCGTGTAGATTACAGAAAATTGAGGCAAGTAACCGTGAAAATTTGTCATCCACAACCTCGCCTCGATGACATCCTCCCCTCGCTTGGAAAACCAAAGCATTCCACTTGGCTGGACCTAAAAAGTGGTTATTGGCAAGTTGCTATAGGCAAGTGCATCTTGCCCATATTGGCAAGTTTTGTTGATTCCATCGACAAAACTGCTTTCAATTATTTTCAGGGTATAAATTTTTCTGTCCTTCCGCTCGGCCTGTGCCATGGTGTAGGGTTATTCTCAAAGCTTATGGACAACGTTTTTGCAGGTCTACAACACAAACTTACGATTGCGTACATTGATGACATCATCATTTTCACAAAAACCTTTGAAGAACATGCCAGTCGCATCAAAACAGTGTTTGAACGTCTGCGCAGTGCAGGCTTGAAAGCTAAAATGTCAAAATGCGAATTTCTGAAACAGAAAATTAGACACTTAGGTTATATAGTTTTACCAGATGGGATCAAGCTAGATCCTAGCACAGCAGAAGTCATTTTATATATATAAATGATCTCTCCGATATGAAAGACATTTGTTCATTCACTGGCATGTGCCCGTATTATCGCCGTTCCATTCCAAAGGTTGCAAACATTGGAAAACTTCTCACGGAACTCCCGGTGAATTGAATGATGAGTGACGAGTAATGAATGCGAAGTGAGTTATTATACCCAATAAAAGCAATTGTCAATCTTTGTATGCTAATGGCCTTCAAAGTACTATCGATGTGCCTCTGCCACTCATCGTCGTGTTATCATATGTATATATCATATCATATGTATCATATGTATCGTGTTATCGTATGTATCAGTCGTGTTATCATATGTATATATCATATCATATATATCATATGTATATATATATATATATATATATATATATATATATATATATATGCAGGCTGCGGGCTAGCGTTCTAGGTGGCATTTAGGAGTAGAAGTAGAAGTGCTACCAAGCATGAACTGCTTAAGCCATCACCTGATGAATTTGATGTCAGCTTCATCACTTCGTGCTGTCGAAGCTGCAACCATGGCCATGTGACCTTGCCATTTGACTCCAATAAACGGAAAGCATTGATGTCTTGAACTCGGTCGGGGCCTGCTGCATGAGGATTGCAGAGAACCGCACCTACACAAACTTCGAGACATGTCGTACGCGAGCAGAAAACATGCATAGCCAGGGCATCGGAGGCTGCCGATTTGACCGCTGCATACATAGATCGAAACTAATGCATTCATCACTCGCCAGTTAGGACGTGCTGATGAACGGCACTGCACGTGGCAAATTTGTAACTTCGGCAAAACATTATCCTTGCCAAACTATGCCGGTAGCCGATTCTCTCGTACCTTGTGTGTGTGCACCTGCGCCAGGCCGGGGGTCTTGGCAACCGTGTCTGGCCTGGGGAAGGTAGGCTTCCCCCTCCCCACCCCTGAAATCTCCAACTTCCTGACGCGTGTGAGAAATCCCGCAATAAAAACATCGTCAAATCACGAAGAACACGCACATAGTTTTTAAGCTTGGGTCAAACATCATGCCACCAGACGTCACAGAAGGTCAAAAGCAGCCGTTCTGATAAATGCAGTTGAAAGCTGTGTTAACTGTTGGGAGGTCATTCCAACAAATTTTGTTCCCCGCAAGGGTGAGGTCAGATCTGGTCACCAGTAGCCTACAAGAACGATATTTTTCACAATGTGCCCCGGCCAGGTTTATTTTATTACGTGTAACTGTGGTACAAAAGCATTCCAGACGCAAAAAGCACTATTTTAGGCTTACCTAGAAGTCATTCGAGGTCAATTAAGGCTAGATTCATAAACCATCCAAATGGCAAAAACTTAAGTGCTAACTGGGTTTATGTGACCAGCACTATGTTTTTTGTGTGTCAGAAATAGCGTGTTCACCATCTGCGGGTGCTCAAGACGCGCAACTGCTGTTTACATCATACATAATCCCTTAGGCGTTTGGCAATGTATTTAAAACAAACTAAAAACAGGCACGTTTGTACACAAAATGATGCGTGATCAGCTTCCCAACACAATAAAGAGATGGTTACACGCGTCGCACTCGTTTATCTAACCTCTGCGCTACTGACAACATATGTCATTGGCCTTGGATAAACTCATTGCACCTTTCGTGCTCTCACAGCACCTATTGTGCCATCATTATGCATTATAATTGTCATACAGTCACAGCATGTTTTCAGTGGAGTACATCAAAACTTCATAAAAGATGTACAAAGTCGCATTATTTACGAAATAAAAGTATCAAAAAAGGCCTGGCTTCAGGTCACTGGCCTCTTTACTGTTGAAAAATATGAAATCAACAAACTGTAGATACTATCACGTTCCATTACTAGAGAAGGCCTGGACGGTGGCAAGTGGCACACAGGAATGTTATGTGTGGTCAGAGTGTTGTGGAGATTGACCCTGACCTGAATGACCTGACCTGACCTGACCTGACCTGACCAAACCAAGCCAAACCTGACCAAGACCAAATCAAAAAGATCAAAACTTACAATTTCCACAAAGGATGTTAAATTAATAGGTGAAACAAGCTGACGAGAATTTCGTGTGGCTGCAAGCGATCGTTTTTAACCTGTTGTGGAAAAGACTCCCCCTCCGTGGCCTAGCGTGAGGAGCGAAGCGCTTAGGATTCTCTTTGTCAAACGGTGTAGGCATCGCGTCACTGCTGCACCTGATCGTCAAGACCGAGAACAAGCTTTGCTTGAGCTAGGACGTTTTTTTTTGCATGCAGGAAGTTGCATGTCTTCACCAGACGTGACATCCCGTTGCATATTGGCAATTTGAGACCTTCGTGTTTTCCACGTCACACAGATGCATCACGTTTGCATGCTTGGACGGCGCTATGTTTGTCGAATCAGGTCCCAATTTTAATACAATGATGTAACCCAGCTGGCCTAGCCACGCGCCAAATTGCATACGACCAGCTGGTAGCGACACCGAATCGTAACTGCATTTGCGCATCACTGTCTAACGGACATTATGCAAATAAGTTGAGCACCCGGCCTACGTCCTCGTGGCCAGATATTTCTGATACTTTGGGTAAAAATTATGTTTGCTGGAGCGTATAGTGTACTTAAAATTAAAGTAAGATTTAAATCATATTTCCTTCACCCGGCAAAACTCTGAAACGCTTTAATCATTGGTGCGAGTGAGCGTTTAAATGTGTTTGACCTGCTGACATCATAATTTCCCCTGCGTTAGGAAGCAATGGGAGCCCCTTCACTGACTATTGAGGCCATCCGCCAACGTCAAGGTCGCTTGGACGAGTCCATTTCATAAGCCTGAAAGTTTCACAGGCGGCTTTCCACCAGGTGGTTAGCTCCACTCCGGCTGACGGGCTACATGCAGTCGTATGCGACGAAACCCTGTGCAAATAGGGCCGACCTTGATAACAAGAGGCGAGACATGGCGAGACATAAAGCTGCTGTCGAAAGATTGTTTGAACTCTTCTTAAGGGCACTGCAGTGTGGTCTTCATGGGGACAGCGTACTTCCACACACTGCGAGTTAGTTGAGAGTCCCTTCCAGTAGCTGTGCAAGCTGGCTGACAATTTTACAACCACAAACGGTACTGACCGCTTCTAGAACGTCGCTACCATATCACACATTCCACCTGCACCGTGCGACGATGCTAGTTATGATGCGACTTATGATCCGGACCATGCGACCGTGATGAACGACGTTTTTGCTGCGAGGTTCAGTGTCCCCGCCGCGACGGTGCTGTCTCACGCGCCCGTGCATCATTTGGATGCCTTTTATGAGCGGCATGCATGGAGAGATGCTGCAAAATGGGTTTGCACTCTGTGGTACCTTCCATGGCACGGGACACAGACAGTGTTAGCGCCCGTAATATTGCTGAATGTGCTGACGAGCTTGTGGTCCCCTTACCAAGGAAGTACATGCGTCAGGTGGATCTGGCGCCTTCCGGGAGGTGCGTAAGCAGGCGAAAATAATTCCTGTGTTCAAGAAGGGTGGTAAAAAAGGAGCATCGAATAGTTGGTCAATCCGTGCTTCCTCTCTCCAGTAGGGTCTTTGGGTGCGCCATTTAACACAATAAGACTGAAGTATGAGTGTGTGTTTACGCGGTGCCCTCGTCCTGCCGTTCACGGGGAGGCACTCAAAATGCGCATCCTAGGTGTTCTACCGCGGCTGACTACCTCCGCGGATCATTACTACGTCAGGAGGTTCATTGTGGTACGATGCAGTCCAACGACCTTGGTTTGCTGCTCTTTTATTGAAAGCGACCTTCTTCCTCACCGCTGTGACGGCGTGTGCACCATTAAATGCCAGCCAAAACGTGTACACGCAACGCGAACAAACAAAAAACTGCCCAAGAGGCGCACGACGCCACACCGGTTCACAGGTTTTGCGTATCACTCATTCGACGAGGGCGCTCATCGGCATGGCACGTTTCTTCGCACCCAATGACGCATCACATCCTTGGCGTGCTATAATACCGTGCAGCTGACATTCGGCTCGGACCACGCCGTCGCGTACTACATATAAGTGGGTGAGGCGCAGCCTAGTTCTCGCCGTACGACGTGCGGAAGGCACGCACGTCAATCGCGTATTTGTTGTCGGCCATGCACTGGTATATGCCCTTGTCCATCTGGGAGGCGGGGTCGATCTCCATCTTGGACTTCAACCGGCTGTCGGTCAGCTTCCACTCCCAAAGCTGAAACACAGGGCAGGTAAGCCGTGAAGGGAGGGTGAGGCCTGGAAAATTAAGGCGGCTGGATGGTCACCCGCCCGCGATGTCCCAGTGACCCGACCACAGCACGTAAAAGCGAAGGTTTCGCCACAGGCTTGCGACACTGGGCCGCCACACCTGAAAAGACCTGGTTGCCGGCTGGTCACGGCGTCTGAGAGGTGGAACTTTAATAAGCGCCGCAGATCCACCGTGTCGCAGCTTCCCGGCCTGAGTTGGACCCCTATCTGCTGGAGCTCTTCGTGAAAGTAGTTTTCAGTGTCCAGTCAAATTTGATCGCCAATTCTAACCACCGCTGGGCGAGGAGTTCTCAGGGATTACCTTGGATTGTTGTCGAATACCGATTAAACATCCAAGAAATAGTCATGCAGCCTAAAATAAAATCAACGCACAACATTGACGTTAATCTAATAACGTTATAGAACCTTGCCATTGAGATACATTATAAACTGCTTGGTTTCCGTCTCGTTACACCATTGTTGGATTTTGATGTAGCGTGATAGCCTGTGAAATCATTCTTGCGTGGTAAAAAATAGAACATACATCCGACCGGCAGGGTTTTCGAGTGATAAGATTCCAGACACCAATGACCGCGTAATGCGTGGTCACGTTTTCAGCTCATACGAGTGTGAATTGAATATGAGTACGTTGATAACCACAACAACAGCTGCCCGAGGTAGCCCAAAAAGACCAAGTGAAAACGTTAAGTGCTCGTTTAGCTCTGACTACACCAGAGACACGAGCGGCAAACTGAGCTTTGTGTCGTGCCGCTCATGGGTCTGGAACTGAGCTGACATGTTGAGCTCCGTTACACTAATATAGTATTTCACCTGGACTAGCATGCGCCTCAGTCCTAAACTGACAGGCCGGGCTTACAGACGGTCAACGTCCCGTTGTGGCTGCGGCCCGCCAGTTGGAGAGGCAATGCTGCGAAATATTTTGACGTCACTGGTGTATAAAAGGCAGCCGGATTCAATGTCACGCCGGAGGGCATAAATAAACAAAGAAAACGGGAGATGAACCGGAAGCGATCACCTCAGGACACCGGAAGCAACCGTCTGTATATCGGAAGTTTTCCCATTCATGTCTTTACTGTGGCCCCTACCAAAAAAAAAAAAAAAAAAAAACACGAGGCGGAGGACTTTAGTGTAAATACCTGCACATGATAAGTGTATCACAGTTTTCGAATGATGAGTTTGTCGTTAAAACTCTGAAAAGCGGCCGAGTGATTCGCACGTATGACGTCATGTCTGGTGTCCGTCCGGCATAGCCTTTTATCCCAAAAGAAGACAAAGAGTCATGTCAGCTGTCTAAACCAGTTAAGGTCATGATACGCGAATTCCAAGCAATAAGTTGTGTAGCCTCTAAGTCAACTGACACTCAGCGCACTCAGCATTTTCCTTTCCGGAGAAACATCGTCGGGAATAATATCGTATTGCAAATG